>NC_081354.1:182854500-183160816 GCF_030684315.1 Stegostoma tigrinum | reverse complement strand
GCAGCATCTGTGGAGGAGAAAACAGTTAACATGTCAGGTCCGGTGACACTTCCTTCTGAGGACTGAAACATCTCTGTTTTCTCCTCCACAGATGCTGCCAGACCCGCTGAGCTTTTCCAGCAACTTTGTTTTTGTTCCTGATTTACAGCATCCACAGTTCTTTTGGTTTTTATAATAATAATTGGCAGGTTATGTTACAGCTGTACAAAACTTTAGTTCAGCCACACTTGAAATATTGCATGTAATTTTGGTCGCCACACTATCGGAAGAACGTGGATGCTTTTGAGGGAGTCCAGAGAAAATTTGCCAGGATGTTGTCTGGCCTGAAGGGTTTTAATTACGAGAAGAGGTTGGATAGACCTGGATTGTTTTCACTGAAAAGACAGAGGCCTAGAGATGACCTAATAGAGGTTTGCAAAATTACATGAGGCATAGATAGGGTGGATAGTCAGAGGCTTTAATCCCAGGCTGGAAAGGTCAACTACAAGAGGGCACCGATCCAAGACAAAATGGGAAAAGTTTAGGGGAGATGTGTGGGGAGAATTTTTCATAGAGGGTGGTGAGTTCTGGGAACACACTATCAGTGGAGGTGGTGGAAGCAGAAATGCCAGCAACATTATTGTCTATCTTGGTAGACACATGAACGGGAGGCGAAAAGACTGATAGAAACCATGCATGGGCAATAAGTAATGGGTCTAAATAAAGGTCAGGAATCAGTGCAGGCTCAGTGGACTGAGGGGCCTGTTCCTGTGCTGTATCATATTGTATTGTGCAACACTGAGGAATGTGCATAACAGGTTTGTGAATGATTCCAGAGATGGGAAACTTCAGTTGTGAAGACAGATTGGAGAGGAGAAGGCTAAGAGGAGATTTATGAGAAATCCTTAAAATCTTGGAGGGCCTGGACAGAGTAGAAAGGGAGAAATTCTTCCAGCTTGTAAGAGGGAAAAGGTTCATGGTGTTTTGCAAAAAAAGAAAATGGAACATGGTGAAAGAGAAGCTCCACATCATCTGTGCCCCCCCCCCCCCCCGGTGCTCCAGTGAAGACATTCAACCAAAATCTACAAACGTGAATAAGACTCAGCCCATCAAGCCTGCCCACTATTCAATAGCATCATAATTGATCTGATTTTAGCCTCTACCTAAGGTCTGGAATGCACTGCCTGGATGTGTGGTGGAGGCAAGCCCCATTGATGTACTCCAAAAGATGTTGGACGATTATTTAAATGCAGGGTTTTGGGGAAAAGATGGGCGTTTTACCACCAAGCCAAAATGGTTGACTGGTTTCCTGCGACATAACAATTCTGATTCCGCCACACATTTGTTTGCGTGCCCGTGAGCATACATGCATTTATATATATCCATCTTTTTCAGGTTTGCCTGTGTGTATGTCCATCAGCATATATACTCTCTCAGACAGAAGCCTTCATTCATTTCACTCTATTTCATGTATCTGTGCCATAAAGTTAAAGGCCAACCGCACTTTAGGTTTTGTAAATATTTTGTAAATCTGTACCAGCTGTTGTTTAGATCACAGTTGGAGTTCTACGTGCAGTTTGGATATCCTATTATAGGAAGGATATTAAGGTGATGGAAGGTGCACTGCGTGCCTCCACAAGGATGAAACCAGCTTTAGGAAGCTCGAGCTATGATGAATACTTGTAAGAGAGGAAGACTGAGGACTAGAGGGTGCAACCAGCATGAAGAGTTAGCTTTAGATTTCTCTAACAAAGATGGCATGCTTGAGTGTTTTAACTGACTATCATTCTATTAACGATATCCTGCAGCCTGCAATTTGTTTTGCTGCCTGTTTTTTTTTTTTTGAGAGGTTTTATTGAATTTGGCCACACTTTCTTTGGTTTCTTTGCCTCCCTTGGGAGGTAGCGTTCCTAGCAATGGAGGGAGTTGTGTACAAGTTACACCATAGATGAGACTGAGTGATCATTGTTGGGCTTGACAGTCTATTCCTGTCCTTTCCACATGTGCCTCAAAAGTCTGTCTCGCTGCAGCAGTCTGGAATCTTTCCACTTCCCTGTATAGCCAGCCTCACAGCCTTTTGGAAGTGGGAATACCTTTTAATCCAGAAAGTCAGTTGGTGAAGGATGGTACTGAAACTAGCCTTAACAACTGTCTAACATTTATTTACAGGTAGAAAACATTACAAGCATTCATCTCCTAATCCAGCTGCAGCAGGTCTCTCTTTATATCAGCTCAATTTATGTCCTCCAAAACCATACATTATGTTTAAGTATAATAACAATAGCAGCCACCAGCCTGCTCCTCTGGAAATTTAACATGGACTCTGGACAGAATGGGATGGTGAAAGAGAAGCTCCACATCATCTGCCCCCCCGCTGTGCTCAAGTGAAGACATCAGACCAAAATCTACAAACGTGAATAAGACTCAGCCCATTGAGCCTTCCCCTATTCAATAGCATCATAACTGATCTGACTTTAGCCTCAACTCTACATTCCTGCATGCCTCCAAGGAGATGAAATGAAATGTCTCAAGAATCAAGAATCTATCTGCCTCTATCTTAAAATATTGAAAGATTCTGCATCCACTGTCTTTTGAGGAAGGGCAGTCCAAAGACACTCAACCCTCCAGAGAAAGAGAAAATGTTTCCTCATCTGTCTTAAGTGAGTGACCACTTACTTTTAAGCAAAGGTCTTAGTTCGAGATTCTCCTTTCAAAATTCAACTCCCCTCCGGAGCTTATACATTTCAGTTAAGTCACCTTGACTCCAGAGGATATAGGTCCAGGCTGTTTAGCCTTTTCCTTGCACAAATGCCCTGACATTTAGTGCAGATTGAGCTTGATTCAGAGCACAGTGATTTACAGCAATAACATTGCACTTTGTTATAGCAAACCGTGGATCCTCAAAGGTGGCAGGATACATTTGTATAGAAGTTAGTCGCCTCTGGGCGATAACTCTATCACAATATCACTTACAGCCCGGTGATGCCCTGCGTAGTTGAACCTTTAACTTTTCTGCTCAGAAAAGACCTTCACCATTCACATCAACATCCAAATATGCCAAAAGTGTCCAAGAGTTTTAGGGAAATTTTAGGAGTACCTCTGTCTCTGGGCTTGGCTGGGGAACTGATTTTAAGAAAGCAAAGTTGCTTTCATGCTAGAGATAGAGTACAAACCTGTGACCAGTATTGAAGATACTTGGAATATTGAAAGGAGCTCATGACAGAATTATGAACAAATGTTTCCAAAACACATTTTTCTGTTCTTCATGTGACACTGGGCATCACCATCTACAGCAGCATTTACTGCCCATTTGAAATTGCCTAGAAGTCAGTCAACAGTCAATCATTTGCTGTGGGTCTGAAGTCACATGGAGGTCAGACCAAGTCTGATTTCCTTCCAAAAGGGCATAAGTCAGCCAGTTCTGAAGAAGTGTCATATGAGACTTGAAATGTTAACTCTGTTCCACTCTGCACATGTTGCTGGAACTGCTGAGTTTCTCCTGCATTCTTTGTGTTTGCTTCAGATTTCCACCATTCGTAGGATTTTGCCTCTATTTGAATGAACCAAATGGGTTTTAAAACAAAACGATAAGGGTTAACTTTTTAATTGCAGATTTTTAGAGAGTCCAAATTTCAATGGCTGCCATGGTGGGATTTCAATCCATATCCCCAAATTGTTAGCATCAGGCTCTGGATTGCTAGTCCAGTATCATTACCGTGATGCCACCGCAATGGTTTCTCCCACAATACCCACAAGAAAACATTTTGCACGACCATGACATCCTTGAAAAGCTGCTGCCTGTATCTCAAAGAACAAAGAAGAAGAAAATTACAGCACAGGAACAGGCCCTTCGGCTCTCCAAGCCTGCGCCGATCAAGATACTCTGTCTAAACCTGTCATTTATTTGAGAACATAGAACATAGACCAATACGGCGCAGAACAGGCCCTTCAGTGCTCGATGTTGCGCTGACCTGTGAACTAATCTAAGCACATCCCTCTACACTATCCCATCATCATCCATATGCTTATCCAAGGACTGTTTAAATGCCCCTAATGTGGCTGAGTTAACTACATTGGCAGGCAGGGCATTCCACGCCCTTACCACTCTGAGTAAAGAACCGGTCTGTGACATCTGTCTTAAACCTATCACCCCTCAATTTGTAGCTATGCCCCCTTGAACAAGCTGAAGTCATCATCCTCGGAAAAAGACTCACGGTCCACCCTATCTAATCCTCTGATCATTTTTGTATGTCTCTATTAAACCTCCTCTGAGCCGTCTTCTCTCCAGTGAGAACAGACCCAAATCCCTCAGCCTTTCTTCACAGGGCCTTTGCTCCAGGCCAGGCAACATCCTGGTAAATCTCCTCTGCACCTTTTCCAATGCTTCCACATCCTTCCTGTAATGGGGCGACCAGAGCTGCATGCAATATTCCAAGTGAGGCCGCACTAGAGTTTTGTACAGTTGCAGCATGACATCACGGCTCCGGAACTCAATCCCTCTACCAATAAAACCTAACACACCGTAAGCCACCTTAACAGCACTCTCAACCTGGGTGGCAACTTTCAGGGATCTATGTACATGGACACCAAGATCCCTCTGCACATCCACACTACCAAGAATCTTTCCATTGACCCAGCATTCTGCCTTCCTATTATTCTTCCCAAAGTGAATCACCTCACATTTATCTGCATTGCACTCCATTTACCACCTTTCAGCCCAATTCTGCAGTTTATCCAAGTCTCCCTACAACCTTGAACATTCTTCCACACTGTCCACCACTCCACCAACTTTAGTGTCATCTGCAAACTTACTAACCCATCCACCTATGCCTGCGTCCAAGTCATTTATAAAAATGACAAACGGCAGTGGTCCCAAAACAGATCCTTGAAGCACACCACTAGTGACCTGACTCCAGGCTGAATATTTTCCATCAACCACCACTTGTTGCCTTCTTACAGAAAGCCAGTTTCTAATCCAAACTGCTAAATCTCCCTCAATCCCATGCCTCCGTATTTTCTCCAACAGCCTACCATATGGAACCTTATCAAAGGCTTTACTGAAGTCCATGTATACCACGTCAACTGCCCTACCCTCATCCACATGCTTGGTCACCTTCTCAAAAAACTCAATGAGGCTTGTGAGAAACGACCTGCCCTTGACAAAGCCATGCTGACTATCTCTAATCAAATCATTGCTTGCTAGATGATTTTCAATTCTATCTCTTTATAATCCTTTCCAAAACTCTTCCTACAACAGACGTAAGGCTCAAAGGTCTCTAATTACCTGGGTCATCCCTACTGCCCTTCTTGAACAAGGGCACAACATTTGCAGTCCTCTGGTACTAAACCTGTAGACAATGAGGACCTGGATGTGAGTTTGCTCGCTGAGCTGGAAGGTTAGTTTTCAGACATTTCGTCACCATTCTAGGTAACATCATCAGTGAGCCTTCAATGAAGTGCTGGTGTTATGTCCCGCTTTCTATTTATCTGTTTAGGTTACAGCAGCTAATGAACTTAAGACCCTATACAGACAACAAGCAAACGAACGTCATCAACAAAATACCTTGCAAGAACTGTGACAAACACTACATTGAATAAACTGGCAGAAAGCTAGCCACCAGGATACATGGACATCAACTAGCCACAAAATGACATGACCCACTGTCACTAGTATCCTTACATACAGATGAGGAAGGACACCACTTTGATTAGGACAACACATCCATCCTAGGACAAGCCAAACAGAGACATGCACAAGAATTCCTAGAAGCATGGCATTCCAACTGGAACTCCATCAACAAATACATTGATTTGGAGCCAATGTGTTTGTTGATGGAGTTCCGGTTGGAATGCCATGCTTCTAGGAATTCTCGTGCATGTCTCTGTTTGGCTTGTCCTAGGATGGATGTGTTGTCCTAATCAAAGTGGTGTCCTTCCTCATCTGTATGTAAGGATACTAGTGATAGTGGGTCATGTCATTTTGTGGCTAGTTGATGTTCATGTATCCTGGTGGCTAGCTTTCTGCCTGTTTTTCCAATGTAGTGTTTGTCACAGTTCTTGCAAGGTATTTTGTTGTTGATGTTCGTTTTGCTTGTTGTCTGTATAGGGTCTTTTAAGTTCATTAGCTGCTGTAACCTAAACAGATAAATAGAAAGCGGGACATAACACCAGCGCTTCATTGAAGGCTCACTGATGATGTTACCTAGAATGGTGACGAAACATCTGAAAACTAACCTTCCAGCTCAGCGAGCAAACTCACAATGGAACCTCAACCCGAGTTACAAATCTTCTCAAAACTCACAATGAGGACCCTTTTTTCTAAGGGTCTGTATCCATGTACCTGTCCAGATAGTGTCTTTTAAGATGTATCATGTCTGCATCTACCACCTCCACTGACAACATGTTCCAGGCACCCACCACCCTCTGTCCAAAGAACTTTCCACGCATATCTCCCATAAACTTTCCTCCTCACTTTGAACCCATGACCCCTAATAATTGAGTCCCCCACTCTGGGTGGGGGGGGGGGGAAGGAACTTCTTGCTATCCACCTCGTCTATACCCCTCATGATTTTGTAGGCCTCAATCAGGTTCCCCCCCCTCAATCTCTGTCTTTCTAATGAAAATAATCCTAATCTACTCAGCGTCTCTTCATAGCTAGCACCCTCCATACCAGGAAACATCCTGGTGAACCTCCTCTGCACCTTTTTTCAAAGCATCCACATCCTTTTGGTAATGTGGCGACCGTTAACATTACCATTACCACTGTCTCATTAACACAAAACATAAGCAACAAGATCAGAGGGCTTTTGTGGTGAATTGTCCCTACCTTTGAGCCAGGAGGCACAAGTTCAAGTCATATCTGCTCTCGAGGTTGTCATAACCTCTTTCAATGTAAAAATGTTATTCACCATTTTGAGGCTGCTTTACCTTTTGATGCATCATGGTTTGTCTCTTCTCTCAACCCCACTTTTCTGCCTTCTCCCATTTTCCTGATAGAGGGAAAATTGATCCAGTTCATTCTTTAACAAAGCTGACAATGGGCAACCTACTAATCTTTGGGATTGACAATTCCCCTGAGATTTGCAACACCTTGAGTAATCTGAATTCTCTTCCTCACAGTCCAAAAAGATTGGGCCCTTTATCCTGAGCCTGTGCACGATGTCACAATTCAGCTGACCAGGGAAAGTGTCATACTGGCACCTTGCCAAGCTCTTTCATATTCCTGTGTTTCCAAGAGATTGATTCTCATTCTTCTAAACTCCAGAGCAAATAGATGCAATTTCCTCAACCTTTCATCAAAGGCCACCCTAGTGAACTTTTGTGAAGTCACCTCCAATGCAAGTAGATACTTACTTACTTACATTTTTTGATCTGGAGGAAGGTATAGATGGTCTGATTAGCAAGTTTGCAGATGATAGTAAGATTGGTGGAGTAGCAGATAGTGAAGGGGACTGTTGGAGAATGCAGCCGAATATAGACAGCTTGGACGGTTGGGCGGAGAAATGGTAGATGGAGCTCAATCCCAGGCAAATTCGAGGTGATGCATTTTGGAAGATTCAATTCAATTTTCGCCAGGGCTTTTCCATTTATTGTACAGTTCGCTCTTGATGCACAAAGAGATCTGGGTGTTCAGGTCCATTGTACCCTAAAGGTGGCAACACTGGTTGATAGAGTGGCCAAGAAGGCGTATGGCATGTTTTCATACATTGGAGGGATATTGAGTATGAGTTGGCAGGTCATGTTACAGTTGTATAAGACTTTGGTTCAGCCCCATTTAGATTACTGCGTGCAGTTATAGTTGTCACATTACCAAAAGGATGTGGATGCTTTGGAGATGGTGTAGAGGAGCTTCACCAGATGTTGCCTGGTATGGAGGGCGTTAGCTATGAAGAGAGTTTGACTAGATTAGGACTATTTACATTAGAAAGATGGAGGTTGAGGGGGGACCTGATTGAGGCCTAAAAAATCCATGAGGGGTATAGACAGGGTGGATAGCAAGAAGCTTTTTCCCCAGAGTAGAGGAGTCAATTTCTAGGGGTCATGATTTCACAGTGAGGGGAAAAGTTCAAGGGAGATATGCGTGGAAAGCTCTTTACACAGAGGGTAGTGGGTGCCTGGAATGCTTTGCCAGTGAAGGTGGTGGAGGCGGCCACAATAGAGTCATTTAAGATGTATCTAGACAGATCCATGAACGGGCAGGGAGCAGAGGGATACAGGCCATTGGAAAATAGGCGACAGGTTTAGATAGAAGATCTGGATCAGTGCATGGTTGGAGGGCCGAAGAGCCTGTTCTTGTGCTGTAATTTTCTTTGTTCTTGTTCTAAACAAAGAAAGCAAAGCTGCAAATAGTCCTTCAGGAGTGACCTTATACAGTCAGATATATATATATAATAATATCTATCTATCTATCTATCTATCTATCTATCTATATCATGGGGAAAATGCTCTTTGGCCCATCAAAAGGCTCTTCGGATCAGCTAATAATTCTGATCTCACTTTCAATAGGGAGTGTTGCTGAACAAAGAGACCTTGGAGAGCAGGTTCATAGTTCCTTGAAAGTGGACTCGCTGGTAGATAGGATAGTGAAGAGGGTGCTTTGGTATGCTTGCCTTTATTGATCAGTGCCTTCAGTATAGGAGTTGGGATATCATGTACAGCTGTACAGGACATTGGTTGGGATACTGTACCCAATTCTGGTCTCTGTTATAGGAAGGATGTTGTGAAACTTGAAAGGGTTCAAAAAAGATTTACAAGCATGTCGCCAGGGTTGGAGGGCTTGAGCTACGGGAGAGGCTGAATAGTCTGGGGCTATTTTCCATGGAGTTCGAAGGCTGAGGGGTGACCTTTTTCAATGTTTATAAAATCATGAGGGGCATGGATAGAGTGAGAAGACAAGGTTATCTCCTTGGATTGGGGGAGTCCAAAACTAGAGGGCATAGGTTTAAGATGAGAGGGGCAAGATTTAATAAGGGCCTAAGGGGCAACTTTCTCATGCTGAGAATGGTGCATGTATGGAATGAGCTGCCAGAGGAAGTGGTGGAGGCTGGTACAATTACAACATTTAAAAGGCATCTGGATGGGTTTATGAATAGGAAGGGAGGGTTCTAGGGAAGGGTCACTGGACCTGAAACATTAACTTTTTTTTTTCCTGCCAGACCTGCTGACCTTCTCCAGAAACTTTTTTTTGATCGAATAGGAAGGGTTAGAGGGATGTCAGCTAAATCATGGCAAATGGGTCTAGGTTTATTTACAATATTGGGTCAGCATGGAAACATTGGACTGAAGGGTCTGTTTCTGTGCTGTTCAGGTCTATGACTGTATTTGGCCCCTAGCCATGTATGTCTTGGCATCACAAATACAAATTTAAATACACACAGCGGCTACAACAGTAGGCCAGAAGCTAGGAATACTGCGGTGAGTAACATACATCCTAATTCTGCAAAGCCTGTCCATCATCTACAGGGCACAATTCTGGAGCGTTACAGAATACTCCCCATTTGGCTGGATGAATGCTGCCCCAACAACACTCCAGAAGCTTGATACCATCAGGACAAAACAGCCCGCTTGATCCACAAGCACCCATTCCCTCCTGTACTGCCAACATTCAGTAGTAGCAGTGTGTACTGTCTACAAGGTCTGCAATGCAGAAATTTATCAAAGATCCTCAGGCAGCATCTCCCAAACCCACGACCATGAACATTTAGAAAGACAAGGGCAGCAGATACACTATCACCTGCAAGTTCCCCTCCAAGCAACTCCCTCTCCTGACTTGGAAATATATCATCTTTACTGTTGTTGGGTCAAAATCCTGGAATTCTCTCCCACATGGTATTGTGAATCAACCTACAGCACATGGACTGTAGCGGTTCAAGAAGGCAGCTCACCATCTCCTTCTCAAGGGCATCTAGGGACAGGCAATAAATGCTGGGCCCAGCCAGACACCACATCCCACAAATGCATAAAAAAAGCTTATATGTTCTGAGGCTTTCTGCTGCTGTTACTCGTCCAGATAGTGAGTTCCGAATTCCCACGGCCTTTCATCAAATCCTTCGATGGGTGGCACTGTTATGTTTGAATTTGTCTCCCATCTCAAAGTCATAAGTTGGAGACTTAAGCAGTAAATCCGAATTTGGATGCTTCACACAATGCAAAACACAATATCTAGAACATAGAACATTACAGCACAGTACAGGCCCTTCGGCCCTCGATGTTGTGCTGACCTGTCATACCGATCTGAAGCCCATCTAACTTACACTATTCCATGTATGTCCATATGCTTGTCCAATGACGACTTAAATGTACCTAAAGTTGGTGAATCTACTACCGTAACTCACAGCATTTTAACCCAGTGACAGTGAAGGGATGATGGTGTTGTTTTCAAGTCAGGTTGGAAGTGAATTTGTTCCCATTTACGTGTTGCCCTTGCCCTCTTTAGTGGTAGGGGTCAGATATTTGGAAGACCATGCTGAAGGAGATTGGGTGAGTTACTCCAATGCATCTTGTAAGTGTTATGGTGAGTGGGTGGGTAAGTGGAGCTGAGTCTCAAAGATAAGTCATGATCTTATCAAATGGGGGGGACGGGCTCACGGGGTCAAATGGCCTACTCCTGCTCTTATGTTATTATGTTGTAATGGGACACACCAGTTTTACAGAGTAAGTGGTGAAGGTGGTAGATAAGGGGCTAACTAAACACGCTGTTTCTTCCTGAAAGCATTGCTTTGTTTCTATTACTGACTGAATTCTAGGTGGACTGTGTGATTTTTTTTTTGAGTGTTAAGTGTAATAATTTTGCTGTGCATGATAAGATAGGTGTGAAACTGTCAATGGATCAAAAATTTCCACTTAAGACCTTTTTTGGTTAAATTTATTTACCTTAAGTTACAATATCAAACTCTTTGTTTAAATGAGGTTGACTATCAAAATGGAATTGGCTAAGAATTTATTTTCCCTAGAATATGTCTGGATAAACTTGTCAAAAGAAGTGAGAAATGTAGAAGGGAAGAGGAAAGTAGATATTCACTTATCTGTCAACACATGCAGTATATTTGATGGATTAGAAAAAGAAATCTGTGTATAGAATCCCTTCAGCATAGAAGCAGGACATTCAGCTCATTCTGACCCTCTGAATAGCATCCCTCCCAATCCCTGTAGCTTTGCACTTTCCATGGCTAGTCCACTCCTGCTCACTATGGTCAATTTTTAGTATGGCCAATCTATCTAATCCATGCATCTTCGGGACAGTGGGAGGAAACTTGAGCACCTGGAGGGGACTCATGCAGATACAGGTAGAGTGTGCAAACTTCACACTGACAGCTGCCCAAGGCTAGAACTGAACCCATGACCCAGGTACTGTGGGGTAGCAATGCTAACCACTGAGCTACTATGCCACCTCTTGGCATGTGCAAGTGTTGTGATTATATAGAATGCACACAGGCACTGCTATTGCTTATGCAATGTAGAGTGATTGACTTTCTCCTAAGTAAAGAGACGGGTGGTTGTTCTTGATGATATTGACTACGGTCCACAACATACACAGGAGTGCTGAGAATGAACACAGGAGTTACTGTGCTCTACAATATACTCAAGGGTTGTCATTCTTGACGATATAAACATCGACTGCCCTTCTCTGCAGTATACTCAGAGGTTGCTATTCTCTACAAGATAAGCACGGTCAGCCATTCTCAAGTTCTCAGCTCCTCACCAAGGGGACGGTTTTTCCTTATTTATTCTACCTAGGATTCTCAAGATTTTGAATGCCTTTAATGCGTCGTAACTAAAAGTGTTCCTCTCTTCAGACAAACAACGCCAGCTTCTCCAGCCTATGCTCATATATGAAAGCCCTGATCCCTAGAACTTTCTCTCGAACCTCTTCTGCACCTTCTCTGAGGCACTTACATGATTCCAACATTGCAGTGCCCAGCAATGATTGATTATTGATTTATTGTTATCATGTCTGCAAGGTGTTAGAAAGGATTCTGAGGGATAAGATTTATGACCATCTGGAAGAGCATGGCTTGATCAAATACAGTCAACACGGCTTTGTGAGGGGTAGGTCATGCCTTACAAACCTTATCGAGTTTTTTGAGGATGTGACTAGTAAGGTTGATGAGGGTCGAGCTGTGGATGTGGTGTATATGGACTTCAGTAAGGCATTTGATAAGGTTCCCCATGGAAGGCTCATTCAGAAGGTCAGGAGGAATGGGATACAGGGGAACTTAGCTGCTTGGATACAGAATTGGCTGGCCAACAGAAGACAGCGTGTGGTAGTAGAAGGAAAATATTCTGCCTGGAAGTCAGTGGTGAGTGGGGTTCCACAGGGCTCTGTCCTTGGGCCTCTACTGTTTGTAATTTTTATTAATGACTTGGACGAGGGAATTGAAGGATAGGTCAGCAAGTTTGCAGACGACACAAAGGTCGGAGGTGTCGTTGACAGTGTAGAGGGCTGTTGTAGGCTGCAGCGGGACATTGACAGGATGCAGAGATGGGCTGAGAGGTGGCAGATGGAGTTCAACCTGGATAAATGCGAGGTGATGCATTTTGGAAGGTCGAATTTGAAAGCTGAGTACAGGATTAAGGATAGGATTCTTGGCAGCGTGGAGGAACAGAGGGATCTTGGTGTGCAGATACATAGATCCCTTAAAATGGCCACCCAAGTGGACAGGGTTGTTAAGAAAGCATATGGTGTTTTGGCTTTCATTAACAGGGGGATTGAGTTTAAGAGTCGTGAGATCTTGTTGCAGCTCTATAAAACTTTGGTTAGACCGCACTTGGAATACTGCGTCCAGTTCTGGGCGCCCTATTATAGGAAAGATGTGGATGCTTTGGAGAGGGTTCAGAGGAGGTTTACCAGGATGCTGCCTGGACTGGAGGGCTTATCTTATGAAGAGAGGTTGACTGAGCTCGGTCTCTTTTCATTGGAGAAAAGGAGGAGGAGAGGGGACCTAATTGAGGTATACAAGATAATGAGAGGCATAGATAGAGTCGATAGCCAGAGACTATTTCCCAGGGCAGAAATGGCTAGCACGAGGGGTCATAGTTTTAAGCTGGTTGGTGGAAAGTATAGAGGGGATGTCAGAGGCAGGTTCTTTACGCAGAGAGTTGTGAGAGCATGGAATGCGTTGCCAGCAGCAGTTGTGGAAGCAAGGTCATTGGGGTCATTTAAGAGACTGCTGGACATGCATATGGTCACAGAAATTTGAGGGTGCATCCATGAGGATCAATGGTCGGCACAACATTGTGGGCTGAAGGGCCTGTTCTGTGCTGTACTGTTCTATGTTCTATGTTCTATGTTCTATGTTCTATGTTCTATGTTCTATATGTAGCAAGGTATGATAGAAGTGTTTTGAGGTTTTTAGGTCAACACATGAATATGCAAGGAATGGGGGGCTATAGACCTGGGGCAGGCAGAAGGGACTGGTTTAATTTGGCATCATGTTTGGCACAAAATGGTGGGCCAAAAGGCCCGTTCCCGTGCAGTGTACTACATACGGTGAAAGGTTTTGTTTTGTATGCTATATGGGCATACAATATATGTCAAGGCAGCAGAACAGAGTGCAGGGTACAGTGTTACAGCTGCAGAGAGAGACAGGTCCGAATTAACACTTGAGAGGTCCTTTCAACGTCTGACAACAGCAGGGACGAAGCTGTTCCTGAATCTATCCGTATGCCCATTCAAAGCTTTATACTTTCTGCCTGATGGAAGAGAGTAGAACCAGAGTTTGGAATGGAGGGATTGGGGGTGGATGAGTCTTTTGATTTATGTTTGTTGCTTTCCCAGTTTAGCGGGAAGTATAGATGGAGCCAATGGATGGAAGGCTGGTTTACATGATGGACTAGACTGTGCTCACAATTCTCCGTAATTTCTTGCAGTCCTGGGAAGAGCAGTTGCCATAACCTGTGCTGCATCTGGAATAGGGTGCTTTCTATGGTGCATCTATAAAAATTAGTCAGGGTCATCGTGGACATGCTAAATTTCTTTAGCCTTCTGATGAAGCAGAGATAATGCCTCAGTTGTTGTTGAATAAGTGTTTTAGAGAGGTTCACCTTAACTTCCTTTATTATTGGCACTGTGTTTCTATTTATAAAACCCAGAGTTATTTACAAATTATTTTCAAAAATTCTTCTTCCACTTTCAACAATTCGTGGATACAAGCCCACAGGATGTGTAATTGCCCATAATATACCCAATGGTCACAGTACTTCTTTTATACATACAGGCAAATTCTGTATTATTTGCACAAAGGCTATTACTATCTGTTTACATACAGAATGGCAGCTAGTCTCTATAAGGTGTGTGTGTGTGTGTGTGTATATATAGGTGGTTATTCTTTGTAATATGTGTAGGAAGAGATATACTCTACAATATGCACATGGGGGTTGCCATCCTCTACAATACTTAGGGGATTTATAGTTCTTCATGTGCAGGGAACTGCTACTTTTTATATACCCTCTGTAACACATACACAGGGATGCTGTGATGGCATGGTGGAAGTGTCCCTATCTCTGGGTCAGATCATCCAGTATCAAATCCTGCCTGCCACACACATCCTAACATGTCTGAACAGGTTGATTAAAAATATCTACAAAGAGACTATGACTTTCTACGATAAATGCAGAGATATATTCCACATAATAAGGCATTAATAATGCACAATAATGCATGCTTGATGATATCCACATTGGCTGCTATTCTCTGCAGTATACACAGATTATTGTGGCCAGGACACTGGCACGAGTGGCACTGATGAGGCCCTGGGATTTGGTGACCACAGATGGTAATAATCATGTGACATTGACTACACCCATTTAACTAATGTCTGCGTGGAGAAATGAACTTCAGCTTTTGACGGGAGTAGATCATCTGTAACAGCGCTCTAAGATTCTAATAGCTATGTCTAACCAAGAGTCACCATACTTATTACTATCATGCAATAAACTTTCATGTTATCCAAGAACAGCGTCTTTTCTGTAGACACTCTGGAACTGGTGTATCCTTTATCAATAATCACTACTTAGAATTCAAGACAAAGCAAAGGCGAAGGACAGGTGACAGCAAACTACCTGACCCAGGACCACAGATTGATGGAGGTGGCAAACATCTCCAGGTACCAGGAGTATTCATCCTGGGAAAATGTCCCCAAGATTTAACGTGCATTGGGCGATTGAGTACATTATTGGGAGAATAGGAACACCAGTCTCAAGATGGTCATGTTTGGTCTTCTCCATCCACACAAATTCCTCCACACTTCCCATCTCTCTTGATTCCCTGAGGGATCCAATGTATGTATCTCAGTCTTTGATATATTTAATAATGGAGTGTTCACAAACAGTTGAGTGAAGAAATTTGCCCTCATCTCAGTTCTAAAGGATTTGCTCTTCAAATTGAGACTGTGTTCCTTTGTTCCACATTCTCCAGCCATCGCAAAACAAGTGTTTACCCTGAGAATTTAGAACTGTTTTGTTTCAATGAGATCACCAATGACAAAACTAGACCAGAGATGTACTGCTGAGGCTGTATACGGCTCTGGTCAGATCGATTTGGAATGCTGTGAACAATTTCAAACCCTGCTTCTAAGGAAGAATGTGCTGGAATTGGATGTGTTCTATCGGAAGTTCACAAGAATGAGCCCAAGGCTTGTCATACGAGGAACATTTAGGAAGCAGTTAGACTGGGGAAATCTCATTGAAACTTCCAGAATACAGTGACGCCTGAAGAGATCAAACATGAAGATGATATTTCCATTGATAATGGACTTCAGTAATGCATTTGATAAGGTTCCCCATGGTAGGCTCATTCAGAAGGTCAGGAGGAATGGGATACAGGGGAACTTAGCTGCTTGGTTACAGAATTGGCTGGCCAACAGAAGACAGCGAGTGGTAGTAGAAGGAAAATATTCTGCCTGGAAGTCAGTGGTGAGTGGAGTTCCACAGGGCTCTGTCCTTTGGCCTCTACTGTTTGTAATTTTTATTAATGACTTGGACGAGGGAATTGAAGGATGGGTCAGCAAGTTTGCAGACGACACAAAGGTCGGAGGTGTCGTTGACAGTGTAGAGGGCTGTTGTAGGCTGCAGCGGGACATTGACAGGATGCAGAGATGGGCTGAGAGGTGGCAGATGGAGTTCAACCTGGATAAATGCGAGGTGATGCATTTTGGAAGGTCGAATTTGAAAGCTGAGTACAGGATTAAGGATAGGATTCTTGGCAGCGTGGAGGAACAGAGGGATCTTGGTGTGCAGATACATAGATCCCTTAAAATGACCACCCAAGTGGACAGGGTTGTTAAAGCATATGGTGTTTTGGCTTTCATTAACAGGGGGATTGAGTTTAAGAGTCGTGAGATCTTGTTGCAGCTCTATAAAACTTTGGTTAGACCGCACTTGGGATACTGCGTCCAGTTCTGGGCGCCCTATTATAGGAAAGATGTGGATGCTTTGGAGAGGGTTCAGAGGAGGTTTACCAGGATGCTGCCTGGACTGGAGGGCTTATCTTATGAAGAGAGGTTGACTGAGCTCGGTCTCTTTTCATTGGAGAAAAGGAGGAGGAGAGGGGACCTAATTGAGGTATACAAGATAATGAGAGGCATAGATAGAGTCGATAGCCAGAGACTATTTCCCAGGGCAGAAATGGCTAGCACGAGGGGTCATAGTTTTAAGCTGGTTGGTGGAAAGTATAGAGGGGATGTCAGAGGCAGGTTCTTTACACAGAGAGTTGTGAGAGCATGGAATGCGTTGCCAGCAGCAGTTGTGGAAGCAAGGTCATTGGGGTCATTTAAGAGACTGCTGGACATGTATATGGTCACAGAAATTTGAGGGTGCATACATGAGGATCAATGGTCGGCACAACATTGTGGGCTGAACGGCCTGTTCTGTGCTGTACTGTTCTATGTTCTATGTTCTATAATGAGAATGAGACCCAAGGCCACACCCTCAGAGCGAAGGGATGATTCTATACAACTGAGATGAGTAGGAATTTCTTCATCCAGAGGGTTGTTAATCTGTGGAACTCATTGCTACAGAAGTTTATGGAAGCCAAGTCAGTGACTATATGAAAGACCGGGATAGATAGGTTCTTGATTAGTAAGGGGACCATGGGGTACAGGGAGAAGGCAGGAGAATAGGGTTAAGAAACATATCAGACATGATCGAATGGTGCAACAGACTCGATGGGCTGAAAGGCATAACTCTGCTCCTTTTATCTTTTTATGGTCTTTTGATCCTGGATGAATGTTGATGGTTAAATGATAGGAATTGTTAGCACAGAGGAACAACTGTCCTGCTGTTCTTCAAATCAAGCACATCCTGTCATATCAAGACAGGACCTTGGCTTAATGTCTCAGCTGGAAATATGGCATTTCCCTTCCTACTGCACCAGTTAGTCTCAGTTTTTATCTTTCAGTCTGGACTGGGATTTGCATGAAGTCATAGATTATGTAATAAAAGGCCACAAACCACATAGCTAAAACAAGACCTCATAGTGCACAAGGGCATAGGACTGATTCTCTCCCAACCACAACATAAATATCATGCAAAGTGCTCTTTTATATGTAATGGCGCCCTTTGCAGATGAAGTATTGAAACAGTACTTTATTTAAGAACCAGGAGCAGGAGTAGGCCATCTGGCCCATCAAGCCTGCTCCGCCATTCAATAACATCATGGGATCATAAATAATAAGATCATAACGGCCTGGTACGGCACCTGCTCTGCCCAGGACGGTAAGAAATGATAGAAGGTAGTCTGCACAGCCCAGACCATTACAGAAGTCACCCTTCCATCCATGGACTCCATTTACATGGCTCGCTTTTGCGGAAAGGCGACCAATATAAGATCATAAGACATAGGAGTGGGAGGAAGGCCATTCGGCCCATTAAGTCCACTCTGCCATTTAAATCATGGCTGATGGGCATTTCAACTCTACTTCCCTGCACTCTCCCCGTAGCCCTTGATTCCTTCTGAGATCAAGAATTTGTCGATCTCTGCCTTGAAGGCATCTAACGTCCCGGCCTCCACTGCACTCCGTGGCAATAAATTCCACAAGCCCACTACTCTCTGGCTGAAGAAACGTCGTCTCATTTCCGATTTTTAAATTTACCCCCTCTACTTTTAAGGCTGTGCCCACAGTTCCTAGTCTCCCCGCCTAACGGAAACAACTTCCCAGCGTCCACTCTTCTAAGCCATACATTATCTTGTAAGTTTCTATTAGATCTCCCCTCAACCTTCTAAACTCTGAGTGCAATCCCAGGATCCTTAGCCGTTCATCGTACGTTAAACCTACCATTCTAGGGATCATTCGTGTGAATGATGAATCCGTTTGATGATGAACATCGTCAAAGACCCATCGCACACCAGCAATGCTCTCCTATAACCTCTTTCATCAGGCAGAAGATTGAACATACATACCAACAGGTTCAGGAACAGCTTCTTCACTGCTGTTATTAGACTGATGAATGAACTGTCTAAGTTCAAATAAGGCTGATCTTGCTAAAGTTGATCTTGCCTTGTGCATGTTCTGTGAACATAACTTGTAGGTCTCTGTCTAGGTGTTTCTTTTCACCCTATGATCAATATGTCCTTGCTTACTAATGATCTGCCTGTACAGCTTGTGAACAAAGCTTTTCACTGTACTTGTGCAGTGTACATGTGACAATAAATCAATCGATTGTGGCTAATCTTTTTATGGACTCAGCTCCATTTACCCCCAGCTCACCATAACCCTTAACTCCTTTACTGTTCAAAAATCTATTCTTTAAAAGCATTCAATGAGGAAGCCTCAACTGCTTCACTGGGCAGGGAATTCGACAGATGCACAACTCTTTGGGAGAAGGGTGCTGTTAGTGCTGTTAAGAAGGCTTACGGTGTGTTAGGTTTTATTGATAGAGGGATTGAGTTGATGTCACGCTGCAACTGTACAAAACGCTAGTGCGGCCTCATTTGGAATATTGCGTGCAGTTCTGGTTGCTCCATTACAGGAAGGATGTGGAAGCATTGAAAAAGGTGCAGAGGAGATTTACCAGGATGTTGCCTGGCCTGGAGTGCAGGCCCTATGAAGAAAGGCTGAGGGACTTGAATCTGTTCTCATTGGAGAGAAGGACGCTACGAGGGGATTTAATACAGACATACAAGATGATCAGAGGATTAGATAGGGTGGACAGTGAGAGTCTTTTTCCAAGGATGATGACTTCAGCTTGTATGAGGGGGCATAGCTACAAATTGAGGGGTGATAGATTTAAGAAAGATGTCAGAGGCAGGTTCTTTACTCGGAGAGTGGCAAGGGCGTGGAACACCCTGCCTGCCAATGTAGTTAACTCAGCCACATTAGGGGCATTTAAATAGTCCTTGGATAAGCATGTGGATGATGACGGGATCGTGTAGGGGGAGGGGCTTAAATTAGTTCACAGGTCGGCGCAACATCGAGGGGCGAAGGGCCTGTTCTGCGCTGTATTGTTCTATGTTCTATGACCTATATTCTAAGGTACTCCTCCTCGACTCAGTCCTAAATGTGCTCCCCCTTATTTTGAGGCTCTGCACCCTAGTTCTGGTTTCACCCACCAATGGATACAGCCTCCTTGTTTCAATCTTATCTATTCCCTTCATAATGTTACCTATTTCTACAGGTTCCCCCATCATTCTTCTCAACTCTAATGAGTATAGTCCCAGTCTGCTCAATCTCTCTTCATTCTACAATCAACTTAGTGAATCTCCCCTGCACCTTGTCCAGTGCCAGAACATACTTTCTCGAGTATTCTGGCTAAGTTTGCAGACGATACAAAGATAGTCAGTCATAGAGTAATACAGCATGGAAACAGGCCCTTTGGCCAAACTGGTGGTGGAAGGACAGGTAGTATTGAGGAGGTGGCGAGGCTGCAGAAGGATTTGGACCGGTTAGGAGAGTGGGCAAAAGAAGTGGCAGATGGGGTATAACATGGGAAAGTGTGAGGTCATGCACTTTGTTAAGAAGAATAAAAGCATAGAATATTTTTGAAATAGGGAGGAAATTCAGAAGGCTGAAGTGCAAAGAGACTTGAGGGATTTAGTCCAGGATTCTCTCAAGGTAAACTTGCAGGTTGAGTCAGAAGTCAGGAAGGCAAATGCAATGTTGGCATTTACTTTGAGGGGATTTGAATATAAAACAGGGATATACCCCTAAGGCTTTATAAGGCTCTGCTCAGGTCACATTTAGAATGTTGCATGCAGTTTTGGGCCCCATATCTCGGGAAAGATGTATTGGCCCTGCAATGGGTTCAGAGAAGTTTCACGAGAATGATCCCAGGAATGGAAAGCTTAATATATGAAGAATGTTTGAGAACTCCGGGACTATACTCATTGGAGTTTAGAAGAAAGAGGGAGGATCTAATTGAAACTTTTAGAATACTGAATGGCCTGGACAAAGTGGATGTTGGGAAGATGCTTCTATGAGTATGAGAATCTGGGACCCAAAGGCACAGCCTTAGAGTAACGGAAAGACCTTTTTAGAACAGAGATAAGGAGAAACTTCTTCAGCCAGAAAGGGGTGAATCTATGGAATTCACTGCCACAGAAGACTGTGGGGGCCAGGTCATTGAGTACGTTTAAGACTGATGTAGATAGGTTCTTGATTATCAAGGGGACCAAAGATTGCAGGAGAATGGGGTTGAGGAACTTATCAGCCATGATTGAATGGCGGAGCAAACTCCATGACCGAATGGCCTTATTTCAACTCCTATGTCATATGGTCTTAAGTAAGGAGACCAAAAGCATACACACTACTCCAAGTGTGGCCTCACCAGCACCCTTTCATGCGTAATGTCACCCTGGGCCCTCTGCATAGCAGCTTGCTGCAATTTTTCACCATTTAAATAAGAATCCATTTTGCTGTTATTTCTGCCAAAGTGGATGAACTTACACGTACCAACATGGTATTGCACTTGCCAGATCCTTGCCCTCTCACTTAACCTATCTGCATCCCTCTGCAGACTTTCAGTGTCCTCTGCACACTTTGTTCTACCACTCATTTTAGTGTCACCTACGAACTTTGATACACTACACTTGGTCAGCAACTCTACATCTTCTATGTAAATTGTAAATAATTGCAGTCCCAACACTGACCTTTGGGGCACACCATTAGTCGCTGATCACCAACCAGAAAGCTCACCCATTTATACCCACTCTGTTTTCTGCAGGCTAACCATTCCTCTAGCCATGCATCTACCCATAATGCCATGCACCATTATCTTTTGCAGCAGCCTTTTGTGTGGCCCCTTGTTGAGTGCCTTCTGAAAATCTAGATACACCACATCCACTGGTTCCCTGTTGCCCACCGCGCTCATTATGTCCTCAAAGAATTCCAGTAAATTAGTTAAATGTGAATTGCCTTTCATGAACCAATGTTGGGTCTGTCCGATGGGACAATTTCTATCCAGATCTCTCACTATTTCTTCCTTGATAGATTCAAGCATTTTCCCCACTACAGAAGTTAAGCTAACTGGCCTATAGTTATCTGCCTTTTGTCTACCTCCTTTTTTAAACAGTAGTGACACATTTGCTGTTTTCCAATCTGCCAGAACCATCCCAGAGTCCAGCAAATTTTAGTAAATTACCACGTATGCATTTGGTATTTCCCCACCACCTCTTTCAGCCCCAATAGCTTACTCAACAATACCTCTTTAGTGATAATGTTTGTTTCTAGGTTCTCACCTGCCATAGCTTCTTTGTCATCAATTATTGGTGTGTTATTTGTATCTTCCACTGTGAAGACCAACACAAAATACCTGTTCAACACCTGAGCCATTTCCTCATTTTTTTAATTTTTATTTAGAATTTATAGAATCCCTACAACAGTGTGGAAACAGGCCCTTTGGCTCAACACGTCCACACAAGCATCCCACCCAGACCTATCTCCCTAATCTACACATCCCCGAACACTGTGGGCAATTTAGCATGGCCAGTCCACCTTGCCTGTACATCTTTGGATTGTGGGAGGAATCCCCCTTCTCATCCTCTGAAGGACTAATGTTTACCTTAGCCATTATTTTTCATTTTATATATTTGCAGAAACCTTGGCTATCTGTTTTTATATTCTGAGGGAGCTTACACTCATAATCCATTTTACCTTTCTTTATAGCTTTTCTCGTGGCTTTCTGTTGACATTTAAAGATTTCCTAATCCAAATGTTTTTATTCACTCATGATATTATGGGCATCTCTGACTATGCCAGCATTTATTACCAATCCTTAATTGCCCTGAGGACAGTGAATTGTCAACTATGTTGGTGTGGGTCTGGAGTCACATGTCAGCCAGACCAGGTAAGGATGGCAGTTTCCTTCCTTAAAGGACGTTAGTGAACCAGATGGGATTTTCAACAAAAGCTTCCTTTAATTCCAGTTTCTTTATGGAATTCAAATTCTACCATCTGTCATGGTGGGATTTGAACACAGGTCACTGGAACATTAGAGATAATGGGAACTGCAGATGCTGGAGATTCCAAGATAATAAAATGTGAGGCTGGATGAACATAGCAGGCCAAGCAGCATCTCAGGAGCACAAAAGCTGACGTTTCGGGCCTAGACCCTTCATCAGAGAGGGGGATGGGGGGAGGGAACTGGAATAAATAGGGAGAGAGGGGGAGGCGGACCGAAGATGGAGAGTAAAGAAGATAGGTGGAGAGAGTGTAGGTGGGGAGGTAGGGAGGGGATAGGTCAGTCCAGGGAAGACGGACAGGTCAAGGAGGTGGGATGAGGTTAGTAGGTAGCTGAGGGTGCGGCTTGGGGTGGGAGGAAGGGATGGGTGAGAGGAAGAACCGGTTAGGGAGGCAGAGGCAGGTTGGACTGGTTTTGGGATGCAGTGGGTGGGGGGGAAGAGCTGGCCTGAAAAAAAAAACACCTCCTCCAGGACTTCCAATTCCTTGGCCCCCAACACCTCATATTCACCATGGACGTCCAGTCCCTGTACACCTGCATTCCGCATGGAGATGGCCTCAAGGCCCTCCGCTTCTTCCTGTCCCGCAGGCCCGACCAGGCCCCCTCCACCGACACTCTCATCCGCCTAGCTGAACTCGTCCTCACACTCAACAACTTCTCTTTTGACTCCTCCCACTTCCTACAGACTAAGGGGGTGGCCATGGGCACCCGCATGGGCCCCAGCTATGCCTGCCTCTTTGTAGGTTACGTGGAACAGTCCCTCTTCCGCATCTACACAGGCCCCAAACCCCACCTCTTCCTCCGGTACATTGATGACTGTATCGGCGCCGCCTCTTGCTCCCCAGAGGAGCTCGAACAGTTCATCCACTTCACCAACACCTTCCACCCCAACCTTCAGTTCACCTGGGCCATCTCCAGCACATCCCTCACCTTCCTGGACCTCTCAGTCTCCATCTCAGGCAACCAGCTTGTAACTGATGTCCATTTCAAGCCCACCGACTCCCACAGCTACCTAGAATACACCTCCTCCCACCCACCCTCCTGCAAAAATTCCATCCCCTATTCCCAATTCCTCAGCCTCCGCCGCATCTGCTCCCACGATAAGACATTCCACTCCCGCACATCCCAGATGTCCAAGTTCTTTAAGGACCGCAACTTTCCCCCCACGGTGATCGAGAACGCCCTTGACCGCGTCTCCCGCATTTCCCGCGACACATCCCTCACACCCCGCCCCCGCCACAACCGCCCCAAGAGGATCCCCCTCGTCCTCACACACCACCCTACCAACCTCCGGATACAACGCATTATCCTCCGACACTTCTGCCATTTACAATCCGACCCCACCACCCAAGACATTTTTCCATCCCCTCCCCTGTCTGCTTTCCGGAGAGACCACTCTCTCCGTGACTCCCTTGTTCGCTCCACACTGCCCTCCGACCCCACCACACCCGGCACCTTCCCCTGCAACCGCAGGAAATGCTACACTTGTCCCCACACCTCCTCCCTCACCCCCATCCCAGGCCCCAAGATGACATTCCACATTAAGCAGAGGTTCACCTGCACATCTGCCAATGTGGTATACTGCATCCACTGTACCCGGTGTGGCTTCCTCTACATTGGGGAAACCAAGCGGAGGCTTGGTGACCGCTTTGCAGAACACCTCCGCTCAGTTCGCAACAAACAACTGCACCTCCCAGTCGCAAACCATTTCCACTCCCCCTCCCATTCTCTTGATGACATGTCCATCATGGGCCTCCTGCACTGCCACAATGATGCCACCCGAAGGTTGCAGGAACAGCAACTCATATTCCGCCTGGGAACCCTGCAGCCATATGGTATCAATGTGGACTTCACCAGTTTCAAAATCTCCCCTTCCCCTACTGCATCCCTAAACCAGCCCAGTTCATCCCCTCCCCCCACTGCACCACACAACCAGCCCAGCTCTTCCCCCCCCCACCCACTGCATCCCAAAACCAGTCCAACCTGTCTCTGCCTCCCTAACCGGTTCTTCCTCTCACCCATCCCTTCCTCCCACCCCAAGCCGCACCCCCAGCTACCTACTAACCTCATCCCACCTCCTTGACCTGTCCGTCTTCCCTGGACTGACCTATCCCCTCCCTACCTCCCCACCTACACTCTCTCCACCTATCTTCTTTACTCTCCATCTTCGGTCCGCCTCCCCCTCTCTCCCTATTTATTCCAGTTTCCTCCCCCCATCCCCCTCTCTGATGAAGGGTCTAGGCCCGAAACGTCAGCTTTTGTGCTCCTAGGATGCTGCTTGGCCTGCTGTGTTCAACCAGCCTCACATTTTATTATCACCGGAACATTAGCTGAGTTTCTGGATTAATAATCCAGCAATTGCCTCACCATGTTCTCTGACTTATGGCCTTCGACTGTCTCCTTGCCACACGAGTGCTACTGCATTCATCAGAATAAGGCCAACATCAAAGTTCAGCATAGGTTTGTTCCAACTTTCTCCTTCTCGGAATGCTCCATCTCCCATTGTCTGGCAGGGTATGTAAAGCTGTCATTTGTGAGTGATATGAATGCTAACTGCTCATATGATTAACGACCTGTTCTGTTTCTTCTGCTCCCCACACAGCAAGTACAACTGGTGGATCCAGCCACAGAAGGGTCATGGTTGCTGTTGCTGCGATGCAACTAAAGTGCAGAGAACAGGAGGAGGAGCAATTACTGTAAGACACGAGCTACCCACTGAAATTATGGCTGATGACGCAGTTGCACTATCCCCATTCATATGCATGATGCAGTCCATTCATTGTTGAAAGCCCTGGTAGCATAGATAACAGGTCTCCTGACAATGAGATTCCTCTACTTGGACCGGTCTAGATATGGTGGGTAATGCGGGGGGCGGTGGCGGTTTGGGGGCATGCCTCCTAGTACACTCCAGACAGAGTGTTACATAATCCCACCAAAGAATAGAATAGAGCACAACAGAAGAGAATCGCAATTTATCGTCGCATGTTTTTTAACAACAAAATTACAATGAAAGATTTTATTATTGTCATACCACAGTACTTAATTAATGACAGCCATCATAAATAAGAAAAAAAAAAGTAAAAGTCCATCACAGTTCAATTAACAGCTCCTAGGTTTGGGGTAGTCTAGAAAGCTGTGCCAACACCTTTATGTAGGGCCAGACTGAGACAAGACGTCTGCCTTAGGCTGGTGGAAGACCCAGAAGCCGCTTCCAAAGCAGGGATGAGACCTCTACATCAGGACTAGGCCTTCATGCCTGGATGCTGGAGTCCCCAGATGCTGCTGAAGAGGACCTTCATGATGGGATGAGACCTCCATTCTGGGACAAGAACACCTCTCCACACCGAGACCAACCCTACTGGACAAGACCACCACACCAGGAGATCACCCCGCCAGGCATATACTGGGCTGCTGGAAGCCACTCCATTGATGGAACTGGGCCAGGAGAAGACCCCTTCTGCCGTACCATACTGAGCTCTACACAACTGATGCTAGCAATGAGGGTATGTGACAGATGTTGACCAACTGGGAGAGTGGGAACAGGGTGTAAAATGGGATGTGAATAAGAGCAGATGAACATGCAAGAAAGTGTCGGTCATGTCATCAAAGGGCCATGGGAAGTGTTGGTTGTGGCTGCTGTCATTACATTAACAGTGAAGGACATCTTCAGGCAGTCAATGCTTGACTGGGTATATGTCTGAGGTCACAAGATGGCGCCAAGCATGTTCCAGAAGTAATAAATACTTCTGGTTATGCCGGTGGGAAAATTGGGCTAGTGTTTAATGAGAAGGGAACTCCTGGGACATTGGTGCATAGTTAGATTAGATTAGATTAGATTAGATTCCCTACAGTGTGGAAACAGGCCCTTCAGCCCAACGAGTCCACACTGCCCCTTGAAGCATCCCAACCAGACCCATCCCCCTATAACCCACACACCCCTGAACACTATGGGCAATTTAGCATGGCCAATCCACCTAGTCTGCACATCTTTGGACTGTGGGAGGAAACCCACGCAGACACGGGGAGAATGTGCAAACTCCACACAGACAGTCACCCGAGGCAGGAATCGAACCCGGGTCCCTGGTGCTGTGAAGCTGCAGTGCTAACCACTGAGCCACCGTGCCACTATGAAGCAAGTTTAGGACAATCACACAAGAGATCTTGCAGGACCCATGGAGAGAAACCCCAAATGGAATTCGATTATAATGATCCTTAGCCAAAATATAAGATGTCTTCATCCCAAGGATCAACAGAGCGAACCTTCTCTGAATTGTTTCTAATGTTAGCATGTCCTTTCTTGAACAAGGAGTCTAAGATTGTGCATATCATTCTCTGTAAATATATAATAGGACATCACAACTTTTAAGTTCCACCTCCCTTAATCCTACTTCCTAGGGTCCTATGATTCTTGTCTTGTTAGAACTCTAAATATGAATGATCACACACTTTTCAGGATTAAATTCCATTTGCCATTGTTCAGTCCAGCTGACCATCCATGTTGCCCTGTAGACTGAGGTTTTTTTCCTTCACTTTTTAACAATTTTCATGCCATCTGAGAATTTACTGATCATACACCTACATTCATGATGAGATAATTTACATATACAGCAAAAAGCAAGGGACCTAACACCAAACCTTGTTGACACCACAGAACACGTCCAATCAGAAAAACACACTTCAGTCATTATGAAGAAGGGTCCCAACCTGAAATGTCGGCTTTCCTGCTCATCTGATGCTGTCTGCCCTGCTGTGTTCCTCCAGCTCCACACTGTGTTATCTTCAACCATCGCATTCTGCTTCTTGCTACAAAGCCAATTTTAGATCACATTTGCCAAATTGCCCTGGATTCCATGGGCTCTTACATTCTTTGCCAGTCTCCGATGTGAAGCTTAGCAAAAGCCTTTCCAAAGTCCTTGTAGTCTGCATCCACTGTGCCACCCTCATCCACACATTTTGGTAATTCCCTTGAAAAAAATATTCAGTTAAACCTGCCTGACATGTTTGCCCCCTGACACTGCCAGGCTGACAAACTATGATTAAACCATGCCTGTCCAACTGGAGATTAATTCTGCCACTCGGAAATTTTTCCAATAGTTTCCCGACCACTGCTTTTAGACTCACCAGCCTACAGTTCCCTGGTTTATCCCTTCTTGAATAATGATGCCACATTAGCTGATCTTTAGTCCTCTAGATACTTCTCTTTTGTCTAGAAAGGTTTTGAAAATCAATGTCAGCGGCCCTGCAATCTCCTTTTTTGCCTCCCACAGCAGCATGGGATACGCTGGGGACGTATCCAATTTTAAGTCCACTAAAATGATTAATACCTCCTCCATCTCAATTACAATTTGTTCAGATATAGCATAGTCTTCTTCCTTGATTTCTATACCTGCATTATCCTACTCTATGATGTGTATAATTGCAAAGTACTCATTTTAAACCTCCAATTTGCCACATTTGTCCCCTATAGGCCCCATTCCTTCCCTTTTCCATTCTCTTGCCTTTAATATGCCTCTAAGATGCCCTTGGATTTTTCTTTTAGTTTTTCTGCCAGCAGTTTTTCTAGTGCCAACTTCATTCTAGCTTCTTTTTGAAGTAACTGCTTGCTTTTTCAAAATGCCTCTAGGGTTTCTGATGTTCTGAACCCACAGTATCCACTGCAAACTTCCTTTACTTCTTCAACCAATTCCATACATTCCTCAAATTCCAGGGTTCTCTGGAGTTTTTGATCATGGCTTCATCATCGTAGCAATATGTTGGCCCTGCATTTTCACCATTACCTTTGATACCTTTGGTTCGGCCACATTTGGAGCACTGCATACAGTTCTGGTCGCCACATTACCAAGAGGATGTGGATGCTTTGGAGAGGGTGAAGAGAAAGTTCACCAGGATGTTGCCTGGTATGGAGGGTGCTAGCTATGAAGAGAGTTTGAGTAGATGAGGATTATTTACATTAGAAAGACGGAGGTTGAGGGGGGACCTGATTGAGGTCCACAAAATCATGAGGGGTATAGACAGGGTGGATAGCAAGAAGCTTTTTCCCAGAGTCAGGGACTCGGTTACTAGGGGTCACGGTTTCAAGGTGAGAGAGGAAAAGTTTAAGGGAGATATGCGTGGAAAGTACTTAACGCAGAGGGTGGTGGGCGCCTGGAATGTGTTTCCAGTGGAGACGGTAGAGGCGGGCGCGATAGCATCGTTTGAGATGTATCTAGACAGATACATGAATGGGCAGGGAGCAGAGGGATACAGATCCTTGGAAAATAGGCAACAGGTTTTGACAGAGGATCTTGATTTGCGCAGGCTTGGAAGGCCGAATGGCCTGTTCCTGCGCTTTTGTTTTTTTTTCTTCGTTCTTTGTTATTAAATATCTCCACTGCTCCCTTCAAGTAGCTGCTCCCAGTCCACTTTGGCCATCTTCATTCTTTTTTTTATTGGCCTTTTCCTAATTCAAACCTTTGGTTCTGGTCCATCTTTGTCCTTTACTACACCAGTGAAGTTAAAGAACAAAGAGAACAAAGAAACCTACAGCACAGGAACAGGCCCTTCGGCCCTCCAAGCCTGCGCCGATCAAGATCCTCTGTCTAACCCTGTCATCTATTTTCTAAGGGTCTGTGTCCATTTGCTCCCTGCCCATCCATGTACCTGTCCAAATATATCTTAAAAGACACTAACGTGTTTGCCTCTACCACCTCCGCTGGCAACGCGTTCCAGGCACCCACCACCCTCTGTGTAAAGAACTTTCCACGCATATCTCCCTTAAACTTTCCTCCTCTCACTTTGAACTCATGACCCCTAGTAATTGAGTCCCCCACTCTGTGGAAAAAGCTTTTTGCTATCCACCCTGTCTATGCCCCTCATGATTTTGTAGACCTCTCCCACTGACCCTTCCATCACTTGTCTTGCTTCATGGCCTAAAACTGAGTCCAGCACCACTCCTGTCCTGTTTTACATACTGTTTTAAACAGCTTTCTTGGATACGTTTTAAGAATTTCCACTCCCTTTTAAGCCTTTCAGATTTCATCTATCCCAGTCAATATTGGGAAAATTGAAATTCCCTGCCATTAGTGCCAGAACACTTCCACATTTTCTTAAATTTGCCGATGTACCTCTGTCCTTCTACCTCTTCCTAAGCGTTTGGGGAGGAGGAGGAGATTGAAACATTGCTCATTGGGACACGTCATTAACAATATCAGCTAACATGCTGCTAGGAGGGGAGGTTAGGTGGTCAGCAATTGAGAAGCAATACAGGCCAAGAAGCAAGAGTAGGAACAAAGTTGCAGTGTCAGTGAGAGAGGATAGGGAAGAAGTGTTTGGTACACTTGCCTTTATTGGTCAGTGCATTGAGTGTGGGAGTTGGGATGTTATTGTTGCGGCTGTATAGGACATTGGTTAGGCCATTTTTGGAATACTGCGTTCAATTCTGGTCTCCTTGCTTAGGAAAGGTGTTGTGAAACTTGAAAGGGTTCAGAAAAGATTTACAAGAATTTTGTCATGGTTGTGGGGTTTGAGCTATAGGGAAAGGCTGAATAGACAGGGGCTATTTTCCCTGAAATATTGGAGGCTGAGGGGTGGCCTTGTAGAGTTTATTTTTTGTAAAATCATGAGGGGCATGGATAGGGTGAACAGCCAAAGGTTTTTCCCCCAATATAGGGCAGTCCAAAACAAGATGGTGTAGGTTTAAAGTGAGAGGGAAAGATATAAAAGGTCCTAAGGGGAAACACTTTCAAATAGAGGGTGGTGCATGTATGGAATGAGCCGCCAGAGGAAGTGGTGGAGGCTGGCACAGTTACAACAATTAAAAGACATCTGGATGGGTAGGTGTATAGGAGTGTTTGGGGAAATGGGCTAAATGCTGGCAGACGAGATGAGCTTAATTTAGGATATCTGGTTGGCATGGATGAATTGGACTAAAGGATCTGTTTCCATGTTGTACATCCCTATGACACTGGCTGGGCCAGCATTTCTTGCCCGTCCATAGTTGCTCTTGAGAAGTTGGTGGTGAGCTGCCTTTCTTGGATTGCTGCAGCCCACGTGCTGCAGGTGGACCCCACAATGCTCTTAGGGAGGAGTTCCAGCATTTTGACTCAGCGACACCTGAAGGAACGGTGATATATTTCCAAGTCAGGTTGGAGGGGATCTTTCAGAAAATGATATTTCCATCTATCTGTTGCCCTTGAACCTCCAAAAGCAGTGGTCATGGATTCGGAAGGTGCTGAAGTATCAGAAGTGGGACTTGAATCTGCTTTGTGCTGCCTATTTTGATTGCAACCCCAGAGCTGACAGTGGGAAGCAGAGGAAACACAAATATCACTCTGCCTAACCATTATACTTCCAAAAGTCTTAATACTGTTACATCACAAAAACCTATCAACGTCAGTTTTGAGATTTTCAATTCAGTGCCAGCCTCAGCATTCTGAGGGAGGATGAACCTGATGTCAGCGCTAGTTGGTCTGGTTCTACGTTTTGAGGCTATCATCCTGCATTTTTGATACTCATGTCGGGGGGAAATAGTCTCTCCGTGCACCCCCCCCCCCACCCTAACAAGTTCTTTAATGGTAAACTTTTCTCAATTAGATCAGTCATTAATGTTCTGTACCTGAGTATAGGGTGAGGCTAGGCATCCTGTTCTCGTCATTTAACCCTTTTAGCCCCAGCTTCACGGTGTTTGGGGCATTGACTCCCATCAAGGGGAGCAGCTCGGCACATGACGACAAGGATGGTCTACCTTTCAATATGGTTTCCCAGGGAATGGCGAAATAGGCATAACTGGAAGAATACTGTTAGCTTGTTTGTGAATAGCTGTGGGCCAAAAGTGCTTGGCAGATAAAAATCAGCACTCACCACCTTTTTATACCACACACCCCCACCCTCCCCACCCACCCCCAGCCAGGCCTCCCGAGACACTCTCTCAACTCCAGCCTCAATTACAGCTTGCAAACTTCAGAGATCACAGAGTTCCAGTGCAGGTAGCTGATCTTATCTGAGGCTAATGGATCACAAATGTGTTCTACACCGCTGCACAGTACACTAGCTGAGCAGCTCACCTGCCTGAGGAGCAGGCTGCATTGGAAAAATCAGATCTCCTTTTTTAAAGCAGGAAATTCCTTTCAGAAAGGGGATCACACCGTGAAGCAGGAACGCAATAACACAATGAGATATGCAATCAAGAATTCACTTTTCAAAAGTTAAGTTGTTTTTCAATACTGGCAACAAAGCATCTTTCCATCTTTCTCTCATTGACACTGCCTTGCATTTGCATGTTTCTCATTATGTCACGTCATATTGTAGTGACTTATTTAGAATATGAGGGTCATAAAGAGCTGGCCGGTCCACTGATAGCAATCTAGCTCCCTAACACTGTCTCCCAGTAACCCCTCCCCTCCCCAGTTTAGAATAGGGGGTACTAAAAAGCCGGCTGGTCCACCCAGGTTGACAGGGCTGTTAAGAAGGCATACAGTGTTTTAGCTTTTATTAATAGAGGGATCGAGTTCCGGAACCAAGAGGTTATGGTGAAGCTGTACAAAACTCTGGTGCCGCTGCACTTGGAGTATTGTATACAGTTCTGGTCACTGCATTATAAAAAGGATGTGGAAGCTTTGGAAAAGGTGCAGAGGAGATTTACTAGGATGTTGCCTGGTATGGAGGGAAGGTCTTATGAGGAAAGGCTGAGGGACTTGAGGCTGTTTTCGTGAGAGAGAAGAAGGTTGAGAGGTGACTTAATTGAAACATATAAAATAATCAGAGGGTTAGATAGGGTGGATAGGGAGAGCCTTTTTCCTAGAATGGTGACGGTGAACATGAGGGGGCATAGCTTTAAATTGAGGGGTGAAACATATAGGACAGATGTCCGAGGTAGTTTCTTTACTCGGAGAGTAGTAAGGGAATGGAACGCTTTTCCTGCAACGGTAGTAGATTTGCCAACTTTAGGTACGTTTAAGTCGTCATTGGACAAGCATATGGACGTACACAGAATAGTGTAGGTCAGATGGGCTTCAGATTGGTATGACAGGTTGGCACAACATTGAGGGCCAAAGGGCCTGTACTGTGCTGTAATGTTCTATGTTCTATGATATCAATCTGGCTCCCTAATGCTGTCTCCCAATAACCCCTCATTTCCCCAGCACCCTGTGTTCTTAAGTGTATCTCTAGTATTGGTAATCTCTCTTCCTCACACTGTCACTCAGTAACCCCTTCTCCCAGTGCCCTGTGTTACTGACCGTGTCTCTACTAATATTAATCCAGATCCTTCACACAGTAACTCAGTAACTCTCCTCCCCCAGCACCCTGTGTTATTGACTACTGATGTTAATCCAGCTCCCTCACACTGTCACTCAGTAGCTCCTCTCCCCCAGAACCCTGTGTTACTGACTATATCTGTACTGATGTTAATCCCTCTCCCTCTCACCATCACTCAGTAACCCCTCTGCCCCTCTCTCCCGAACAACATGTGGTACTGACTTTATCTCCAATGATATTAATCCAGCTCCCTCACCTTGTCACTCAGTAACCCATCTCACCCCCCAACACCCTATGTTACAGAATGTGTCTCTTACTAATGTTAAGTCAAATCCCTCGCACTGCCAGTGATTGTGTGTAACTCTGTGCTCTGCATTACTGGAAGTATCACTACTGACGTCATTTTCGCTCATGGTCCAGCAATGTCTGAAATTTTACATTCTCTAGCTTGTTTTCAAATTCCTCCACGGCCTCGCCCTTTCCTGTATTTGTAAACTCCTGCAGCACTGTAACTTGGTAAAATCTCTGCATTCCACTAATATTGGACTGGGATAGTGGCAGGGAGCAGAGATAGAGAAAGGGCTTAGCCTTTACTGTGTGATATGATACATTTAGATTGCAACTGGGCTTTTGGATCCATGAAATTTAGAAAGTAGACTGTATGAGGTTTCCGAGGATTAAAAACGCTACAATTGAAATTCGTAGTCACTATGAATAGAGTGGGATTAGTGTTTTTTGCAGGGATTGGACTATTGTCGTTTACATTGTTCAGAAATACTCAGAACTATCAACCTTTACCCTGCATTTGACAAATATGATTTGAAATCTCACTCTGCAGAGTTGAGCACAGATTGCAGGAGGACACTTTTGGTCAATCCCAAAACAGCACTGCATTGTTCAAGATAACAAAGTGTGGGGCTGGATGAACACAGCAGGCCAAGCAGCATCTTAGGAGCACAAAAGCTGACGTTTCGGGCCTTGACCCTCGTCAGCTTTTGTGCTCCTAAGATGCTGCTTGGCTTGCTGTGTTCATCCAGCCCCACACTTTGTTATCTTGGATTCTCCAAGCATCTGCAGTTCCCATTATCTCTGCATTGTTCAAGGTGCCATTTTTGCAACTGAGACATTAATCTGAGATGCCCATTCTGGTGGATGTACCATTCAAAGAACAGCGAGGGAGATAACATGGCTTTCCAGGCTAATAGAGGCTACCCCTCAACAAGCATCATTAAAAACAGATTAGCTGATCATTAACATGTACGGATGTAATGAATAGAGGCAGGAGTAGGCTATTTGACCCTTTGAGCACACTTTACCCTTAGATCGCAGCTGATCTTCCATTTCAACAGCTGCAGTCCTCTATATTCCATGACATTTCTAATACCTAGGAATCTATCAGTCATTTTTGAATATACTCAATGACTGATTCTCCATCACACCCTGGAGTAGAGAATTTCAAAGATTCACCATCCTCTGAGTGAAGAAATTCCTCTTCCTCTTAAGCAATAAATGTCAGCCCAGCCAACGACACCCATGTCCCATGACTGAATAAACAAATAAGCTGGTAACTGTCAGGGTGAATACGGGAAGTATGTTCCTGATGGGGAGTCCAGCACCAGGCTCACAGTCTAAGGATACGGGATAAACCATTTAGGACTGGGATGATGCCTTCACCCAAGGAGCAGAGAGCCGGTGGAATTCTCTGCTACAGAAAGATGTTGCGGCCAAAACACTGAATGTTTGCAAGAAACAGCTAGATATATTTCTTCGAGCTAAAGGGATTAAATTGGGTATGGGGAGAAAGTGGGGACAAGGGACTGAAATAGATGACCAGCCAGAATTGGCAGTGTAGTGCACAGTGAAGAAGGCTACCTCCGAATACAATGGGACCGTGACACAATGGACCAAAGAGAGGCAGCTGGAGTTTTATTTAGATAAATGTGAGGTGTTGCATTTTGGTAAGGCAAACCAGGGCAGGACTCATACAGGTGATGGTAGGGCCCTGGACAGTGTTGCTGAACAAAGAGACCTTGGGAAGAGGTGCATAGTTCCTTGGAAGTGGAGTCGCACATAGGCAGGATGGTGAGGAAGGCATTTGGTACACTTGCCTTTATTGGTCAGAGCATTGAGTATGGGAGTTGGCATGTTATTTTGTGGCTGTTCAGAACATTGGTGAGGCCACTTTTGGAATACTGCTTCAATTCTGGTCTCCATGCTACAGAAAAGACGCTGTTGAAAAGGCTGGAGGGTTTGTGCTATGTGGAGAAGTTGAATAGGTTGCAACTATTTTCGCTGCAATGTCAGAGGTTGAGGGGGATGACATTATGGAGGTTTATAAAATGATGAAGGGCACGGATAGGGTAAGCAGCCAAGGTCTTTTCCCTGGGGCGGGGCAATCCAAAACCAGAGGGCATAGATTTAAGGTGTAAGAAATAAAAGGGATCTGAGGGGCAACCTTTTCCATGCAGAGGATATGCATGTATGGAATAAGCTGCCAGACGAACCACTGTAGAATGGATCAACTGTTAACTGTCAAAAGCTTTAGTTAGGTCGATGAGAGTGTATATTGATCCAGATGTTGCTCTCTCTGCAACTTTTCTTGTGTCTGCCTTGTTACAAGCACCACATGGTGTTGTCCCGCTGCTTGAAAAACCATACATAATTCTAGGGCAAATTGAAGCTGTAGACAGTTTAGGTGCACCCTCCTAAAGATCATTTGTGGATTATGTCAGGAAGCATATTTTCACATGAAGCGGAGTGGAAATCTGGAACTCAGTTCCTCAGCAGACTCATATCACAGAATTGTTACAGTGCAGAATGACTATATTCGGCCCATTGGGCTTACACCAGCTCTCTGAGCGTTTTGACTTGATGATTTTTCCTTGTAGCCCTGGACGTTGTTTCAGTCTAAAAAATCATCCACTGCCCCTCCTGAGTGCCTCAACTGAACCTATCGCCACTACACTTCAAACTCTAAATGCCCATTGTGTAAACAGCAACTTCACTGCACCTCACATTTGCGATTTTTGCAAGACACTTTAAACCTGCATGCCTTGGTTATTGATCCTTGTACAAGACAGAATAGTTTCTCCCCCTCTGCCCATATCTGTTAAGATTTTAAAAACTTCTATCAAATAATTTCTTCACCTTTTTCTCTCCAAGAAAAACAATCTCAACTTCTCTAATCATTTCCTCATCACTGAAGTGTCTCATACCAGAAACCATTCTTGTAAACCTCTCTGTACTCTGTCCAATGTGATCACATCCTTCCTATACTTTGGTGCTGAGATTTGTATACAGTAATCCACTTGAGGTCTAAGAGTTTCCTTGTATAAGTTCAATATTATCTCCCTGTTCTTGTACTTATTCCCTAAATCAGGAAACCTTCATACTTTAATGCTTTAATAACAGCTCCCTCTGCCTAAGCAATTAATTTACATATCCACCCCATTTCTATGCTCTTTAGTACCTTTTAGAATCACAACATTTAGTGTGTACTGTCTCTCCTTGCTTTTTGTACCAAAGTGCACTTTCTCACATTTCTCCGCACCGAACTTCAGTTCATCTGTCACCTGCAAGTCTTCCCACTCCACTGATCTGTCAATGCCCTTTTGGAGTTTATAGAATCTCTATACTACGGGAGCAGTCCACAATAACCCTCTGAACAGTATCCCACCAGCCTCCCCCCCCACCCCCCGTAACACAACAATCCCCATGCCTTATCCACCTAACCTGCATATCCCTGGACATTATGGGTAATTTCAGCATGGCCAATACACCTAACCTGCGCATCTTTGGACTGTGAGAGGAAACCAGAGCACCTGGAGGAAGCACTTGCAGATGGGGAGAATATGCAAACTCCACACAGACACCCAAGAGTGGAACTGAACCCATGGTTCCTGGAGCTGTGAGGCAGCAGCGGTAGCCACTAAGCCACTCTGTCACATCTACACAGTTTGCAATGTTCCAAGTTTCTGTGTTATCTAAAAACTTTGAAATTGTGCCCTGCACACTAAGAACCAGATCATCTACATACATCAGGCAAAGCAAGGGTGTGAATACTGACCTCTAAAGAACACCTATAAACTTTCCTCCAACCCCAAAAGAAAGCCCACTATTACTTTCTGTTTCCTATCACTGAACCAATTTTGTATCTGTGAGAATGAAAGTGAATTTAATGAGATGTATACTTCTTGCAGTGTCCTCCAACCTACCCCAACTAGCCTCCTCATAGAAAAATCAGCTCGCACCTAACCAATATTATGTCAAACTGCCCTACGTCACATCCAGGTTTCGTGGACATGTCCTTGTCCTTCACTCTTAGAGGAACAGACAGGAGCTGAACTTTCACAATGCTACATTTAAGAGACTCCCACTTTCCAAATGTAGACCTACCTGCAAGCAACTGCTCCCAGTCTATGTTTGCCAAATCCTGTCTAATGATATTGAAATTGACCTTCCCCCAAATTAGACACTTAACTTCTGCACCATCCTATGCCTTTCCATAATGACTTTGGAATTTACAGAGTTATTCTCACACTCCCCAAAATGCTCACCCACTGAAATGGCAACCACTTGACTGGCTCCATTCCCTTGGATTAAATCTCACACTGCCCCATTTTGAGAGTGACTATCTTGGTACTTGCACACTAAGCTCTCCTGGATGCCTGTTATAATTTTCACCCCATCTATTCCTTTCACACTAAGGCAATCCCAGGTTATGTTAGTAAAGTTGACATTCCTTACAACTATAAGTTTGATCCTCTCACACCTCTCTCTGATTTATAGATGCACCACAGAAAGCATCCTATGTGGATGCATCACAGCTTGGTACAGCAACTGCTCTTTCCAAGGCCACAAGAAATTACGGAGAGTTGTGAACAAAGCCCAGTCCATCACGAAAACCAGTCTTCCATCCATTGACTCCGTCTACACTTCCTACTGTCTTGGAAAAGCCAACAAAGACCCGTCCAACCCCAGTTATACTCTCTTCCAGCCTTTTCCATCGAGCAGAAAATACGAAAATTTGATAACGCATACCAACAGCTTCTTGCCTGCTGTTATCAGCGTTTTGAATGGACCTCTCATATATTAGAATTAATCTTTTTCTGCATCTTCTCTGTAGCTGTAACAATGCTACATTCTGCTCTATTACTCTGATGTACTAATATAAGGTCCGATTTGTCTGGTTAGCACACAAAGCAATACTTTTCACTGTGAGAACAATAAATCAAATCAAATACATATCTGTTCCTTTACCTTCCTTTGACTGTTAAGAGGTCTGTACTGTAATCCCAACAATATGATTGCCTGGATTACCTGTGCACGTTAGGTGGATTGGCCGAGCTAAATTGCATGTAGTGTTCAGGGATGTGTAGATTAGGTGGGCTATAGGGGACGGGTCTGGGTGGGATGATCTGAAGGTTGGTGTGGGCTTGTTGGGCCGAAGGGCCTGTTTCCACACTGTAGGGGTTCTATGATGTGGAACTGTATCACCATTCATTCACTTTTGCTGGGTCCAAATTCCTCCCTAACTGAATTGGGAGTGTAACTGCAACATCGCACCACCACCACACCACTCAACCCAAACATCCTCTGCCCCCAACCACCCCCCCCCCCCCCCCACCCACCCTCCAAGACTGCAATTGGTTCAAGAGGACCGCTCACCAACATTATATCCATAGTATTTGGGACTGGGCAATCCATGCTGGCATAGCCGGCAAAGTCCATGTCCCATGAAGTAAAATGCACATCACACCTTGCACATCTCTGTTTCAATATCTCCCTGCCTTCCTGTAATATACACTATTTAAAATTTACTCCTGTAACAAGGCTGAGTTAACAATTCAGTTTGGGGGCCTTTCACCAGTCAAAAAATGGATTTTCCAGATCAGGTGAAAGGTTATTAATTTGAAATGCTAACTTTGTTTCATTTTCCATGTTCGACCTGGTAAACATGCCTCACATTGTCTGGTCTTATTTCAGTTTTCCTGTACCAGCAGCCATTAGTCTATGTCTTTGATGAAGTATTATCTCTTACATCTGATAATGCTCTTCCAAAGCATCTAATGAACAGACAAACATGCAAACAGCGGAAGGGTCACTGGATTAAAAATGTTAACTCTGCTTTTTCCCACGGATGATGTCAGACCTGCTGAGTTTCTCCTGCAATTTCTGCTTTTGTTACAACCAGGACTCAGTGTTTTGGCCCCTGAAGTATGCTCTGCCATTCCATAAGATCATTCGTGATCCGACTGTGGCCTCAGCTCCACAATATTCCTTTACTCCCTCGTTAGTCAAGAACTTATCTTACTCTGCCTTAAAAGTATTTATTCACTGACCCTGCCTCCACCTGTAAGGAAGACAGTTCCAAAGACTCAAGATCCTCTGAAAGAAATAAGTTATCTTCAACACCAGAAACCTGAGGGGTGACCTTGATGGAAGGAGATAAAATTATGAGAGGCATGGTTGGGGTGGATAATTGGGCTCTCTTTCCTCGTTTGGAGATGTCACATACTAGGGGCTTAGGTTTAAGGTAAAAGATGGAAAGTTTAAAGGAGATATGTGAGCAGTTATTTTGTACAAAGGGTAGTAGAACATGCTGCCAGGGGAAGTAGTGGAAGCAGATACATTAGCAATATTTAGGAGGCATTGAGACAGACTTATGAACAGGAAGGGAATAGAGGGGCATGGATCTTGTGCAGGCAGATGGGATTTGTTTAGAATGGCATCATGGTCAGTACAGATATAATGGACCAACGGGCCTATTCCTGCGTCGTACTGGGCTATGTGCTGTGTAACACAGTCTTAAGTGGAGTACTGCTTACTTTAGGATATTTAACACTAAGAAGAGTACCAAGTTCTCTTGTTTTTGGTCCTGTTTTGGGAGCCAATCTCTTTTATGTTCAGGTGCTGGGAGACAGCATTGTTCACCCTGCTCTCTCAGCTGTAACACACAGAATGACTCAGTGGCTAAGCATGAACCTACTCCAATCCTTAAGATGAGTGACATTTGACAACTCACATTTTCAAGGTCAACATTCAAGATCATGAAAAGAGAATTCAGCCAAACTCTGGAAATGTATAAAAACAACTTTACTCTCTGCTTCTACCTCTGTCCACTGAGGGTGTGAGAAACCGAGGAGCCATCTTTTCTAAGCCACCTAATGGTTGAACTCTTATTTGCCCACAGGGTATCCTCTATTTATTTTCAGACTGTATTTTTTTCTTTAACAAGGATTGGCATGGCTGTGCATCATGTTCACAAACGTTCCTACCTGTATGTTTGTATTTTGTGTGTGCATTTGTGTATGTGTTGGTACATCTGTCTTTGTCTCTGTGAATGGTGTTATGTTTCTGTGTGCGCTTAGTGTCCATTTGTAAATCATTGAATATGTTTGAGTTGGTATTTATGTTTATACGTCTGGATCTGTATGCAGAGTTTAGTATGTTTGCAGCATCTACTTCAAAGTTCATGAAATGTTTGTTTTTGACTGTTTGTTATGTCTAAAATACAAAAAAAAATGTGCTGGAGAAGTTCGACTTGCGAGGAGAGAAACTGAATCAATGTTTGAAGTCTGAAATCACTCGTCAATTCTGAAGAAGTCATACAAGTCTCTAAAGAAAGATTCTAAATCTAACTCTCCGTCCACCAATACTGCCAGGTCTACTGAGTTTCCCCCAGCATCTTCCAGATGTTAACTTCCAGCATCAACCAGTGTTTTTGCCGTTTGTCATGTCTGTATGTTTGTTTAATATGTTCGGATGTGTTTGTAAATATGACAGCGTGTGCGTGTTGTACCATTTATACGTTTTGCTTGTCTTTTGTGTCTCAGTGTGTGGGAGGTTTGTGACCACCTGTTTGATGCTAGTGCCGTGTGCATGTGAGAGTCCACTTGGGCATTTATATGCACGGCTGTGCATCCAGGTATGAATTTATATGTCTGTGATCTGCGAGTCTTGAGCGGTGTAAGTGCCGCGCACGCTTTCAACACTTTTATTTCCCGACCCCAGCAACCTCTTGCAGTTCTCAGATCCGAGTGCAGTCCACCCGCATGCATCCCTCCCGCGGCTGAAATTCACACCAGAAATAGCCTGCCTTCGTTTTTAAAGGAACCTTCATTTCGTGTCGGCAAAATCTGGCTTGAAAATATAAAAGTCTGCACAACTCCTGAGCAATGTAACATACCTGCAGTGCGTTCAAATATCCTGCCAAAGCAGTTCAGAACCGAAATGCCAACGGAATTGATATACGTTTTAACAAAAGCCGGTTACAATCACACGCATAAGTTACTAAAAGCGATACCACAGTTGTATTAATAACTAATGCCCTTGCAGCGCCCTGAGTTCCTGATTAATATTACGCAGCTTTAAAATAACAATTTAAATAGGATGTGGTGAAGGGCGTTAACAAATGCAACAATGCGGATATGTACATACTTACATAGAGAATAAATATTAAATGCCATCTCTCACCTGGACTTGGGAATACAGAGTCAGTAAATTCAGGAATCTGCAGGCACAGAGAGGGAGGGGGGGAACAGAACATGTATTCAGTAAGCGGAACATTTCCTTAGAGAGAAATTCAGCTCAGGTAACGAAATTGTTTCAGTGAATCTTGTACAACACGGTGAAACAGGTAAAAATGTTTAAACTTACATGTATAACACTCTTGAAGTCAGAGGAGACATCTTTGAGGTGTAATCTCCGAATGGAAGTCGGAAGAAACAGGTTTTAAGTTCAAGAAGCTGGATTGGGGGAATGCCCCGGGGGACGGGGTGGGAGTGCGGTGCGGCTGGTGGAAAAAGGTAATCCCACTTTTGTTTTCGTAAATGCAAAATTTTGGAAACTGTTTCGTCTGTCTTTCTCTCCCTATTTTCTCACCGGCGCGTGTGATAAACGGAGAAGACTCTTTGGGAAACTACTTTGTTCGGAGGTTCAAGCCACAAACGTGTATTCTCTGAATCCCCAGTTAAAATCGTAGGCTGACTGCAGCTAAGTGGAGAGAATTATAAGCAATCCAAACAAATAGGTAAATATTTGCTCACACACAAGTGATGGATTGCCAACCTGTGTATGTTGTGTGTGCGTGTGCGTGTGCGTGTAAAGAGAGAGAGAGTTCCCTTTAACTGGTCTCCCTTTAACTAGTCCAAGGGTTTGCCCTGAGTTAGCTCCAGTAACAGCCCACAATCTAGCCCAAAGTTCTATACCCCATACGCCGTTCGGAGCCACCAACCTGTAAATGACTAAGACGGCCTAACATTGACATTTAGATGTTCTAGGAATATGTTTGCGTGTATGTGTGTGCGCGTTGCTTTTCTCTCTCTCTCTCTTAAATCTTCCTTTTCCTTGACTCAGCCAACTTCACTGTCCAGACCGCGGGCTTCAAAATAGCATCCGAACCTGGGAAGAAACCTGGCAACTAATAAATACAGACGTTCACAGAAACTGTCTCAGCGTGCGAGGCTGGGAGAAACCCATTAACCCATTTGTCGGAGGGGAGGTAACTCCACTTGTGTTTTGATTTGTGCCTTCGATAAGCCCTATCGCTGACCGTAAACTTACCAGGATATTTTCTTTTCCTTTTTTTTCAAAAAAAGGGGCAGAACTCGAAAGATCAGCCCGGCAGTAGATTCAAAAGCATTTAGGCAAATTTTGTTGTGTGTCTTTGTCTTTTTCTTCGTGTGCATGTTGTTTGTGTACAACTTTTGGACGATAAAGCCTTTACGTGAGTTGTGTGTGTTTTTAAGGCTTTTAAGGTTACATTTATATCTTCTTGGCAAAGTTATTTCAAAACTAACAAATAAAAACAATAGAATAAAACAAAGACATGCGGATGTTGGAAACCTGAAACAAAAGCAACAATTACTGGAGAAGCCAAGTGGGTCTGGCAGTGTTTGTGTGAGAGGGACAGAAACAGAATTAATGTTGTAAGGGTCACAGGACTGGGAACGCTAACTCTATCTCTCTTGCACAAGTCGCTGCCAGACCTGCTGAGTTTCTCCAGCAACTTCTGTGTTTCGTTTTCATAATTTCACATTCCCAGCCGCGGCATTTGGCTCTCGTACAAATTCTAAAACATTGTTTATTCTTCTCGTTTTAAATGTATAGACAAGTTTAATACATTTCTAACACAAGGTGTTTTTGATGGACCAATGTGTGTGATTTGCAAGCAGCTTCAGGAAGGTGTGCGGTTCTATTTTCCAAAAAAAATTGCAACTGAGTTAAAGATCACTCCTTGAGTTGTTCTCTACACAGCAGAGAATTAATTAGTTCTTTAGGTCAAGGAAAGTAGCGTCCTTCCAGTGAATGTCCCCCCAAGTATAGGCTGAACATAAATCGTGAAACAGAATGCTGAAAACAAAGGATGGCCTATGATCCCAAATCGTATTTTGTTTGAATCACACGGCACAGGCTAAACTCAAGATTCAGTGACTCAGCAACCGGATTACACAGAGTTGTAGAGTCATACAGTACGGAAACAGACCTTTCGGTCCAACTCATTCTCGCCGACCAGACATCCCACACCGACCCTGAAAGCAAAAAAAAAATGCTCGAGATCACAGCGGGTCTGGCAGCATTCACGGATGTTCAGATTCCAGCCATTTGCTCCTCCAATCCGACCTAGTTCCATTTGCCAGCATTTGGCCCATATCCCTTTAAACCCTTCTGTATTCTTGATGCTTTTTAAATGTTGTAATTTGCTTTTCTTGTATTAAATATGGAATGCAATTAGTTTAGTTGTGTCAGATTTACTGTGCCTGAAGTTTAGCACAAACTCAAAGCTGGAACCCATTCATAGACATCGGCAGAGTTGAACATGAAGATAGATGATGTGAAACGATTTCAGAAGGCACGGGTTAACACTTCAGAAAGCGGATGTAACTACCTTGTGTAGAGATTCTGAGACCTCCAATTGTTTCAAAGCTCCCTCTTGTGTGAGACAGAGTACAATCAGAAATAATACAGGAAAACAGAAACATTGTATGTGTGTCAATGCCAGTTTGTGTACAGTCAATGTACAGGTTTGTGTTCATTTATTTCTGCCGGCGTGTATGTACGTATGCCATGTATGTCACAGCACATGAACACGTGTTTGTGACTGTATGTCTGCGAGTATATTTCTATGCATTTATCGGTCCCTGTGTATCTACCTATGTGTTTGTGATTGTACAAATTTATGTAGGCATCTGCGCGCCTGTGTCTGCGTGCATCTGTACATCAGTGTCTCTCTAAGTCAGGATATGTGTGCCCATACGTCGATGTTTGCGATTTAATTAGATGGTAACTTTTAGATCAAAAGATGCAGATTAAACCTGCGATGAAAAAATGTTTGAATGCAAAGCTAGAATTGCTATCGCCAAGAGTAGCCAATTCTGGGATATCCATTTCGCTGTTTTAGATTAATTCAGAGCCGGTTTGAAACTTCAGGTAAATATAGGAATGTGTTACGTTCTCAGTAACTTCTCAAAACAGTCATTTTTTTCATCTTTATCTCTAACTAAACCTAATGTTAAAAAATTCTCAATTTTCAAGATTCCATTCGAGTTTTCCCTATTTTTTACAGTAAATACAGTCAGTGGTAGGGAAGCTACTGGAGAAGAGACTGAGGGAAAGGATCTATTCCCATTTGGAAGAAAATGGGCCTATCAGTGATAGGCAACATGGTTTTGTACAGGGAAGGTCATGTCTTACCAACTTAATAGAATTCTTTGAGGACGTGACAAAGTTGATTGATGAGGGAAAGGCTGTAGATGTCATATACATGGACTTCAGTAAGGCGTTTGATAAGGTTCCCCATGGCAGGCTGATGGAGAAAGTGAAGTCACATGGGGTCCAGGGTGTGCTAGCTAGATGGATAAAAAACTGGCTGGGCAACAGGAGACAGAGGGTAGTAGTAGAAGGGAGTTTCTCAAATTGGAGACCTGTGACCAGTGGTGTTCCACAGGGATCTGTGCTGGGACCACTGTTGTTTCTGATATGTGTAAATGATCTGGAGGAAGGTGTAGGTGGTCTGATCAGCAAGTTTGCTGATGACACTAAAATTGGTGGAGTAGCTGATAGTGAAGGGGACTGTCAGAAATTACAGCAGAATATAGATAGACTGGAGAGTTGGGCGGATAAATGGCAGATGAGTTCAATCCGGGCAAATTCAAGGTGATGCATTTTGGAAGATCAAATTCAAGGGCGAACTATACAGTAAACGGAAAAGCCCTGGGGAAAATTGATGAACAGAGAGATCTGGGTGTTCAGGTCCATTGTTCCCTGAAGGTGACAACGCAGGTCAATAGGGTGGTCAAGAAGGCATATGGCATGCTTTCCTTCATTGGACAGGGTATCGAGTACAAGAGTTGGCAGGTCATGTTGCAGTTGTATAGGACTTTGCTTCACCCACATTTGGAGTACTGCGTACAGTTCTGGTCGCCACATTACCAAAAAGGTGTGGTTGTTTTGGAGAGGGTGCAGAGGAGGTTCACCAGGATGTTGCCTGGTATGGAGGGTGCTAGCTATGAACAGAGGTTGAATAGACTAGGATTATTTTCATTAGAAAGACGGAGATTGAGGGGGGACCTGATTGAGGTCTACAAAATCATGAGGGGTATAGACAGGGTGGCTAGCAGGAAGCTTTTTCCCAGAGTTGGGGACCCAGTTACTAGGGGTCCTGAGTTCAAAGTGAGAGGAGGAAAGTTTAAGGGAGATATGCGTGGAAAGTTCTTTACACAGAGGGTGGTGGGCTCCTGGAACGCGCTGCCAGCAGAGGTGGTAGACGCAGACACGTTAGCGTCTTTTAAGATATATTTGGACAGGTACATGGATGGGCGGGGAGCAAATGGACACAGACCATTAGAAAATAGATGACAGGTTAGACAGAGGATCTTGATCGGCGCAGGCTTGGAGGGCCGAAGGGCCTGTTCCTGTGCTGTAGGTTTCTTTGTTCCTTTGTATAATAATGATTTTGGCTCATTCTATCCCCATCCCCTTAGCTATTGCACAGGTTGACAGTGTGTGAGCTATCCCTTTAAGAAAATCAGACGGGGGCTCGGCTGTTTGTATACTGGCCTCCGCCGACGATGCTGAAATTAGCAGATAATACTCAATGCCATCTACTTAACGCAGTCCTCTCTTCTCGGCTTTGTAATGTAGACTGCAACGAGATGGGCTTTGTTTGTTTTGCCATTTAGCGAGAGATTACAACATTTGCTCCGAAACAAACAGTGTTTAATGAGTGCCCCATTTGCAACGAACCCTCCTCATAATTCCAACACCTTGGTCTTCCATCGATGTTCTACTCTTGCCCTATTGCCAGTCATTTACACAGACATGCTGCTATAGACTGAGATAACTCGCCTTCTGTACAAATATTCGGATGATACAATCAGACTGGTAATAGGTGTTTGCCGTGCTAAAAAAATGTCTAAACGCTGGAGTGATTTGCATGGAAAGTAATTGAATTAAACTTGTGGTTGCAGGAGAGTGTGTGTCTGTCGCAAGTCAATTACAGATCAGATAACGACATTTGCTTCATTTAAATTGACTGCTCGCTTGTGTTATCAAATTCTCTTCAAAATCATCCCTGAGGCTTGCCTCCACACTTATAGTCCCAGGGTCATTGAGATCTACCGCACAGAAGGCCGTTTGCCCCATCATTACCTGCCTTGCCACAGTATCACACAGTGCAGAGAGAGATTGTTCAGTTTATCACCCTCCGCCAGTTCTCTAAATGCTGATTACAGAATGATGCAGGAAGACGTTCAACCCAGCCTGGTAGCAGGGCTATCCTATTAAAACCTCAGGGTGCTGGAGAAACTCAGCATATCTGGCAACACGTATGGCGAGAGAAACTGTCTAATCTTCAGGATTTCACAGTCTGGCTCCAATTTTCCTTTCTGCCATCCCTTTAATTTTCTTTTCCTATTCAAGTATTTATCCAATTTCTTTTTCAAAATTACTAAACTTTGCAGTGGACCTCCTCAGGGGGACTTGAGGAGCAACCTTTTCATGCAGAGAGTGGTGCGTGTATGGAATGGGCTGCCAGAGGATGTAGTGGAGGCCGGTACAATTACAACATTTAAAAGGCATCTGGATGGGTATATGAATAAGATATATTTGGGGGATATGGACCAAATGCTAGCAAATGGGACTAGATTAGTTCAGTATCTGGTAAGCCTGGACAAGTCAGAATGAAGGGCCTGTTTACGCACTTTACATCTCTACAACTCTACGACTTGTTTTTCGATTGAATGATTACTATTGTCATGCTTACTGAAATACAGTAAAAAGCTTTGTTTATGAGCTGTACCTGCAGACCACAGCAAGCAAAGGATGTGCAGTTCAAAAAGGCTCAGAGGCATACAGGTTACATTATTTGAGGCTAGAGTCTATTCAACAGTCTGATAATATATATATTCCTGATATATGTTAATGGTACGGATCTTGGTCTGCAGGGGACAAAGTGCACACTTGACATAAAATTCATTGTAAACTCTGAAAAGGTGCAGAACCTCAGAAAGACAGAGGCAGATGGAATAGGTGGATTGGCCTCAGATGTTGTTCAATACAGAGATGTAAGAGGTGATACATTTTAGTGGGAAGAAAATGGAAAGGCTGTCAAAAATAGCGAGTTTAATTCTGAAGAGGGTTTAGGAGCAAAGGGACCTGGGTGTAAATGTACAGAAAATGCAACAGCATGGAAGTGATGTTCTGAGTAAGGGCTACCGGACCCAAAACATTAACACTGTGTTTTCCTTCGCAGATGCTGTCAGACCCGCTGAGCTTCTCCAGCAACTTTGTTCTTGTTTGTGAAGTGATGTTCAATTTGTACAGGACACTTGCAAGAACTCAGCTGGATTACTGTGTACAGTTCTGGGCATCACTTCACAGAAAAAGATGTGAGCACTTTGGAGAAGTGTAGAAGTGATCTACAAGAATGGTTGCAGGGATGAGAAATTTCAGTTATGAGGATAGATTCAAGCTTGTTAAAGCAGTAGGAATCAGAAGGGAAAAATGTGAAGTGTTTTATAAAAGAAGGGGAAAATGTGAAGTGTTTTACAAAATAAGTAACTGTGATGGAGATGAAATGTTTTCACACAGTGAGTGCTTCAAGTCTGAAAACTGTTGCCTGGATGTGTGGAGAAGGCAGGTTCAGTTGAAGCATTCCAGAGGACATTGGATGATTAACTCACCTGCTGTGCAATATACTTCTGTAATTCTGTGACTTCTATTGAATCTGCTTCTGTAAACTAAAAGGGTCCCCAAATTGGGATAGAGACATAAAGACATACAGCACAGGAACAGACCCTTCAGCCCAATGCATCCAATCTGACCAGGTTTCCTAAACTGACCTAGTCCCATTTGCCTGTGTTTGGCCCTTTTCCTCAAAACTTTTCCTATCCAGGTATCTGTCCAATTGTCCTTTAAATGTTGTAATTGTACTCACCTCTACCACTTCCTCTGGCAGCTCATTATAGAGGTACACCATCCTCTATGTGAAGAAGTTGCCCCTCAGACCCCTTTTAAATCATTCCCCTCTCACCTTAAACCTATGCCCTCTAGTTCTGGAACCCTCTACCATGGAGAAATGTCCTTGGCTACTCATCTTACTTGTGCCCCTCATAATTTTATAAACCTCAATAAGGTCAGCTTTCTGTGTTCCAGGGAAAGAAATCTCAAACTATCCAACCTCTCTTTGTGTCTAAAACTCTCCAGTCTCAGTAACATTCTTGTGAATCTATTTTGCACTCTTTCCTGTTGAATAACAATCTTTCTATAGCAAGGGCCACCAGAATTGTACACAATACTCCAAATGCGGCCTTACCAATGTCTTGTAGAGCTGTAATATGATGTTCCAACTCCTGTACTCAATCCTCTGACCAATAAAGGCAAGTGTGACAAATGCCTTCTTCACCACCCAGTCTACCTCTGATACTACTTTCAAGGAACTATGTACCTGAACCTCGAGGTCTCTTTGTTAAGTCAATACTCCCCAGGACACTCCCATTAACAATGTAAGCCTTGCCCTGGTTCTTCTTACCAAAATGCAACACCTTGTATTTATCCCAATTAAACTCCATTTGCCATTCCTTGACCTACTGGCCCAATTGGTCAAGATCCCTTTGTACTTCTAACTACCCTTCTTCACTGTCCATTATATGACCAATTTTGGTGTCATCCTCAAAATTACTGACCATGCCTCCTATATTCACATCCATATCATTTATATATATATATATATATATATATATATATGACAAACAACAGTGGATCCAACACCAATCCTTGTGGCACACTGCTGGTCACAGACTTCCATTCTGAACAACAACGCTTTACTGCCTACCAACAAGCCAATTTTGCATCCGATTGGCTAGCTCTCCCTGGATCCCATGTAATCTAATTTTGCTAACCATTGTTCCAGCCACTCCTGCCAGTGGAAACTGCTTTCTCATATTAATTCTATCAAAACACGAACAGCTTTATCAAATCTATCCTTAACTATGTCTTCCTCCAAAGACATACTTCCAAAGGTTATGCAGCCCAGAATTAAACACTTTAGAGACCTCAAAGGATGCCAGGGCAGGAAGGTTATCTACAAACTGTCCTGTTAGTGAGAGTTCACCTCAAATACAGTGTCCAAATTCAGCAATGTACTTATATTGTCTCTCATAACATGAAACGGTGGACTTGGATGTAGTGACCCTCTTATGTTGCAGTGGTAGTAACTCTGTCCTGGACCAAGAGGCCTGGGTTCAGGTCCCATTTGTTTCGGAGGTGTGGGATGACATCTCTGAACAGGTTGTTTCGAAAAATGGGTTGAAGAATCCAACAGACATATTTTACAACTATTATGTACAATCACTACATCACTTGGACATATAAGTATCTGGGCTAAATTTTGTTATTAGTTTTCTTACACAGGAACAAGCTTCCAGTAAAGTGAAGATTATAATAACACACTCTATGCGATGTATATGGGCAAACGAATCAGCTGGATAAAATGTAACACAGAAATGTAACGTGATATACTTTGGCAGGAAGAATGAAGAGACAGAATATATGAACTAAATGTTGCTGTTTTAAAGTGGCTGCAAGAATGGAGATAATAGGGACTACATGGCTTAACGCAGGAAGTTAATAAGAAAACCTTTGCTTTATTAAGAGTTACAGAGTACCAGAAGTAGGAAGGGGCACTAAACCCATAGAAAACACAGTTAGTCCAGTTGGTGCACTTGCTGATTCTGGGCATCATGCTTTGGAAGGATAGCCAGGCCTTGGAGAGAATGTAGTCGAGATCAACTAAGATGATGCAAAGAGTACGGATCTTCAGTTATGCACATGGACTGGAGAAATCATGATTGTCCTTACAGCAATAAAAGGCAGGAACCCATTGAAAGAAGCTTCCAAAACCATACAGGGTTTTGATTGGCTAAATATGGAGAAACTGCATTCAGTGACAGGAGGGTTGAAAAGCAATGGATACCAATTTCCTCTGCCTCAGGTTTTATGATAAACTTTTCAAGGCACTGTTTAGGGTTGGGCACTGAGTCTAATTTTGAGTACAGTTTAAGTAGGCAAACCCATTCACCCATTACTCCAGCATTCACTGTTTCATGTTGACTTCTGGTTCAGGAATCGCTGGACTATAAAACTCTCTTCCTTGTGTTGAAGCCCTTCCATTTGCTTTCCCATCCTATCCCTAAACTCTCCAGCCCTGCTGGTCTCCTAAGTATAGCTGGTTGTAAGTGCATATGAAAGAGGGACACCCTGGATTATGATCTCTTGTGACAATAAAGACACTGAGGGACTGATGACCTCTGATAAAACAGCAAGCCACCTCCTGCAGATTATATTACAAACCATGATTGCATTTTGCGTTTCTCCCTTTGAAGAATGCAAAAGGCTAAGGGTTTAAAAAAAGTTTCAATGCTACTGGAATATGCCAGTGGAACTGAACATTCTCACATGTACCAGTTTGGGTCCCAAATCTTGGTATGCTGTAAAGGCCACAGCCAAAGAATTGTCCCTTAGTCACCTCTGTGTAGCAGGTAAAGATTTTCCCTCACTCTGAGTGCTAGATGTAAGCTAGCTGGCAGCCAGACAAAAGGACAGGAGACAAAATGACTTTCTCTCATGGTGAATGCTGAGGTTTGATGGCAGTTGAAATGAATTCGAAATACATAAGCTCAACAAATCCATAAAGCCAAGAATCAAGAAAACAATTGCCCATCTTGCAACACCATCAGTAATCTCCACTGCCATGGCCGCAACATCTACTCAACATGCATAACTCAGGTCCATATATTTTATTTTTGGAACTTATGCCTTTTGGGACAGGCATTTTAATGTCTATTGAGTATGTATGTGTGTGCTTTAGCATCTTTTATCGTGTGCAGTAAAAGCTCAATTTTTTTTGTCAATTCAAGGAAGCCTGAATAAATTGGCTCAATTTAAAACATGAGTTCATTTGAATCTGGGAGAAAGGTATTTCATAAGGGAAGGGATCCTTTCTAAATTAGTCGGTCAAAACCAATGGAGAGGATGGAGAAATAAGGAGGGGAGCTAATTTAAACCTCCTTATCCAGGAACTTAACCATTTGAGATATCTTGTCTCGATCTGTAACAAATGTGCAGCCTTGCCCAGGTTCAAAAGTAATACTCTTCACCTCTCTGCTAAGTTAATGACTTACTTTAAAACTTTGTCTCCTTGATCTGGATTCCCCAATGAGGGGAAACAACATCTCAGTATTGTTGCTATGAAACCCTCTCATAATCTTGAATATTTCAATGGGATCATCTCTTATTCGAAGTTCCAGAGAACATCGACCCAATTTATTCAGCCTCTCATCATAAGTCAATCCCCTCATCCAAGGGAATCATAGAATCATGCAGCACAATAGAGGCTGTTCATCCCATCAAGTCCATACCACCAAAAATGTGCCACCTGTTTGTGGTAGCTCAGTGGTTAGAACTGCTGTCTCACAACGCCAGGGGCTTTGGTTCAATCCCAGACTTGGGCTGCTGTCTGTGTGGAGTTTGCACATTTTCCCTGTGTCTGTGTGGTTTCCTCCCACAATTCAAATTTGTGCAGATTAGATTAGATTCCCTACAGTGTGGAAATAGGCCCTTTGGCTCAACAAGCCCACACCGCCCCTTGAAGCATCCCCCCAGACCCATCCCCTATAACCCACACACCCCGAACACTACGGTCAATTTAGCATGGTCAATCCACCTAGCCTGCACATCTTTGGACAGTGGGAGGAAACTGGCGCACCCAGAGGAAACCCATGCAGACACGGGGAGAACGTGCAAACTCCACACAGTCAGTCGCCCGAGATTGGAATCGAACCTGGGTCTCTGATGCTGTGAGGCTGCAGTGCTAACCACTGAGCCACCGTGCCACCAGATTAGGTGGATGGGCTGTGCTACATTGCCCAAGTGTGCAGGGTAGGTGGATTAGCCGTGGGAAATGCAGGGTGACAGGGACAGGGTAGGGGTGTGGATCTGGGTGGGATGCTTTCTGGAGGGGCAGTGTGGGCTTGAATCACCTGCTCCCACAATATAGGGATTATAGATTCCATTTGATGATTCCTGCACTAGGCCCATAGCTGTGATTGTTTTAACGATCTGTTGAACCTTTGCTATTCTGCCTTCTGTGCAGGTAATTCTTTCCTTAAGTAATGGTTTTGTTTGCTCCACCACTGGCAGCTGGTTCTGTCAAGGGTCCTCACCTCATCACAACTTCAAATGTTGGTTGAAGGGGAGAATGTTGGTTGAAGCTGAAGATAATGGTTAAAGGTGTTGGCTTTCAGTTGTCAATCATACAGACTGTACAGTCTGACATTAAGTGAATGTGCATTCTGCAACTAACTTAACAGTGCACAGCCTCCTCAAGATAATTAACTTCTGCAAAGTGCTGGTGATATAAAGTACTTTTCACGACCTCAGGGCATTCTTAGGCAGTTATAGAGTCATAGAATAACATAGCATGGAAACAAACACTTCTGTCCAGCCAGTCCATGCCAAACATAATCCCAAATTAATTTAGTCCCACCTGCCTGCTCCTGGCCCATATCTCTCCAAATCTTTCCTATTCAAATGCCTTTTAAACACTGCAATTGTACCCACATCCATCACATCCTCAGGAAGTTCATTCCACACGTGAACCGCCCTCTGTGTTAAAAAAATTGTCCCCTCATGTCTTTTTTAAATTTCTCTCCTCTCACCTTAAAATTGTGCCCCCTCATCTTGAAATCCCCATCCTAGGGAAAAGAAAACTACCATTAACTTTACCTATATCTCTCATTATTTTATAAACTTCTATAAGGTCACCTCTCAACCGCCTCCTCTCCAGTGAAAAAAGTCCCAGACTACCCAGCCTTCCTTTAGAACTCAAATCTTCCATACCTGGCAACATCCTGGTAAACTTCCTCTGAAATGTCTCCAGCTTGTTGGTATCCTTCCTATAACAGAGCAACCAGAACTGGACGCGATTATAGAAGAGGTCTCACCAATGTCCTGTACAAGCTCAACATGACTTCTCAACTCCTCTACTCAAAGGACTGAGTAATGAAGGCAAGCCTGCTAAACACCTTTGTAACCATCCTGTCTTTTGTGATTTGATAGCCAATGGAATATTTCCAACGTATCATTAATGGTATGAGGCACAATAGGTGACAAGTGGAAATATCCCAAGGACAGCAGTGAGACAATGAATATTATCAATTGCAACATATGGTTAAAAGATACATATTTGTCAGGGCACTGGGGTTAATTCCCCATGTTTCTTTCAAATAGTGAGCTAGGATCTATCTGACAAGGATACATTTTAGTCTGAAAGATGGTACCGCCGATAGCACATCACTCTCTTGGAGTTTAGCCTGGTGTTTTTTAAGAAAATCTCTGGAGTGAGTCTTACAACCTTTTTGATTCACAGGTCAGAGTGCCACCAACTGAGCCATGACTGACACCTATTGTTTGAGTCAAACACTTTGTGACTTTTATCTGGCCTTTGACAGGAAGCATTCAGTTCTTTCAGGATTACATGGGGTTAGCTTCCACTGATGTTATCACAGTTCAACATTACTGTTTTTTTTAACCTCAAGACTCAAGTATTCCAAGGTTCTGAACTGAAAAGTTTGTCCAAGTAGTAAAACTAATATTGTTTATCATTAAAGGCTCATCTGGTTCGCTAACATCTCTTGGGAAAGGAATCTCCTTTTACCTGGCATTTGTGTGATTCCACGTCCTCATCAATGTGATTGCCTCTTAACTGCCCTGTTCAAAACCTGCTGCCCCATCAAAGAATATTTTTTATAAAAAGCTGTGCAATTTTCTTTCCTCTCAGCTCAGGCATTGGTTCAAACTAAGAGGGAGGAATTTCTTTAAAAACCATTCAGAATCACCAAAACAGTAAGTGAGGTAATGGTAAGAATGTTAACACAGAAAAGGGACATGCTAGGGGACACAGTGGCCTAGTGCTATGATTGGAGTGGCACAGTGGCTCAATGGTTAATACCACTACCTTTCAGCACCAGGGACCTGGGTTCGATTTCAGGCTTGGCTGGCTGCCTGTGTGAAGTTTCTCCCTGTGTCTGTGTGTGTTTCCTCCGAGTGCTCCGGCTTCTTCCCACAATCCAAAGGTGTGCAGGTAATATGGATCAGCCGTGGGAAATTGCCCATATTGCCCCAGGATTATGCAATCTAGATAGATTAGCCATAGGAAATGCAATGCAATGCAGTGGAGTGGGTCTAGGTGGGATGCTTGTCAGTCAAGTGGTGTGGACTTGATGGGCTGAATAGCCTGCTTCTACACTCTCGGGGTTCTCTAAGAAGTAGAAACAGGGCTATGCTATTTAGCTCCTCCAGCCTGCAACACTAGTCACTACAATCTGACATCCCTCATGTTCACTTTCCTTTTAACTCTTGATTTGCCTTTTAATCAAGAGTTAATCTATCTCAGCTTTAAATCTACACAAGAATTTCAGCCCCACGGCTATCACAATCCTCTGTGAGACAAGAAGTTGCACCTCATCTTAAATTAGTGTTCAGAGACTATGTTATCTGGTCCATCTTTTTAACGTTTAGCCTGCGACGTGAAGGGGCATTGGTACATGAAGCTAGCACACAGGTGCAGCAGGTAATCGGGAAAGCCAGTGGAATGTCGATCTTATTTCAAGGGGGTTGGAGTATAAGAACAGGGAAGTCTTACTGCAACTGTACAAGGTACAGGCGAGACCACATCTGGAGTACTGCAAGCAGCTTTGTTTCCCCTTTTGAAGGAAAGGTATTATTTTATTGAAGGCAGCTCAGAGGAGGTTCACTCGGATGATCAGTATGGAGGGATTGCCTTATGAGGACAGGCTGAACAGGCTGAGACACTACTCACTGGAGTTTAGAAGAATGAGAGGTGATTTTATTGAAATGTATCAAATTCTTAAGGGGTTTGACAAGGTAAATGTCACCATGTTCCCCTCTGCAGAGACCGTGCCATGTCAGGGACTGGGAAAGGTGATCAAAGCAGTCATACCTTTCACATTTGGTATGCTGTTGGTGATGAGGTGGAGCGGTGGCTATGACAGAGGAGAGTATGGGGATCATGAAGGGAACAGTGCTGGCCTTTCATTTGTCCAACAGGAGCCTAATTCTCTTGGCCTCTGTGAACGAGAACAGGGACCACAGAGAAGATGAGCAAGAAAGCTCAGCACAGCAGTGTGAGCCCTAATGGGTGTATTGTCTGCCCAGTGCTAGAGTGAAAGACATTTCATCAGGCTGGAAAGCAGATGAAGGAAGAATCGTAGCCCACGTGGATACCAATGACCCAGGAAGGACTAACAAAGTTAATGGAATATGAGCAGCTAAGCACTAAATTAAAATAAAACAAACGGAATAATAATCTCCAGGTCATTACCTGAGTCATGAGCAAATTGGTGAATATATGGCTCAAGATCAGCGCAAGAGAAGTGGATTTCAACCTATGGAACATTGACACTAGTAATGGAAAAAAATGGAAGCTGTACCATTGGAATGGGCTTCACCTGAACTGCACTGGAACCAATATTCTGACAAATTAAATAACTAGGGCTTTAGAGAGAGGGCTCTAAACTAAATAGTGAGGAAAACATTTACCTGGATAGAAATTTAATGAGAAATGACAATGTAATAGCCTTGGGTGCAGAAGGAAATAGAACCTGAGTGTGACAAGAAGGGCCAAAACATACAATTATATAAATACGCCAACAAATAGGAGCAGAGTGGGGAAAATTGTAAAAAAATGACATGGAAAGTTGTTTTATGTAAGTGCATTCATAACAATGCAGATAAAGGATTGTACAGATAGAAATAAATTGACAAGATATAACTATCACAAGGTATGTTTGTGAGGTGATCCAGGCTGGGACTGAATATTCAGGGCTACATAACATTTTGGAAGAATAAGCAGAAAGGAAGTGGGAGGTGGATAGTTCTCTGTTCGTAAAGGATGTGATCAGTGCATTGGTGAACTGCAATGTGGTTGAAATGATGTCCAATAAAAGCCCCGAATCGATCTGTGCCCTTCTATTTCGCAGATAACATTAATGATGAGCTAATCGCCTGATTTCGCGTTCCTCGTCGACAATAGCATCCCGGTGCAGTTTTTAGGGATTGGGTCGCGCAATTGTGTGTCCCGACCAAATATATGTTATAGCATCGGTTTGGGTGGAGATACGAAATGACAAGGGAGACGAAATCACAAACAAAAGTAGAGATTGCTAGAACAGCTCAGCAGGTCTGCAGCATCTGTGAAGAGAAATCAGAGTTAACGTTTCGGGTCAGGTGACTCTTCCTCAGATCACAGTGGATGTAGTTTCAAAGTTCCCCAACAGCAGCAGTAGATGATAACATCAATAAAAAAACTACTAGAAACCAATAAGAAAAGTATTGTGACAACCTTGAATGGTCTAAGCAAATGGGCAGAGTAGTCCATGAGACTGAGTTCGCAGCATGTGGTCAGGACAATTTTGTGCAACCATACCGCACAAACACAGGATTTAGCAGCAGGAATACACTAGTGGGTCCCCACACTTGGTCCACCGTTTGACAAGATCACATTCTGAGCTCCACTTTGCTGTCTGCACACCATAACCCTTCTCTTCCTGGTCTATCAAAAACATTATCGAAGTCAACCTTGAATAAGTCTTCATGGCATTCTGGGGAAGAGAATTCCAAGCCACAATGACCCTCTGGAGGAAAATAAATCTCTTCAACTGTGTCTTAAAAGGAGACCTCTTGTTCTTAAAACAATGCCCCCTAGTTTTAGTCTCCCTTCCGAGAGGAAGCATCATCCCTGTATCTGTCACTCAGTGTGATCTATCTTGATATTGTAATTCTCATTTTCTCCCATATCCCTTAATGCCTTAAAAATGTAAAAAATTATCCATCTCTTTCTTGATATATGTTCAGTGACTGGGTCTCTACAGTCTTCTGTGAGAGAGAATTCCATCTGTTTACTACCCTCTCAGTGAAGAATATTTTTCTGGCTTGGTCCTCAATGGCCTACCCCATATACTGAAGCTGTGTACCCTGGTTCTAGATTCCCCAACCAGGGGAAACATCCTCCTTGCATCTAAACTGTCCAACCCTGTTAGAATTTACAAACTGAAAGAACTGCGTATACTTTAAATCAGGAACAAAAACAAAGTTGCTGAAAAAGCTCAGCAGGTCTGGCAGCATCTGTGGTGGAAAAAAACAGAGTTAATGTTTCGGGTCCGGTGAGTCTCCCTCAGAAGTTTTGAGGGGTGGGTCGCCGGACCTGAAATGTTAACTCTGTTTTCTCCTTCACAGATGCTGCCAGACCTGCTGAGATTTTCCACAAACTTTGTTTTTGTTCCTGGTAGAATCTAATCGGTTTCAATGAGATTCCCCCTTATCCTTCTGTTCCCTCTAGTGAATACAGGCTCAGTCAGACCAATTTCTCCTCATTTCTCGTATCAGCCGAGTGAACTTAAGCTGCACTTTCTTAAGTGAGGAGGCCAAAACTGAACACAATACACTAGATACAGTCTCACCCAGCCCTCTATATAACTACGACGAGACATCCTCAATTCTGAACTCAAATTGTCTTACAATGAAAGCCAATATATATTGAACATAGACAATAGAACAGTACAGCACAGGAGCAGGCCCTTCAGCTCAGCATGTCTGTGCCAACTCTGATGTCATTCTCAAATACTCCCATATGACTGCGAATGATTAGTATTGCCCTATTCCCTGTCTGTTCATGTATCTGTCTAAATGCCTCTTAAATGGTGCTGTCAGATCTGCTTCTACCACCTCCCATGGCAATATGTTCCAGGCACTTACCATCCTCTGTATAAATAAAACTGCCTCACTCATCTCCTTTAAACTTTCTCCCTCTCAATTTAAATGTATGCCCCAAGTGTTTCCAATCCTAGGAAAGAGAGTCTATCTAGCCTATCCATGCATCTCATAATTTTACATACCTCTATCAGGTCATCCCTCAGCCTCCAATGTTCTAATGAAAAGAATCCAAGTTTGTCCAACCTCACCTTATGGACAATACACTCCAATCCAGGCAACATCCTAATAAACCTCGTTTGCACCCTCTCCAAAAATTCCTACTGTGTGGCAACCAGAACTGCACACAATACTTTGAATATGGCCTCACCAAAGACTCATGCAGCTGCAACATGACTTATTAACTTTTATATTCAAGGCCCCGATCAATGAGGGCAAGCATGCCATACACCTTTTTTACCACCTAATCCACTTGTGTTGCCACTTTCAGGGAGCTATGGACTTGCACCCAAAGATCCCTCTATATATCAATGCTCCTAAGGGTCCTGCCATTTACTGTATACTTTCTTCTTGCATTTGGCCTCCCAAAATGCAACATCTCACACTTGTCCAGATTAAACTCCATCCGCCATCACTTCGCCAACTTTCCAACTGGTCTTTATCCTGCTGTATTCTTTGACAACCTTCCTCACTGTCCACAAACTCCACAAATTTTCATGTCATTTGCAAATTTACTAATGATACTATTTTCATCCAAGTTATTCATATGAATTACAAACAGCAGAGGTCCCAGCACTAATCCTAGTGGACCACCACTGGTCACAGATCTCCAGTCAGAAAAGCACTCCATCGTAACTACCCGCTGTCTTCTGTGACCAATCCAATTTTGTATCCAACTTACCAACTCACCGTGGATCCCGTGGGACCTAATCTTCTGCAACTGCCTATCATGAGGGACTTTGTCAAATGTTATAGTAAAGTCCATGCAGACAACATCCACCACCCCACCGTCATCAATCATCTTCATCTCGTCATTGAAAAACTCCATCAAATTTGTTAGACAAGACTTCCCTCACACAAAGCCATGCTGATGATCTCTAATTAGTCCATTCTTTCCAAATGTGAATAAATCCTGTCCCTAAGAATATATTCCAATAATTTCCCCATCACTGATGTAAGGCTCACCGGTCTATAATTTCTTGGATTATCCCTGTTGTCTTAAATAAAGGAACAAAATTGCTATTCTTCAGTCAACACATTGGCTACTCTCCTCTCTCACCATTTGTCTTCTTAATTGATTACTGCATCTGTCTGTCTAATTTCATTGTTCAGTGTAAACGGATAAGTAGAACCCTTTGTACATCCACACTTTCCAATATATCACCATTTATATCTCCAATATATCTCTCTTTCCAGTCTAACCACATCCCTTGACTGATTTCCTCTGGGCGCACTGGTTTCCTCCCACAGTCCAAAGATGTGCAGATTAGATGAATTGGCCATGTTAAATTGTCCACAGTGTCCAGGGATGTGCAGGCTAGGTAAATTGACCATGGAGTAGTGCCAGAAGATTGGACGGTGGCAAATGTCATTCCCATGTTCAAGAAAAGGAATAGGGATAATCTTGGAAATTACAGACCAATCAGTCTTAATTCTGTGGTGGACAAATTATTGGAGTGGATTCTGAGACATCAGATTTATAATTATTTGGAAAAGCACAGTTTGATTAAGAATAGTCAGCATGGCTTTGTGAGGGACAGGTCATGCCTCACAAGCCTTATTGAATTCTTTGAGGACATGACAAAACACATCAATGAAGGTAGAGCGGTGGATGTGGTGTATATACATTTTAGCAAGGTTCCCCATGGTAGGCTCATTCAGAAAGTAAGGAGGCATGGGATTCAGGGAAATTTGGCTGTCTGGATACAAAACTGGCTGTCCAATAGAAGGCAGAGGGTGGTAGTGGTTGGAAAGTATTCAGCCTAGAGCTCAGTGACCCGTGGTGTGCTGCAGGGATCTGTTCTGGGACCCCTGCTCTTCGTGATCTTTATAAATGATTTAGATGAGGAGGTGGAAGGGTGGGTTAGTAAGTTTGCCAATGACATGAAGGTTGGTGGAGTTGTGGATAGAGTGGAGGGATGTTGTAGGTTGCAACGGGGCATTGACAGGATGCAGAGCTGGGCAAAGAAGTAGCAGATGGAATTCAAACCAGAAAAGTGAGAAGTGATTCATTTTGGAAGGTTGAATTTGAATGTATAATACAGAATACAGGGTTAATGGCAGGAATATCGGCAATGTGGAAGAACAGAAGAATCTTGAGGTCCACGTCCATAGATCCCTCATAGTTGTGACCCAAATTGGTAGGGTTATAATGAAGGTGTATGGCGTGTTGACTTTCATTGGCAGAGAAATTGAGTTTAGGAGCCGTGAAGTTATGCTGCAGCTCTATAAGACCCTGGTTAAACCACACTTGGAATATTCTGTTCAGTTCTGGTCTCCTCAATATAGGAAAGGTGTAGAAACTTTATAGAGGGTGTAGAGGAGATTTACCAGGATGCTGCCAAGGCTGGAGGGCAGGCCTTATGGGGAAAGGTTGAGGGAGCTAGGGCTTTTCTCATTGGAGTGAAGAAGGAATGAGAGGTGGCTTGACAGAGGTGTACAAGGTGATGAGAGACATGGATAGAGTGGATAGTCAGAGACTTTTTCCCAGAGCAGAAATGACTATTATGAGGGGCATAATTTTAAGGTGATTGGAGGAATGTACAGGGGAGATGTCAGAGGTAGATTCTTCACAGAGAGTGGTGGGCATGTGGAATGTGTTGCCGGCAGTGGTAGTGGAGTCAGATACTTTAGAGACTTTTAAACAAGTCTTCGATAGGCACATGGAGGATAGTAAAATTTAGGGTACATTGACCTGTGTAGGATAATAGGTCGGCACAACCTCGTGGGCTGAAGGGCCTGGGCTGTGCTGTACCGTTTTATGTTCTATGTTTTTAAATGACGAGTTATGAGGTTAGGGTAGTGGAGGGGCTGTGTCATCACAGACTCAACAGGTAAACGGCCTCTCTTGGCATGCTATAGATTCTATGATTCCCCTACTATTAACATCAAGAAGGCTACCATTCACCAGAAACTGAAGTGGGCTAGCCATGTAAATACAATGGCTACAATAACATGTAAAAGCAAGGAATACCATGAGTAACTCACCCCCTGAATCTAAAAGCCTGTCCATCATCTACAAGGCACAAGTCGGAAATGTAATCAGATAGTCCCCACATGCTTGAATGAGTGCATTCAGGACAAAGAAGCCTTCTTGATTAACACCAGATCTGTAAATATTAATTTTTTCAGGATTCCAAGATGTTGACCTCGCAATACTGAAAGAACAGCAACATATTTCCATGGTGGAAGGGGGAGACTTGTAGGTGTTGGTGTTCCCATGTATCAGCTGCCCTTGTCCTTTGAGATGGAAATGGTTGTGGCTTTGGAAGGTGCTGTCTCAGGCGCTGTTTACAGTACATCTTGTCGATGATACACATGCCACTGCTGAACATCGGTGGCGGTGGGAGTGAATATTTGTAAATCAGATGCCAATCAGGCCTGAATGGTGTGAAGCTTCAATGTTGTTGGAGATGCATGGAGAAGTACCCTTGAGGGACCTTGCTTTATTCCTTTTGCTTAAACACTCTTAACCTCAAACCAAAGAGCATTTATTACTGGGCAGTAGAAATACTCACCTGGTCCTACTGACTGAGGTGATCACTCTGCCTATGCTGGCTCCCGATCCCATTGGATGAGTTCACCCATTCCCTGAAATGTCATTCTTGAGTAGTTTCTAAGCTCAGCCTGAAAATGCAGCTTTTCTGCTCCTGCTCTCCTCATAGAACCACAGAATTTTATAGGACAGAAAGATGCCATTCATGTCGGTACTAGAAGCTGTTTCCCTGTGATGTCACTGTGATTACTAATTTTTTTTTGTCTGTCAAACTTTGCTGCACTCCCAATGGTTTATAACTGCTTACCCTTAGACCCTAGCATCTAATTACTTGTAAGAAATAGTGATTCTTGCTCAGCACAGAAACACAATCTGTGCTGTCTGTCAATCAGCTGAAATGGGGAATTTGGTGCTCTTTATAAAATCTTTAACTTTTGCAACAACTCTTGTTACAGCAGAGTTTGATGTCTAGTGTGCCTGTCCAGGGAGACATGACACTTCTGTGAGGACTAATCTTCCATTTCATTGTACCCACTTTCATCCTGTAACTCCTCATCTGTGTTAACCCTGTAAATTGTTGAGCAGTAATATCTCATTCATCAGAATCCGAATTTCTCCATTCTCACAGGATATGGGACTGGAAGCCTGTGACTATAAAATTGGTGTTGGGTCCGCTGCTTTTTGTCATTTATCTAAATAATTGGATAAGAACATATGTCTATCTGCGACTCTAATTTCAGGGAATTATGAACCATCAATCCAAGGTCGCTTTGTTCAGCAACACTCCACAGGACCTTGCCTCTAAAAGCCCTGTCCTAGTTTGCCTTACCAAAATGCAGCACTTCAGATTTGTCTAAATCAAACTCCATCTGCCACTCCTCGGCCCATCGGCCCATCTGAGCAATGTCGCGTTGTACGCTGAGGTAACTTTCTTTGCTGTCTGCTACAACAAGGAAAGATCAGATATTATTGGAGTCATATTTGCCAGAAATGGAAAGATAGAGATGAAAGCAGGAAGAGTGAAGGACACATGCAGTCTACAAAGGGACTACACATAAATTTTAAGTGAATCAGGAAAACATTTGGCAATAAAATATAAATTGGGAAAATGGGTTGTCGTCCATTTTGGTAAACAGTGATCCATTTGTATTGGAGGCAATTTAGGGGGTTTTCACCAGATTGATTCCGATGATGAACAAGTTGTCTCATGAGGAAAGGTATGGCAAGTTGGTTCCATGTTTATTGGAGATTAGACATGACTCGAATGAAATATATCAGACCCAGCAGCCCATAGGATAGGTGGTAAAAGGTGCTGAAAGGAAACTTCTCCTCAAGGGGGAAGCTAAGTGGATAAAGGATTACAGGGGATATGAGGAAAATCTTTTCTTTTGCACAGAGGGTAGTGGGTGTCTGGAATTTGCTGTCTGAGTTGACGGTGGAAGGAGAGACCTTAAACTCTTTTAAAACAACCCTGGTTCTGCACCTTAAGTGCAGGAAGCTGAAGAGCTATGGGCCATGTGCTGGAAGATATGATTAGAAAGGGTTACTCAACCCAAAACATTAACTTTGTTTTCTCTCCCTAGATGCTGCCAGACCTGAGCTTTTCTAGCAATTTCTATCTTTGCCATTAGAAAGAGCATTGAATGTCTTTGGGTCAGCCTGGACAAGATTGACCAAATGGACCTTTCTGTGTTGTATCATTTCAATGCTTTCAATGAGACATTATGGAAGGAGGGGGATAGTAAAAGTTGCCGATGCTGGAGTCAGAGACAACACAGTGTGGAGCTGGAGGGACACAGCAGGCCAGGCAGCATCAGAGGAGCAGGAAAGTTGACATTTCAGGTCAGGACTCTTCTTCAAAATTGGGTCTCTTTCAGAAATAAGACATCACCCAATTATGTTGGAAATGTGGAAGAATTTCTTTTCTAAAGAGCATTAGGAACATTTGAAATGATCCATCCTAAAAGTGATGTGACTGAGACATTGAATGTTTCTAAGCTGTTTCTAAGAATGAGGATGAGAAACATATCCGCCATGATTGAATGGCAGAGCAGGCTCAGTGGGCTGAACGGCCTAATTCTGCCCCTACATCTTATGTTTTTATGATCTTATCTAACTGTGGATCTGGAGTTGCATGGCTAGACCTGTCTAGACCAAGTGGCCAATTGCTTTCCTCATTCTAACATTGGTTTATTTTACAGCAATCAGCAATTTCTTTGTGGCCTTCACTTCAAAGTTTTATTCACTGAACTGAATGTTCACCAGGCGCCGGAATGGCATTTAACGCTTGCGACCCCCTCAGAGCATTAGCTTGGACCTTACATTACCACCTCTGAGTCTGCCTCAGCAGGGAGATTGTCACCCATTGAGTGAAGTGCATCAGTCTCCATTGGTTAAAGGCAAACACAAATCATATGAGACGGCTCTCCATTGTTACTAGAGGTAAGAATAGTGAAATTTGGGCCTCAAAGCTGCTCTTATAACATTATAAATGGAGTGAAAAAGGTACATTTAAAGTAAGCTATGAGGAAGGACTAGGATCTGTTCAAATTGGTAAACGTCAAACGCTGGATCAACTCCCCCTTCATCTAAAGAGTGACCAGAAACTGGAAAACATTTCCAGGACAAGAAATAAAGGCAAAATGTCTGAAATAATTCAGGATACAATTAGAACTGTGCTTTTCTTTTGAAAATGAGTCTCCTTGTTCAGACAATTTTGAGAATTTCATTGGACACAGTATTAAGTACAGGAGGTCTTTACTCAGAGAGTGATAGGGGCGTGGAATGCACTGCTGGAGCAGGTATTAGAGTCAGCCTCATTAGGGGCATTTAAGCGGCTATTAGATAGGGCTATGGATGGTAGTATAACGTAGTGGTGGAGGTTAGATAGATCTTAGGATTAGGGTAAAAGTTTGGCCCAACGTCATGGGCTGAAGAGCCTGTACTGTGCTGTACTGTTCTATGTTCTATGAGTTGGGACTTCATGTTACAGCTGTATGAGAAGTTTGGTGAGACCACATTTGGAGTGCTGTGTGCAATTCTGGTCTCCCTGCTATAGGACAATGTTATTAATCTGGAAAGGTGCATAAAAGATTCACAAGGCTATTACTGAGACTGGAAGGTTTGAGTTATAAGGAGAGGATGGTTTGGCTGGGGCTTTTATCCCCCTAGGCATAGGAGGTTGGGGGGTAATCTTACACAGGCTTATGAAGTCATGAGGAGCGTGTAGAAGGTGAATAGCCAGGGTCTTTTCTCCAGGGTAAAGGAGTCCAAACCTAGAGGGTACAGATTTAAGGCATAATAGGAACTGCAGATACTGGAGAATCTGAGATAACAAGGTGTGGAGCTGGATGAACACAGCAGGTCAAGCAGCATCTTAGGAGCAGGAAAGCTGACGTTTCGGGTCTAGGCCCGAAACGTCAGCTTTCCTGCTCCTAAGATGCTGCTTGCCCTGCTGTGTTCATCCAGCTCCACACCTTGCTATCTCGGGTACAGATTTAATTTGAGAGAGGAAAGGGGCCTGAAGGGCAACTTTTTCGCACTTTACAGTTGTTACATATAAGGAACAAGCTGCCAGAGACAGTGGCAGATGTGACTACAATTGCAACGCTTAAAAGACATTTGGACAATTGTATGGATAGGTAGTGTTTAGTGGGATCTGGCCCACATGCAGGCAAATGGGACTGGATCAGTTTCGGAAACCTGATCAGCATGGATGAGTTGGGCCTAAGGGTGTGTTTCTGTGCTGTAAACATCTACGATGGTATGAGTTTGGAAGTTTACTTGAGCATTACCAAAGCTGCACAATGGGGAGCCAGAGGCAATGCCACGTCCCAGCATTGTATTTCTGGGGAAAACACGACATTGCACAGGACATTCGCCAGTTGAACCATTTCAGGACCCTCATAAAATATGAAATAAAATAGCTTCCTAGGGATAGGTTTTGCCCTTTCAAGTCTCTGGCAAACTGCCCGTTGCCAACTTTCATCACAGTGTCTGGTTTACAAACTAACATCTGTAAACTGATGAGAGAAAAAAAACAGAGAGACCAGACAGAAAGCTTAAGAACTTTGGTAAATCAACCAGCCCGAGGCAAGTCCCGAGATGATTACAGGGCTTCATCCAGTGGTTATTTGTGTATTGTCAGAACAAAGCAACACTTTTTTTATAGATATATAAAGACGGTGTTAGACAGGTATAATGGATTGGGTCCAGCCATTAAACACAGGGAGTTACAGGTTGGGGCTAGCTGTTGGACTGCTCAGAAGGTTCCCTGCAAAGTAACTGTTGTTATCCCATAAGAAAAGGCTTATCTTTTAACAGTCCAATCTTATAACCATTAGTGGATGGTTGACACTTGTCAGGACACAACAATCAAGGGGGGAAGAAACAAACTGAATGGTTTTGAAGAAGGAGGGAGGCTGGAACTGGGGTGGGGGTAGGTAGATTGGGTGTGGGAGGTGGAAATGGTGGGAGATGAAAGGAAAGTTGTGAAATTCTGTCACTATGTTTTCTTTCTCCTATTTTTCTCCCTTCTCAGGTGTTGGTTTTGATGCGTGAGCAGCATGTCTCCCTTTGAACCAGAAGGTTGGCTTTATGCCTGACTCCCCACAGGCTTCAGCCTTGACAAAACTAAGAGGGTGCTGCCGTGTAGTCAGGAGGGAGTGTTGTGCTGTCTTTCAGATAAGACACTGAGCTGAGACGCGGTCTGTCCTCTCAGGCGCATGTAAAAGATTGTGTGGAAATATCCTGAACAAGAGTATGACCTGAGAAACATTTATCCTGCAGCCAACAACACAACAATAGACTATCTTTGGAATTCCCTACTTCCAAGCTCAATGAAGGTGCAGGCTTTGAATGTATTCATGATGGAATTCAGTACAATGATAGGAAAATGGTGCTGAGGGAGAAGGTTGGTCATGGTCTAATAGAATGGTACAGCAGGCTTGAAGGGCTGAATGGCTTGGTCCTGGTCCTATTTCAGATGTTTCTATTACTTAATCCCCCAACTCCACCCCCTGACATCAGCATAAATACCTCTCATTCCCAAATGCTTTCAGTTCTGACAAAGGACTCAAAACGTTGACTCTGTTTCCCTCTCCACAAAATACTGCCAGGTCTGCTGAGTTTCCTCAGCACTCTCTGTTTGTCGTCCCTTATTACAGTTTGTGAAGGTTTGCTGTGTTGTCAATGTGTTGCCATATTTCCTACATTATAACAATGATTACGTTTCAAAATGACGACTCATTAGATCATAAGCTGTTTTGGAAGGCAAATGTAAAAGTGCAACTTACACTCCACCTTTGCCTTGACTTAGAAAAGATCAGAAGTCAGACAACACCAGGTTATAGTCCAACAGGCTTATTTGAAGTAACAAGGTGAACCTGACAAAGGGGCAATGCTATGAAAACTTGTGATTTCAAATAAACCTGTTGGACTATAACCTGGTGCTGTTTGGCTTCTGAGCTTGTCCATCCCAGTCCGACACCTGCACCTCCACATTGTGTCTTAGAAGTCTGAAGTTGAAGTCGGCTCACATTGTCTATTGATGCTCCGAACTTGCTATGTGCAGGCATGAAACACTGAGATCCACCTGGCCATAGTCTCAATCACTGCATCACCTTGCCCTCACATCTATGGATCGAGACCTGTTCTTGGTCTTGTAGCTTCTTCTGGGATGCTTTCCTCCAGGTCCGGTTCCTCTGACTCTGACATGGGCATTGTGTGCTGGAGTGTAACCTATCTCTTGCTCCCGCAGTGTCTCATAAGAGTTTCCTCCTCTTTTTCAGGCAGTCATGGTATCTATCTGGGACTCCAGGGGGAGTCAGTGGGGATAATCCATAGTTTCTGACAGTCTTTCTGGCTGTTCAGTCAGGCCAGGTATGCTTTGCTCCTGCCCCATTTGTGGGGAAAGCAGCTTTCATGTGATTCACATGTTTTTCCCAGGCCATCCCCAAACTTTGTACGTCACAGGACGCAACCTCACGTCGGCCGCACCTGATACCCGTGCAGGGCAGTTTCCATGATTTCGGTGCCAAACTTTGCCTCCTGAAGTAAACTTCCTCTTTCGCTCAGAGGAGGAATGTGGATGGCATTGGTATTCCTGCTGCTATGTCACCTACCCCTAAGATCTAGGAATATCAGGTTTAAGCTTGTGTGGAGTCGCTTCCCCATCATTAAACCTGCTGGAACTGTCCATGTAGTTCTGTGTGGGTTGGCCGCACAATCAAACAGAAACTGGGATAACATGGCGTGGAGCTGGATGAACACAGCAGGCCAAGAAGCATCAGAGGAGCCAGAAAGCTCGACATTTCGGTTCGGGACCCTTCTTCAGAAAAAGGACCTCTGAATTTTTCTGAAATTTTTCCTGTGTTTTTCTGAAGAAGGATCCCGACCCAAAACGTCAAGCTTTCCTGCTCCTCTGATGCTGCTTGGCCTGCTGTGTTCATCCAGCTCTACACCGTGTTATCTCAGATTCTCCAGCATCGGCAGTTCCTACTATCTCTGAAACAGAAACTGGGATGGCTTGGTATTGAGTGATGCTATAGGCTATTTCGTTTAGGCTGACTTTAACAATTGGACTGCTCTTTCCATCAAGCCATCGGAGGATGAATGGTATGACGCTGTCCGAACATGCCGAATGCCATCCGACTTAACCTCGTCAAAAATCCTGATACAGATCTCCCCGGCTCCCAAATTGCTGAATAAAACCAATAGCATCTCAGAATTGGCGAGGCCACAGGTCATAATATTCACTAATATTCCTGAGTCTGTCAATTCCTGGAAAGTTTTAGCATCTGGTGCCTCAAGAAAGATGAGGCTCCTAATAACTGAAAATACTGTGGGTCCACACACAGTCAGAAGAATTTGTCTGTCCCAATGTCATTTGCCTGGGGATGAAATGCATTATTTCCACATACTGGACCCAGTCTTCAACAACTGGGTCAAATGAGTCAAGCTTCCCAAATGATGCCAGGAATGCTTATCTGAACTCAGAGATGACCGTTGGTCTTCGGGACCATCTTGTTTCCTCTCATCACCGCTAAAATAACTCCAAGGAAGCAGGTACCCTGTCACCAAGTCACCTTTTATTTACTTGTGCATAATACATGGACTCTGACTAACTTGCTCAGAGAGTGTCCCTGAAAGGACAAGACCCTCTGAAACTCCCATTTGTATCTGTCAACCAGGGCTTCCTGATTGGCCCAGGTTAATAGCACCAATCAGGGATCTCATAACCAATGAGATCCACCTGGTCCTCATTCTAATCACTATAGCCTTCTAGATCATTACCTAGAATGGGTAGGTTGGCTTATGAGGAAAGGCTGGGCAGGCCAGGCTGGAATCTACTCACGTTTAGAAGAGTAAGAGGTGATTTAATTTAAACTGATAAGATCCTGAGGGGTCTTGATGGAGATGATGGCTCTTCTTGTCAGAGAATCAAAAACTAGGGGTCACTGTTCAAAAATAAGAGGCCATCCATTTAAGTAAGACATGAAGAGAATGCTTTTTTCTCAAACTTTGGAATCCTCTTCCACAAAAGGCAATGTAAGCAGAGTCTTGGAATATTACTGAAAATGGAGGGAGAGTTGATTTTTGTATAAGGGAGAAATTGGAATGTTAGTCCAGTAAGCAAGAACGTGAAACAATCAGATCAGTCATGATGTTTTTATATAGTGGAGCTGTCCAAGAAGCTGAGTGCTCCACTCCTGACCTTAATTCATATGTTTGTATATTTGTATCCCTCTGCAATCTCCCACCATTTACATAATATCCTTCTTCTTGTCCTGCCTTCTTCCATATCCTTCCTGCCAAAATAGACAATTTCAAATTATACTCCATTTGCCACATCTTTGCCCACTCACTCTTAGAATCCTCACAGCGTGGAAGCAGGCCATTCAGTCCATCGAGTCCACATTGATTCTCTAAAGAGCATCCCATCCAGTCCTACCCCATCACCATAACTCTCGATTTCCCATAGCTAATTCACCTAACCTGCAACCTTTGGACTGTGGAGAGAAAACCAGAGCACGCAGAAGAAACCCACATAGGCACAGTTAAAACATGCAAACTCTGAACAGGATGCTGGGCCTGATGCTGCTATCAGATCCGGGATCCTGACCCGGTGAGGCACCAGTGTTAACCACTGAGCCACCTGATTAACATATCTACATTTTTGTGCCTTCTGTATGTCCTCTTCACTATCTAGCTTCCTACCAAATATTGTGTCACCAGTAAATTTAGCAGCAATATTCCTGGCCCCTTCATCAAAGTCTTTTATATAAATTGTAGCCGTTGCACTAATGCCTGTGACAAGCTATTTGCAACACATTTCCAACGAGAGAAAGACTCATTTACGCGTAATTTCATTTCCTGTTAGCTATTCAACCTTGTTCTCATTTCAATATGTCACCGATTGGGCTAAGAATTTTATTTTCTGCAGTCATCTTTGATGGTCTATTTAATGCCTACTAGAAATCTAATCACAGACATCCAGTTTATTCACAAAAAATGTTACTTCTTCAAAGAACTCCAACAGATTAGTTAAACATGACCTCCTTTCCACAAAACTGTAATGGCTCTTCCTGATTCCTTTGAACTTCTTTAAAAGACTTACAGGTTAAAAGGCCTCTTACATATACAAATAGAGGCATAGAATAGAATATAAAAGAAAGGAAGTGTTGCTACACTTCTACAAATCATTGGTTCCACTATATTTGGAGCATTGTGCTCAATTCTGGGAACTTTATTTGAGGAAGAATGTTAAAGCCCGGGAGATTTACTGGAATGATACCAGGAATGAGGGATTTTAGATGAAAGAAATCGAGCTTATTTTCCTTGGAGCAGAAAAGATTCAGAAGTGACCTTATTGAGGCACAATTTTGACACAGGGTAAAGAAGGATATTAGTTTCCATTAGTTGGTATGTTAATAACTAGGGGTCACAATTTCAGGATTGTCAGCAACACTGCTGAGATGATGAGAAGCTTCCTTACCCAGAGAGCTGTCAGGATTTGGAATGCACTGGTAGAGTGGTGAAGGTGGATTCCAGAGAATCTTTCAAAAGAGAGCTGGATATATACTTGAAAGTAATGAAGTTAGAAGGCTGGGGAGTGGGATTAACAGGATAGCTCGTTTAGGAGCTGGTACAGACAAGATGGATCAAAAGACCCCCTTCTGTACTGTTAATTTCTGAACTTTTCAAAGTGCTCTGCTGTAATGTTTTAATAATGCATCTAGCATGCTCCACTTGACAGATGTTAAACTAACTGGCTTATATTTCTTGCCTACTATCTCCCATGGGGGAGAGTGGGAATGTGGAGTTGAGGTTATAATCAGAAAAGCCATGATCTTATTGCTTAGGGAAGCTTACTGAAAGGGCTGAGTGGCCTACTCCTGCTCCAACCTCATATGATAGTATCTTGGGATGTTTGGAAAATTGAAACTATCCATCTCTCAGTAGCCACTTCTTTTAAGGCTGTAGGATGACATATGGGATTTATCAGCCCACAGCTGCAACCAAAGGGGAAGGAGGGGCTAATGTCATCAGACTGGTAATCCAGAATCCAGTTACTGTCTTGATGAAAGGGATTCAAATCCCAAGTGCTGAGGGAAGCTTATAGGGCTATGGACTGATGAGTCCTAGGATACTAAAAGAGCTAGCTAGCTGTTAAAAGAACTCGCTACCAGTGTCAGGTGACTGTCCTGTTCTCCCTGTGGGTTTCCTCTGGGTGCCACAGTCCAAAGAGATGCAGGTTAGGTGGGTTGGCCATGCTACATTGCCCGTTATGTCCAGGGATATGTAAACTAGATGGATTAGGCATGGAAAACGAGTGTTTATGTGAATGGGGTGCGAGTCTGGATCTGGGTGGGAGGCTCATTGGAGGCTTGATGCAGACTCAATGAGCTGGATGGTGTCTTTCCACTCTGTCGGGGTTCTAAGATTCCATGATTCTATAGTTCATGCAGTAGTAACAGTCTTCCAAGACTTGTTAGATCCTAGAAAAGTTATTGAAAATTGGATAGCTGCCAGTGTTATAAAGCAGGAAACAAAGCAGGATCTTTCGTTAAAAAGCAGGAAACAATAAATAGTTAACTATAGCTTAACATGTTATTGGGAAAATGATAGAGACTATTATAAAGTATGTTTTAGCAGAGCATTTAGAAAAGCATAAAATGATCAAGTAGAGTGAGCATGGCTTTGTGAAGGGGAAATTATGCCTGACAAATTTACAAGAATTCTTTCAGAACATAACAAACCAAATAGATAAAGGAGAAGCAGTGGTTCTAATGTATTTGGGATTTAATAAGACATTTAATCAGGTACCACACATTAGGTGACTTAATTGAAACATATAAAATAATCAGAAGGTTAGATAGGGTGGATAGGGAGAGCCTTTTTCCTAGGATGGTGACAGCGAGCACGAGGGAGCATAGCTTTAAATTGAGGGGTGAAAGATATAGGACAGATGTCAGAGGTAGTTTCTTTACTCAGTGAGTAGTAAGGGAGTGGAACGCTTTGCCTGCAACGGTAGTAGATTCGTCAACTTTAGGTACATTTAAGGCGTCATTGGATAAGCATATGGACGTACATGGAATAGTGTAGGTTAGATGGGCTTGCGATCGGTATGACAGGTCGGCACAACATCGAGGGCCGAAGGGCCTGTACTGTGTTGTAATGTTCTATGTTCTATGTTAATTTGAACCCATGGTGTTGTAGGTAGTATATTAGCGTGGATAGAGGATTGGCTAACTAACAAAAAAAAGAGGGTTCGGAAAATGTTGAATAGGTTGGAGTTTTGTGGAATGAAAAGCAACCTTATTGAAATATACAAACATTTTAGGAAACTTGATACAGTAGATGTGGAAAGGTTGTTTCCCCTGTGGGAGAGTCTAGGGTCAGGCAGCACAATCTCAGATTAAGGGCTTGTCCACGTAGAACAGGGATGAAGCAGAATTTCTTCTCTCGGAGGATAGTGGATGTCATAGAATCCATAAAGTATGGAAACAGCCCTTTGGTGCAACCAGTCCATAATGACCCTCAGATCATCCTACCCAGACCCATCCCCTTATAACCCACCTAATCTACACACCCCTGAATACTATGGGCAATTTAGCATGGCCAATCCACTTAACCTGCACATCTTTGGACTGTAGGAGGAAAGCAGAGCACCCAGAGGAAGCTGACACAGATATGGGGAGAATGTGCAAACTCCACACAGACAGTCACCCTGGAATTGAACCCAGGTCCCTGTTGCTGTGAGGCAGCAGTGCTAGCCACCCAATAAATGGATCGGTCAACTTTTTACCACAGAAGGCTGTCAAAGCTAGGCCATTAAGTATTTTCAAAGCTGTATTTGGCAGATTTGTAATCAGTGAGGGAATCAAAGGTTATGGGGAAAAGGCAGAAAAGTGAAGTTGAAGATTATCCAATCAGTCATAATTTCATTGAATGACAGAGTAGACTAGATGGGCTGAATGGACTAATTCTATGGTGATATTACAAATGGTGAAAATTGAGTTCAATAGATCTGAATTGATAAAAAAAAACTGGTCTAATAGTGACCATGTAACCATTGTCTCTTGCTGTAAAAGCTGATTTGGTTCACTAATATCATTTAGAGAAGGGGAATCTGCCATCCTTACCCGGTCTGGCCAACATGTGACTCCAGAACCACATCAATGTGATTGGCTTTTACCTGCCCTCTGGGCAATTAGGGATGACCAATAGATGCTGGCCGAGCCGGTGATGTCCACACCGTATGATTGAGTAAAAGAAATTATTCAGTGTCACTTTCCTTGTGATTGTAAATTTTTTAAGTTCCTCCCTTCTATTTCTTAATTCACAGCTATTTCTGGGATCTGCCTGTATCCTTTATAGTGATAGGCAATGCAAAATATCTGCTAATTCATCTGCCCTTTTCTTTCTTTAATTATTGAGAGCCTAGAATCACTTTGTAGGTCGAATGCATGGTAAACTTTTAAAACATACATTTATAGATCATAGGATCCCTACAGTGTGGAAGCAGGCCCATCAACCCAACAAGTCCACACCAAACCTCAGAGCATCCCATTCAGACCTATCCCCCTATAACCCACCTACTCTACATCCCTGAAAACAATGGGCAATTTAGAAGGGCTAATTCACCTAACCTGCACTTTGTCGGATTGTGAGATGAAACCAGAGCACCCAGAGGAAACTCATGTAGACACAGGGGAGAATGTGCAAACTCTACACAGACAGTGATCCAAGAATCACATTGAACCCAGGCTTCTGGTGATGTGAGGCAGCAGTGCTGACCGCTGAGTCACCGTGCCACCCCAACCTCTTATACAGCTGTTTCTATATTCAAAGCGAGCTTTCTCTTGTACTCTCAGTTTTCCGATTTATTAATCTTTTACTCATGATTGGCTTTGATTCATATTCTGCCCAATCTTATTGAGCTGTATCTATTCTAAAGATTCTGAAACATGCCCTGAACGTCAGCAATCATATTCTATTGACTAGATGCTTAACTCCTTTGTTAACAAAGTGTGGGGCTGGATGAACACAGCAGGCCAAGCAGCATCTCAGGAGCACAAAAGCTGACGTTTCGGGCCGAGACCCTTCATCAGAGAGGGGGATGGGCAGAGGGTTCTGAAATAAATAGGGAGAGAGGGGGAGGCGGACTGAAGATGGATAGAGGAGAAGATAGACAATAATAGACAATAGACAATAGGTGCTGGAGTAGGCCATTCAGCCCTTTGAGCCAGCACCACCATTCATTATGATCATGGCTGATCATCCACAATCAGTATCCTGTCCCTGCCTTCTCCCCATAACCCTTGATTCCACAGGTGGAGAGGAGAGTATAGGTGGGGAGGGGATAGGTCAGTCTGGGGAGGACAAACAGGTCAAGGAGGTGGGATGAGGTTAGTAGGTGGGAAATGGAAGTGCGGCTTGAGGTGAGAGGAGGGCATAGGTGAGAGGAAGAACCAAACGGAGGGGAAACCAAGCAGAGGCTTGGGGACCGCTTTGCAGAACACCTCCGCTCGGTTTGCAATAAACAACCACACCTCCCAGTTGCGAACCATTTTAACTCCCCCTCCCATTCTTTAGATGATATGTCCATCATGGGCCTCCTGCAGTGCCACAATGATGCCACCCGCAGGTTGCAGGAACAGCAACTCATATTCCGCTTGGGAACCCTGCAGCCCAATGGTATCAATGTGGACTTCACAAGCTTCAAAATCTCCCCCTCCCCAATTGCATCCCAAAACCAGCCCAGCTCGTCCCCTCCCCCCACTGCATCCCAAAACCAACCCAGCTCGTCCCCGCCTCCCTAACCTGTTCTTCCTCTCACCCATCCCCTCCTCCCACCTCAAGCCGCACCGCCATTTCCCACCTACTAACCTCATCCCGTCTCCTTGACCTGCCCGTCTTCCACAGACTGACCTATCCCCTCCCTACCTCCCCACCTATACTCTCCTCTCCACCTATCTTCTCCTTTATTCATCTTCGGTCCGCCTCCCCTCTCTCCCTATTTATTTCAGAACCCTCTGCCCATCCCCCTCTCTGATGAAGGGTCTAGGCCCGAAACGTCAGCTTTTGTGCTCCTGCGATGCAGCTTGGCCTGCTGTGTTCATCCACCTTCACACTTTGTTATCTTGGATTCTCCAGCATCTGCAGTTCCCATTATCTCTAACTCCTTTGTTAGGCCCTGCTTTTGTTTCCTCATAATTGCTCCTATTTTTTAGTTTGAAATACTAGTCTGGGACCTACCTTCCCCACCCTTATACTGAATGCAAAATTCAATTATGTTATCATTCTGCAACCTAGGCTTTCAATTATGAGATAATTAATTATTCCTATCCTGTAGTACAATACCAAGTTCAGTGCTGTTTTAAAAATATCTGCCTAGCACTTTAAGAACTTCTCATCATGGCATACTTGCTTATCTGGTTTGAAGTCTATATGTAGATTAAAGCCCCATGATTATTGATTTGGCTTTCAGAAAAGCTCTCAATATTTCTTCCTTTACATTTCACCCCATTATGTGGTTACTGTTAGGTTGAGTGGACATCATTCTCACAAGTGACCTTTTGCATTTCTTACCTCTACCCAAATCCCTTATCGATTCTAATTTCCTCAGCTTTAGTGACATCACTCTGTTATGTTGATGCCATAATTAATTAATGGTACCATACTTTCTCCTAGTTTCTGATTCTTCCTGAGTGAGATGTACCCTCCAAAATTCAGGTCCCAAGTTGCGCTATGCTCGAGCCATGTCTCTGTAACAGCTAGCACATCACACCTATTTATTTGTAATTGAATCATCAGTTCATCAGTTTATTTCAAGTCTTGTGTACATTCAGAAACAGAACCTTTGATTCAGTCCTTTCATTATTTTTGCAATCTCTTGCTTTATTTGTCGATTTTCATTCAGGTATGTATTCTCTATTGCTTCTCGTCACAGCCTGTTTATTATTTCCCGTATTAATACTATTCTTTCTTGCCGTTGTCTCTCCCCTTTGCTTCAACACCTCTTTCCAAATTTGATTCCTTGCCCCCCACAGTTTTTAAAATCATTTCTCTCTTTCTAGTTATGGGGCTCACGAGAACATCAGCCCCAGGACAATTCAGGAGTGACCCCCCAACAGTAAATATCCCATTTACCCCAAGATTGGTGCCAATGCCTGCTGGATCATTTCTACTGCACCCATCAGTCTTTAAACCACACGTTCATTTCTCTCACCTTATTTGCCCTATGCCAAATTATGCTTGGCTCAGCTAATAATCCAGAGATTATTAGCTTTGAGGTTTGCTTTCGAATTGAGTCCCAAAATTTACAAGACAAGAAAGAGGCCACACTGTCTGTGGCCACCGAAAACAGCTTAGCCAACATAATCCAACTTTCCAGCGTTTGGCCTGTATCTGGGCAGGTTATGGCCCTTAGATGTAAATACATCTTAAATTAGTTCAATGTGGACAGAGCATCTGCTACTTCCTGGAGAAGCTCAGCAGGTCTGGCAGCAACAGTGGCGAGAGAAACAGAGTTAATGTTTTGAGTCCCAATATGTTGCTTTATTTAAACTGAAGAAGACTCTGATGGAGAGCCATACAGAATTCGAACAGTTCCTTCGTTTTCTATTACCCACCTCTGTGCACCTCTCAGCTTTCTGCAGCATTAAGTTCTCACTGCATGACATAAGCTTTCTCTATTTGTCTAATCACAGAATCATAGAATCCCTACAGTGTGGAAACAAGCCCTTCGGCACAACAATTTTACACTGGCCCTCACAGCATCCCACTCAGACCCATCTCCCTATAACCCACCTCATCTACTTACTTAGCATGGCCAATCCATCCTAACCTGCACATCTTTGGGCTGTGGGAGGAAACTGGAGCACCTGGAGAAAACCCACACAGACACGGGAAGAATGTGGAAACTCCACACAGACAATCATCAGAGGGTGGAATCGAACCCGGGTTCCTGTTGCTGTGAGGCAGCAGTTACTCAGTTTATTTCTTGGTGCCCATGGAGCTCTAGATTCAACCGTGTCATCCTTTTTATTTGTGGGCACATTGCTTTCACATTTGCTCTTCTCTCTGTCTCTGACTCTTTGGAGGACCATGTGTATAAAGCAACAAGGTTCTTAACGTATTAATGCTGAGGAGTGCTTTAAGCACTGTCCAATATAATAACATGATCACGCTGACTTAAGCACGGGAACAGCTTGGTCTCTCCAAGGGGTAAGACGATTGGCATCACATCCACAAGCACCCACTTCTTCCACACTAACACTCAGTCGCAGCAGTGTGTACCTTCTACAAGATGCACTACAGAAATTCACCAAAGATCCTTAGACAACAACTTCCAAACCCATGACCACTTCTGTTTGGAAGGGCAGGGGCAGCAGATACATAGGAACACCACCCCTCCCTACAAGATCCCCTCCAAGCCTCTCACCATCCTGGCTTGGAAATATAACCCTGTTCCGTCACTGTCATTGGGTCTAAATCCTGGAATTCCCTCCCTAAGGGCATTGTGGGTCAACCCACAGCATATGGACTGCAGCGGCTCAAGAAGGCAGCTCACCACCACCGTCTCAACGGCAATTGGAATAGGCAATAAATGTTGGCCCGGCCAGCAACACCCATGTCCCATGGATGAATAATAAAAAAAGGAAGACCTACCACTGAGCTCTGCTCCATAGACCGAGTTACAATGTCTATCGTATCAATATACCTGATTGCTGGTGTGTGATAAACTACGTCTTGTTTAAGAATAGAGTCTCTTCTAAAATATTTCTACCTTCCATCTAAACAGACCAAGCAGGCACTTTCAATCCTTGCCAGGAAAGACAATAACAGCAGCAACACTCCTGGATGGATTTTACACCATGATGAGTTGATTTGGGAATTAATCTTAGCAGCTTTACTGTTTCTCTACTTCATCCATATAGCCTCATTTGATAGCATTCTTCCTCAAACTTGCAATTATTTCTTCAGTCAAAATTGCTACCCCTTTGTTTTTTAAGGCATGTTTCTGCAATCACTCTGATTTCATAAAATCACCTCCCCATCCATCCCTCAGCTTGCTTGCTTTATTTGCCAAGCTCCTTGCTATGTATGCAGCACCCTTTGAATTTTCCAAGCTTTATTTTTTGATTTCCAACTTTTCCTCCCTATATACCCTCCAGAATCATTCACTAATGTAACCCCTTTCATGTCCATTTCCAATTTTGTCCAATCTGAATTCATCTTCTGGTTCCCAACTCCCTGCTAAACTGGTTTAATCCGTGCCCAGTAGAATATGCTTTCAGCTTCCCTCTGGGATATTCACCCCAGCCCTGTTGGAGTCCAAACCTTCTATCTCATACAGTTTCCACCTCCCTTAGACCTAGTCTCCTTAGGTGACCCAGGAATCTGAAGCCTGGGTCTCCTGCACCATCTGTTCAGCCAGGCATTCATCTTCTCTGACCTTCAATTTCTACACACTCTTCTAGAGTGCGGCCCTATGAGCAATCTGAGATTACTGCCTTTAGGGCCCTTCTTTTTAATCTCTATCCTAACTCAGTAAACTCTGACCGCAGGTGCACAGCACATTGTTGGTGTCAATGTGGATCACATCCTCTGAAAAATATCCATAATTCTACTTGCTGAACAGAACAACAACATTGCATCAACACAGAATGCATTCTATGGTTCCTTCCCAGCATCTGGACATTCCTGACAAGACAGATACTTACTCTCCCATTCAAGTTGCCTTGTTTTTATTCAACAGAATATTTCACTAGGCCACATCAGATTACGATTAAAACTTAGACATGTCAATTTTTTTGTGTGTTTTTGTATCAGTGTTGCTGGCAATGGCAGCATGAATTGCCCATTCCTAATTGCCCTAGAATTGCTCACACCATTTCAGAGGGCAGCTAAGAACTAGCATCACGTCTACAGATCTAAAGACATAGGTAGGTCAACCCAGGCATGGAAGGTAGATCTTCTGCTCTTATCGACACTAAAGAACCAGATAGGTTTTCATGGAAATCCAACTGTTTCATTCTTAAAGGGGCCCGAACACAGTGGGCTGCGGTGAGAAATGTGGCAGTGTTGTGCAAGGTGTCAACAAGGCCCATCCCAATAACACAAATAAGTCACTGAATCATTTAACTTGGACCCAGGTATCAAGATAAGGTTTTCACCAAGCACTGGCACGTTGCCTACTAAGGAGAATTATTGCTTGTTAATGACTTTGTGTGACCTTGTGAGATCGCGCCTCATTCGTATTCTGCTTCCTATCTCACCACGCACTCAGAAGTGAAAATGCTGGGAATTCTCACCATGGAAGTCAGACGGGTACCTGGTCGCCCAGAGCCTCCACGTTGGTCACCATACAACAGCGTCTCAGGGCATGATCCATGGGTACCAGCTGCATGCCCCCTCCTCGGACACACCTCTCTGATCTACTAGCTTAGAAAGTACAGGCTTGCACTGTGGGGTACACCGGCAGCTGGCTGCCAGTGAAAGGCTGTTGCGAGGACACTCTGTGTGCAGCCAATGGGACCCAGTTCATAGGTTAGAGCACACTGCATCTCAGGCTGCTTTGTTTGCTCTCTTACTTTGGGCTAACCTCCATGCCCACAGCATCCTTGCCATGTATGACACACTTGTGAGCATGTGGCACTTTAGTTAGAGCGTAAAAGGCTATGAGTACTTTTTTTTGCCTTTATTCATTAACAGAATGAGGGTGTCGCTGGCCAGGCAGAATTTATTGCCCACCCCTAATTGCCCAGAGGATAGTTAAGAGTCAACCATATTGCTGTGGGTCTGGAGTCATATGTAGGCCAGATCAGGTAAGGATGGCAGCTTCCTTCCCTAAAGGACATGAGTGAACCAGATGGGTTTTCCCCCAACAATTGACAATGGATTCATCATCATCACCAGATTGTTAATTCCAGATATTTATTGAATTCAAATTCCCCCATCTGCCATGGCGGGGTTTGAACCCAGGTCCCCAGAACATTATCTGGGTCTGTGGGTTAACAGTCCAGCGATAATACCACTAGGCTATTGGCTGCCCCTGGCATCTGCTGTTGCACTGGCGCATAGACAAACTGCTTGCCATGTTTATTCATAGGGGCCTGTTGGGGAATGGGTTTGGGAACTGTGCACCATAGACGTCAATGTAACACCTATAAAATGTGCCAGCTACCTGGGGGACAAGCACATTGCTCAATTTTTCATACAGTACAGAAAATACTTACTAGGATGTTGCCAGGAATGGAGAGTTGAAGATATTAAAAATAGAGTGGAAAGGCTGTGACCTTTCTCCACTGGAGTGTTGGAGGTCGAGGGGTGATCTTATTGCGGTTTATAAAAGTCATGAGGGGCATAGATAAAGAAATAGCAGGGGTCTTATCCCGAGGATGGGTGAGTTCAAAACCAGGGGGCATCTTTTAAAGGTGAGAGGAGAACGATTCCAAAAGGATATGAGGGGCAACATTTTTACACAGAGAGTAGTTCACGCGTGGAATGAAGTGACAGAGAAAGTGATGGATTCAGGTGCAGTTACAACATTTCAAAGTCTTTCAGGTAAGCTCATGGATAGGAAAGGTTTAGAGGGATAAGGGCCAAATGCAAACAGGTCAGGACTAGTTTAGTTTGGGAACATGGTTGGCGTGGGCTGGTTGGACTGGTGGGTCTGCTTCTGTGTTGTATGTCTCTGTAAACCTATAAATAGTAATATTGGATCGCGTGCAGGGGTTAATCTTTAATCCAGTCAAGAGGAGGGATCTGATGTCTGTCACAGGGTCCATAATGTCAGTTATGAATACAGTCCACACACAATCCAGGGGCTTGGCTGCAATCAGTAGACTGGTCTTGCTGGTCATTATTAGGGGACTTGTCTGACCACAGCCCAGGGAGAAGGCAGTGGTCAGTTCATTAGAGCCATTACAAGCAGTGAGAAGAACTGTATGCCATCAGTCAGGGAGCAGTAGTAAGGGGTCTGGTCTGTCATGTCTAGGGGGCTTGTCTAGGTTGGTCAGAGGTCAGCTCCAAGACTGCATGAGTTTATTTGTGAGGCGGGTGAATGGGCGCTAAATATTAAGTCACAAGGTAAGAGCCCACAGTGTTGGAAGCACTGTATTGGTAATGGATAGACAATTGACCCATGGCAGGAAACCAAGAATGGCAATAGCGGGTTCTTTCTCAGGTTGGCAACCCGCGACTCTGAATGGGATCAGACCTGGGACCACCACTATCTACAATAGGCATCAATGACTTGGAGGAAGGAAGTGAATATACTGTAGACAGATTTGCAGACAGTACAGAAATAAATGCAAAGGCAGGTTGAAGGAGGGATGCAAACAGTTTATTGATTGACTAAGTGAGCAAAATATTGGCAAATGGAGTTTAAATGAGGAAATGTGAAGTTGTTCAATTTTGGTAGGGAGGGCAAGAGAACAGATTATTAGTTAGAAAGGCAGGAATTTCAAAAAACTGCTAGACAATGAGACTTAGAGGAACACGTACACGAAACAGAAAGCTAGCACGCAGATACAACAAATGGTCAGGAAGGCTAATGGAATGTTGGCCCTTATTTCAAAGGGGTTGGAGTATAAGAGTAGAGAAGCTTTACTGCAACTGTGCAATTTGGTCCTCTTATTTGAGGAATACTATTATTTAATTGGAGGCAGTTCAGAGAAGATTTGCTGGGATGGTCCCAGTGTTCTGGGTTTGTCTTGTGACCAAAGATTGGACAGGTTGGGACTCCACTGTCTAGATTTTGGAAGAATGAAAGATGACCTCATTGAAACATAAAAGATTCTTAAGGGGTTTGACAGGGTAAATACTGAGAAGATGTTTCCCATCCTGGGACAGTGTCGGACCAGATGGCATTGTGTTAAAATAAAGGCATGCCAATTTAAGACTGAGATGAAGAAGAATTCCTTCTCTCAGATGGTCAGGAATCTTTGGAACTCCTTGCCTGAGAGAGCTGTGGGAGCAGACATGTTGTGTATATTTTAGGCTGAGATAGGAAGGGTTATGGACATTGCCAGAAACCATCAGACACCTGGTCGTTGGGTGGTATGGTGGTCAGTGGGGCTGCCTTCCTGAGAAGTTACATAGAACATAGAACATTACAGCACAGTACAGGCCTTTTGGCCCTCGATGTTGTGCCGACCTGTCATACCGATCTCAAGCCCATCTAACCTACACTATTCCATGTACGTCCATATGCTTATCCAATGACAACTTAAATGTACCTAAAGTTGGCGAATCTACTATCATTGCAGGCAAAGCATTCCATTCCCTTACTGCTCTCTGAGTAAAGAAACTACCTCTGACATCTGTCCTATATCTTTCACTCCTCAATTTAAAGCTATGCCTCCTCGTGCTCGCCGTCACCATCCTGGGAAAAAGGCTCTCCCTATCCACCCTATCTAACCCTCTGATTATTTTATATGTTTCAATTAAGTCACCTCTCAACCTTCTTCTCTCTAATGAAAACAGACTCAAGTCCCTCAGCCTTTCCTCGTAAGACCTTCCCTCCATACCAGGCAACATCCTAGTAAATCTCCTCTACACCCTTTCCAAAGCTTCCACATCCTTCTTATAATGCGGTGACCAGAACTGTACACAATAGTCCAAGTGCGGCCGCACCAGAGTTTTGTACAGCTTCACCATAACCTCTTGTTTCCGGAACTCGATCCCTCTATTAATAAAAGCTAAAACACTGTATGCCTTCTTAACAGCCCTGTCAACCTGGGTGGCAACTTTCAAGGATCTGTGTACATGGACACCGAGATCTCTCTGCTCATCTACACTGCTAAGAATCTTACCATTAGCCCAGTACTTTGTCTTCTGGTTACTCCTACCAAAGTGCATCGCCTCACACTTGTCTGCATTAAACTCCATTTGCCACCTCTCAGCCCAGAACTGCAGCATTTGCAGGTGGACAGGGGCAACGACAAGCCCAGTAGGACCCCTTGTTTTTCACATTCCCTGGTATTGAGCAAGGCACACTGTTGATGCAGGTTCTGTGCGCAGGTGTTGGATACAACTACACCAGTTGCTATTGTAGCAGATTAAGACTGCTGCAGGAGGTCACCCTCTCTCAGTCACTGTGAAGGTGCCTACCACTTAGAGCTTCTACACGACTAACTCCTTCCACGGGCCAATGGGTAGCTGGTGTGGGATGTCTCAGTCATGTGCACCCACAGATACACCAGGCTTCGCTCCAATACCATCTGTGAAAGGTCATTGGCTCATTTCATTACCCCATGACGAGGTCAGTGGTGCAACCTGGGCTGTGGGATTCAGGAATATAGCTGGGTTCCTCCCAGCACAGGGTGCCATTGATACATGGCACTGAGAGGGTGATATCACTACGCTGTGAAATCGATTAACAGGACAGGGTTCCACTCCATTGATATCGAGGTGATCTGTGATCACTTGTTACTACATCCTGGAAGTGAGTGCCATTACCCTGGCAGCTGCCTTGTCCTGAACAGTCAGCAGTACCTTCGTAAACCTGCTATGTTGATCTGGGGAACAAGTGCTAATCACTGCAATCATGTATGGTCCTGACTGATGTAGAACACAGATACAGTGCTGCCGAGGCTTCAACCAGGGTATGGTGGAATATATGATAGGGCTGTCAAAGATGTTGTTTGGATTGGTCTGGGATTCAGGGTCCTCTGATATTGCCCCATCAGGCATCATCCTGGTGTGCTGAGCCCTGCATATTTGGAGCAGCCAATGAGGCTGGGTGCTGGGGGAATGAGATCAGCCTGTTGAGGAGGCAAATGAGGACCTTGAGGAGGAAGAACAAAGAATGAAGAAAATTACAGCACAGGAACAGGCCCTTCGGAGGGAAAACAAGGGATTATAAAGAACAGAGTTTTGTAAACCAACCACTCAAGATGAACAATTGTTGGACAGGGTTAGAGTTGTTGGGGGGAATGGTGTTAGAGACGATATAAATTTTGACAAATAAATTTGATGACCCGAATCCAGTCCCACTCTCAACTGTTTTTTACAGATGTCAATATTTCAGCAAGGGCTGATTAAGTGGGGACTAAAATCAGGAAATTTCACTATGCTAACTTTCCGAGATAATGGGAACTGCAGGTGTTGTAGAATCCAAGTTAACAAAGTGTGGAACTGGATGAACATATGAGGCCATCTTAGCATCTCAGGAGCACAAAAGCTGACGTTTCGGGCCTAGACGCTTCATCAGAAAAGGGGGAGGTGGAGTGGGTTCTGAAATAAATAGGGAGAGAGGAGGAGGCGGATCAAAGATGGATAGAGGAAAAGATAGGTGGAGAGGAGACAGACAAGTTAAAGGGGCAGGGATGGAGCCTGTAGAGGTGAGTGTAGGTGGGGTGGTAGGGAGGGGATAGGTCAGTCCGGGGAGGACGGACGGGTCAAGGGGGCAGGATGAGGTTAGTAGGGAGGAAATGGAGGTGCGGCTTGAGGTGGGAGGAGGGGATAGGTGAGAGGAAGAACAGGTTACGGAGGTGTGGACGAGCTGGGCTGGTTTTGGGATTCCATAGGGCGAGGGGAAATTTTGAAACTTGTGAAGGCCACGTTGATACCATTGGGCTGCAGGGTTCCCAAGCGGAATATGAGTTGCTGTTCCTGCAACCTTTGGGTGGCATCATTGTAGCACTGCAGGAGGCCCAGGATGGCCATGTCATCTGAGGAATGGGAGGGGGAGTTGACTTGGTTCGCGACTGGGAGGTGCAGTTGTTTGTTGCGAACCGAACGTAGGTGTTCTGCAAAGCGGCCTCCAGCCTCTGCTTGGTTTCCCCAATGTAGAGGAAGACACAACGGGTACAGCAGATGCAGTATACCACATTGGCAGATGTGCAGGTGAACATCTGCTTGATGTGGGAAGTCTTCTTGGGGCCTGGGATGGGGGTGAGGGAGGAGGTGTGGGGGCAAGTGTAGCACTTCCTGCGGTTGCAGGGGAAGTGCTGGGTGTGGTGTGGAGCTGGATGAACACAGCAGGCCAAGCAGCATCTTAGGAGCACAAAATCTGACGTTTCGGGCCTAGAGCCTTTGGACCAAATGCTGGCAAACGGGATAAAATCATTCAGGAAATCTGATCAGCATGGATGGATTGGCCTACTTCCATGCTGCACACCTCTGTTATTCTATGACTCTACGACTAGACGTCATAGGTTTTAAGATGAGAGGGTCAAAGTTTAATGGAGATGTGCAAAGTACGTTGTTTACACAGAGGATGGCAGGTGCCTGGAATGTGCTATCATGTGAGGTGATAGAAACAGATACAATAGCATTATTTAAGAGGATTTTTCTCAGATACAGTGTACAGGTGGGGGATAGAGGGATACAGACCATGTGCAGGCAGATGCGATTAATTGAGATTGGCAGACATTGTATGCTGAAGGGTCTGTTCCTGAGCTGTACCATTCTATGATCTGTGCTCTTTTCCCTGACTCATTGATAAACAACATGTTCAATTACATAACAAAAGAAACTTTTTTTTTCATTTCAAGATTAGTGGAGAATAGCTCTTATTGATACTTGAGTCAATTGAAATTTTCAAGACTGACACCAGTAAATTGCTATACATGGAGGGGATCAGTCTTTTTCAAAGATCAAAGACTGATAACCGGGCTTGACCTACAGATTTATTTGATACAATTAAATAGTGGAAATTACTGAGGGCTGAATGGTTTCCTCCTGTTCCAATCTTCCATTAACAGTGCATTCACATCCACCCCCCCCCCCGATCGCATCCGATCATTTGGATCTGTAATCGAAGAGTGTACGGGGGCAAAATCCCAGAGGATTTTCTGAAGATGGGATCAGTGAAGGGAAAGAAGATGGGATGGTGCATGCTTGCTGAATTTCCCTTTATTCTCCCAAAGTGTGAGAAAGAGCTTGAAAGCTTGCCTGCGCCTGCGGCATCGTGAGTTATGGGTCTCTCATATCGCTGCCTGAACAGCTGTGAAGCAGCATCCCCGGTGAGGTACCCTATATTTATTTTAAATAGCACAGATTGACCAGGCCTTGCTGGAAATGCTTTTTCAGGGATTAAATGAGCACCGGGACCCTCATGGACAGATGGAGTAAAACATGAATCACAGCCAATCACCAGGAATCACCTGGCCCACAGGCACACCTTTTTTTTGATAGTTAGAAACCATTTCTAAATGTCTCTGGGGGCAACTTTGGGCTCCTACAGCCCCACAGAGAGGCCATTCAGCCCACCTGTGTCCGTGTTAGATCTTTGTAAGACCTATTAGTCTTCTAGTATGACCACAGAATCAGCGCATTCCAGAACGTCACTCGCTATGCAAAAAAATTCTTGTTCATCGCCCATCGGGTTTTCAGTTGTCAATTAATAATAACTGTGTTGTTTTGGTGGTGATTTCCCTGCCAGTGGAAAAAAACTTTGCTCTGACTTACTTGATCAAAATCCCTCATGTTTTGGAACACCTAAGTCCCACCTCAGCTCCCTCTGGGAGAGTCACAGAGTCAGACAGTACAGAAAAAGACCCTTCAGTCCAACTTTTCCATGCTGGCCAGGTTTCCCAAACTAAACTAATCCTATTTTCCAATGTTTGGCCCATATCCCACTTAACCTTTCCTATTCATGTCTTTTACATGTTGCAACTGTATCTGCATCTATGACTTTCTCTGGTAGTTCATTTCACATACATACCACCCTCTGAGTGAAAAAAAATTGCCCCTCAGGTCCCTTCCAAATCTTTCTCCTCTCTCCTTAAGCCTATGCCCTCTGGTTTAGAATTCCCCAATGCTAGGGAAAAGACCTTTGCTATTCACCATATCTGTGCCCCTCATGAGTTTGTAAACCTCTATGAGGTCACCCCTCAATCCCCTACACTCCAGCGAATAAGCTCCAGCCTATCCAGCCTTACAACTCCAACCCACCAATCCCAGCGACATTCTTGTAAATCTTTTCTAAACTCTTTCTAATTTAATAGTGTCCTTCCTGTAGAAGGATGACTAGAATTGGAAGCAATATTCCAAAAGTGGCCCCACAAATGTCCTGTACAGCCGTAGCATGACATCCCAACCCACTGGCCTAAGCAACGAAGGCAAATGGACCAAATGCTTTTGTCACCGACAGGTCTATCTGTGAAGCCACTTTCAAGGATCTATGTACCTGAACCCCTAGGTATCTGTTTGACAACGCTATCCATGGCCTTACCATTAAATGTGTAAGTCCTGTCTGTGTTCGTCTGACTAAAATGCAACACCTTGCATTTATCTCCATCTGCCACTCCTCAGCCCATTGGCCTAATTGATCAAGAACCCATTATACTCTTGGACAACTTTTTTTCACTGTCCACTGGTGTCATCTGCATATAACCATGTTTCCTATATTCTCATCCAAATCATTTATATAAGTGATAAACAACAGTGGACCCAGCAAACATCCCTGTGGAACACTGCTGGTCATAGGTCTTCAGTCTGAACAACAATCCTCTACCACCACCCTCTGTCTCCAATTGTCAAGCTAAATTTGTGCCCAAATGGCGAGCTGTCCCTGGGTCCCATGTGATCTAACTTCACTAACCAGTCTCTCATGTGGAATCTTGCCAAAGATGTAATAAAGATAATTGTATGGTAGAATCGCATATTCAATGGCTTAATCTATGCCATTTCACTTTCTTGCTGGAATATGAAAACGTGGGTTTGCATTTTTCACATGAGGTCAATAATGAGTTGGCCGCAAACAATTCTGCATCAAACTGTTATCTGACAGGAACACACATGTACCTCCAGTAGTGCTTCGCAGACCAAACCGTCATCATCAGCACCTCCACATCACACTTTGAGACCTTGCCTCTGACTATTCTGCTCGCTGGTCATCATGACTGGTTGAATGAGATTGCTCACTAACCGTGGGGTCTCATTGTGGATGAACCTTACTTTTCAAATCTCTTTCATAATAATGAGTGTGCCCCTGTCTATCTCAATAACATTCCCACCTCCACTTATGTCCAAGATCCACTTCAAAATAACTTTGTCCTCAGTAGGCTTGACTAATCCAGTATTCTCTTGGCCAGCGTACATGCATCTCAGCTGTGTACCCCAAATCATCCAAATATAGGCCCTTGGTAGAAATAGGAAAATGGGAGCAGGAGTAAACCATTTGACCAACTGAACCTGCTCCATCGTTCAACATAAATGATGTCTGATCATCCAATTCAGTTCCCTGCTCCCAATTTCTCCCCATACAGTTTTAACCCTTTAGCCCTACAAGCAGTGTCTAAATCCTTCTTGAAAACATTGAATGTTTTGGCCTTCACCACAATCCATGCCCTTGTGAGCAATCAGTTCCATTTATCAATCTCTGCTGTACTTTCTGACTCAGCTTGGCTCCCATTCCCCAACATTCCATGCTTAAAATGCTCACTGTCTATAGCTTAAGATTCCCACTTTTCACCCTGATGGCTGGGTTTGACTCCAGTGTGGGAATAAGCAGTGTGTCTCTACCTTTGGATCAGTTCTGGGTTCAAGTGGTCCGGAGGTGTATAATTACGTCTCGAAACAGGTTGATTAGAAAATATCTAACATGTTCATCCACATAATTAGAACGATCTAGAAACTCACTCTCCCTGACCTTTTTCATTGTTTAGCTTTATAATCTTTTATTCTGAAATTCATTTCCTCCCTTGGAGGACAGCCATTCCTAAATGTGCCTTTATCTCCCTTCATTTCACTTCCCTTGCCCAACATCTTATAAGTTCATGAATAGGAAAGATTTGGAGGGAAATGGGCTAAGGACAGGTAGATGGGACTAGTTTAGTTTGGGAACATGGTTAGTGTGGATTGGTTGGACTGAAGGGGCTGTTACCATGCTGTATGATTCTACAGCTGTCTAATAGGGATGCTTCTCTGCAAGAAAAGCTTTCAATAAATTCACGTTTTTGGTTGCTGTCTGATGTAACAGCTTCTTGTTGGGCTCAGAAATTCTAAAGGTCTTGTATTGTACATTTCAACAGATACTGTTTTGATCTCTGCCTACAATTAAGAGTTCAAGGAATTCAGGATTAGAATACTGCACATACGAAGAATATTCTGAAGCCATTAAACTCACTTATAATACTGAAAGGAAGACTTAAAATTTACAAAATGTCTTTCATAACCTCAGAACCCAAACTTTAGGGTGGCTCAGCGGTTAGCACTGCTACCTCACAGCACCAGGGACCCGGGTTCAGTTCCAGTCTTCGGCAACTGTCTGTGTTGAGTTTGCATGTTCTCCCTGTGTCCGTGTGGGATTCCTCCAGGTGCTCTGGTTTCCATAGCCCAAAAATATGCAGATTAGGTAAGATTCCCTGTAGTGTGGAAACAGGCCCTTCGATCCAACAAGTCCACACCGCCCCTTGCAGCATTCCACCCAGACCCATCCCCCCATAACCCACACACCCCTGAACGCTACGGGCAATTTAGCATGGCTGATGCACCTAGCCTGCACATCTTTGGACTGTGGGAGGAAGCTGGAGCACCTGGAGGAAACCCACGCAGACACGGGGAGAATGTGCAAACTCCACACAGACAGTCGCCCGAGTCTGGAATTGAACCCAGGTCCCTGGCATGGTGAGGCTGCAGTGCTAACCACTGAGTCACTGTGCCGCCCTAAAGTTCACGTTTTGAGGTTATGAAAGGCATTTTGTAAATTTTAAATCTTGGATTGAAGGTGGATTGGCCATGCTAAATTGCCCATAGAACCCAGGGATGTGGATGCAAGTGGGTTAGCCATGACAAATGCAGGGATGGGGTGGGAGTGTGGGTCTGGGTAGGATGCCCTGTAGAGGGTCAGTGTTAACTCAATGGGCCAAATGGCCTGCTCTCACACTATAGAGATGAATCATTTAAGTGGTCTTCCAAGTATAGCCAAAAAAGACACAGCAAAAGTGACTTTTAAAGGGTATCTTGACAAATACATGGATAGGATGGAAATAGAGGGATACGGTCCCTGGAAGGTTAAGGAGTTTTAGCTGTGACGGGCAGCATGTCGGTGCAGGCACGGAGGGCCAAAGAATCTGTTCCTGTGTTGTAATTTTGTTTGTTCTTTGTTATTGATGCATAGCAAGCTCTGACAAACTGCAATAAAATAAACCACAATGTAATATGTTGTCTGTGTTTCTTGAAGAGTAATGCTTGGCTATGATACTGGGAAGAAATAACTCTGCACATCTTCAAAATCCATCATCGGATCTCTTCTATTGGCCCAGGTATTCCATTTGGTATCTCAGCTGAAAGATTGGCACGTCCGACAGTGCAGCACTCCCTCGGTGTTTAGCAGCTTAAGTCTTTGAAAAGGGATTTATTTTTTCTATTCAGTTCGTGAGATGTGGTTATCATTGGCTGGCCAGCATTTTTTGCCCCATCCCTAGTTGCCCTTGAGAACGTGGTGATGAGCCACCTTTTTGAACCACTGCAGTCCTCCTGTTGTGGGTTGACCCACAATGTTATTAGGGAGGGAATTCCAGAATTTTGACCCAGCAACAGTGAAAGAACAGGGACATATTTCCAAGTCAGGATGGTGAGTGGTTTGGAGGGGAACTTGGAGGTGGTGGTGTTACCACATGTCTAATGTCCTTGTCCTTCTAAATGGAAGTGGTTGTGGGTTTGGAAGGTGCTGTCTGAGGATCCTAGGTGAATTCCCGCAGGGTATCTTGTAGATAGCATCGTGTAGCTGCTACTGAGCGTCAGTGGTGGAGAGAGTGGATCCTTGTAGATGTAATGCCAATCAAGGGAGCTGCTTTGTTCTGGATGGTGTCAAGCTTTTTGAGTATTGTTGGGGCTGCGCTCATCCAGGCAAGTGCAGAGTATTCCATCACACTCCAGGCTTGTACCTTGTAGATGGTGGACTGGAGGAGTCAGGAGATGAGTTTTTCACCACAGTATTCCTAGCTTCTAGCCTTCTCTTGTTGCCGCTGTGTTAATGTGGTGAGTCCAGTTGAGATTCTGGTCAATGATAACGCCCAAAATGTTGATAGTGGGGATTCAGTGATGGTAACTCAATCAAATGTCAAGGGATAGTAGTTAGATTGTTTCTTATTCGTGGTGGTCTTGGCCTGTCATTAGTGTGGCGTGAATGTCACTTGCCACTTGTCAGCCCAATTGTCCGAATCAAAGTTGAGAATACTACTGAGTTGCTTCCTAATGCTGCAACGAGCTGCAAGAATCACCCTGACTACCTTCAACCCAGCTCCTGCTTGTCTGGAATTCAAGACTTCAGTTGGAAACCTTGCCAGGTTGTCAGATGCTGGGAACGAGCTGCCAAAAATGTGAAAGAAAGATGCACTGTGCAGACCTTCAAGTTATTACTTGGTAAAATTGGCCATATCTTTTCAGGACCTCATGTGGGGTGCAGCAAAACCTCCTGAGGATGAGCCAGAAATTGCTTTCAGGTTTGATATTGGATGCTCGGTGGTGCACACTTCAGGCAAGATGTCACCAAGGTCTTATGAGCTGTCTTGTTCACTAAAATTAGACCAGATGCATTTAACTTTACATAGAAACATAGAGAATAGGTGCAGATGCAAGGCTGATCTTCTATAGAAACACAAGTGCCCTATTTTCTCCTCATACCCCTTGACACCTCTTGTCTCTAGAAATTTATTCCTTTCTTAAAAAAAGAATCAGTGACAGCCTCCACAGACCCCTGTCGTAGAGAATAGGACATGTTCTCCACTCTGTTGATGAATAAATGTCTCCTCACCTCAGTCCAGGATGGCGTATTGCATATCCAGAGATCAGAACACTCCTTCCACACCCCTGGCCAGGGGCAAAGTCATTGCTTGATCTAGTCTTTATACATTTCAATGAGGATTAGAAGATGAAACAAGGGTCTATCTCTATGTCTGTATATTCCAAATTGTCATGAAAAGATGTGGAGGTGCCGGAGTTGGACTGGGGTGGACAGGATCAAAAATCACATGACGCCAGGTTATAAACCAACAAGTTTATTTGAAGACACAAATCTCGCTCCTTCTCCAGGTACCAGTGGGACAGGTGGCATCAGACCCAGAATTTATTAGCCAAAGATCAAAGGATCATAGAACTGATGAGAATGTGTTGAACAAATCTAAGATGACTGTTAAATCTTTAATCAGTTAGAAAGGATTAATATGCAAATTCCAGAATTTCTTTCTACTCACTGCCCCAAGATAACTAAAGGTTTTATTACTTCCCTCAGTGTATCAGAGATGACATCCCAGGTCAGGCAATGCATTTTAGGTGTGAGGCCATGGTTAGAATCTGGCTGCTAATCAACTTGGAGATTTTTTTCTCAAAAGTAGGAGATTATAAAATGCTACATTGCCTACAAATTGGGAGCTTTTATATGAGTATGTGCGCGCGTGTGTGTGTGTGTGTGTGTGTGTGTGTGTGTGGGAGAGAGTGTGTGTATGTATGTGTGTGTGTGTTTGTGTGTGTGTGTGTGTGTGTGTCAGTGCACTTGTGAGTGTCAGGGGCAGAGAGAGAGTGTGTATGTGTCTGCCTGTGTGTGTGAGGGAGAGTGAGTGAGTGTGTGTGTGTGTGTGTGTGTGTGTGTGTGTGTGAGAGAGTGTGTGTGCTTGTGTCTGTACGTGTGTATGTGTGTGTGTGTGTGTGTGTGAGAGTGTGTGTGCTTGTGTCTGTACGTGTGTATGTGTGTGTGTGTGTGTGTGTGTGTGTGTGTGTGTGTGTGTGTGTGTAAATTACAAATCTACAAATGCATAATCACCCCATAGAATTATATGAGTGTGTGCGTGCGTGTGTGTGTGTGGGAGAGAGTGTGTCTGTATGTGTGTGTGTGTGTGTGTGCGTGTGTGTGCGCGCGCGCGCATTTGTGAATGGGCCTAGGGCCCCATGTTAGTAACTTGGGAAGTTGTAATATTGAGAAGAAATGTGTGGAAAGGAAAGGAAAACTCACCTTTTGTCTCCCATGAAGTTCGCGTTGCAGCTTTGCAGGCATTGCAAGGAGGGAATAGAAGAGAAATCAGGATTTGGGAGCTCTCATTTACAAGTTGCATTAGTCAGTCTGGTGTCGATCCATGGTACATTGTAGCTACACAGCTTTGGCCTTAATTCCCTTGTGGTGCTAGAGAACAGCTCCCCAAATGCAGCGAGACTCTTTGTGAATATGTTCCCATGTCTACCATTCATCATTTCAACACTTCCAGCCATGTCTGTTTTACTTCGTCTTCAGTGAAAGGAGGCAACCCTCAATTGCTAAAAAAAATGCTGCTGTCTTGCATTGCCAGAAACACCTAAACTCATATTTGCAGATTAGCACTGTGCCAGGACTATCATTTGGAGATCCAGTGCAGAGAAGTGGGCTGAATGGACTCCTTTTGCTTTGGAATAATTTCTGTGGTTCAGAGGACCATAGCAACAGTAGGTGAGGGAATTCATTGCCACTTAAAGGCAAGGATCAAGAGGTGTGTTGGAGGCGGTATGATCAAGAGAATATTTGTAGTGGATTTAGGCCCATGTGGAGTGGCCTTAATCCCCTTTTACACATTCTGAATTGGATTTGTTTCTACAAGCACCATTCCCACAAATGGACAAAATATTCCAAATGTGATATTGACCTATTTTAACTAATGCCATTGCCACCCAGACACAGTGTTGGAATCAGAAAGGTTGAAATCGGATGTAGAGACTAGTCAACATTATACATCCAATGAGACCTTAGCAAAGTACATAATTACACCATGTGGTTAATAATGAAAGCAGGGCGCTGATTTCTTCTTCCAGGAGTCAGGTGGGTTTGAAAGATTCCATTGCACTTTTCATGAGAAGAACAAGCAGATTTTCCTGAAACGTTCCCCACCCCATCGACAAACAGCAACAGAACTTCCAGACTGCTGTGGAAAATTGATAGCTAGAATCATCATACTCACAGGAGTGGCTCACGCAGTGTTACTGTTATGAGATTGCTAATCCAGAAACCCCAAGCAGCACCAATTCTTGAGCACATCAGCACTAAAATCCATATGTCACATTGTTTATATGTGAGATAAGACAGGATGTCCTTTTTGTCTTGACAATAGCATCCTGTTAGTGGTGAACACTACTTGTGTTGCTTAAATCTTCGAGCTGCCTCATCCACCTGGGGGTTATCTCAGATAGACTGGGCATGTCCCAGGACCAAAAGGGACAGCCCTAATTCATGACTTAATGTTATACACTGCAGGAAATGATCTGATCAGGGCAGTCATTATCCTGCAGAACATCTATGATGCCATCAACATCAAGCTTGGACAATGAGCAAGGCTGCTGGCAAAGCCAACTTTACAATGTGTAGATCTGCAGGAATCCCAACTGTATATTTCTAGGCCCGAAACGTCAGCTTTCCTGCTCTGCTGATGCTGCTTGGCCTGCTGTGTTCATCGAGCTCTACACCTTGTTATCTCAGATTGTCCAGCATCTGCAGTTCCTACTATCTATTGACCAATGAAGGTAGGTTTGTGACAGTACAGAGACCCCGGCCAATTCGTCAGCTCAGGCATTGAAGGAAGATTACTAGAATATATTGGTCAATATGCACCAAGTGGTTAGCCCATTGTTTTATCTTTATCTTTTGCAGGGGAACTGTTCACAGAATCACAGAATTATTATGGCACAAAAAGAGTGCATTTGGCCCATTGTTCTTGCACTGGTTCTTCAGAGGACCATTATTACATTGTGCCAATCTCTTGCCCTTTCCCCATGCCCATGCACACTGTTTCTACCCAAATAATCATCTATTGCCCCCTCGAATGCGTCAATCGAACCTTCCAGTATCAGCTATTCAGCCTCCTATTTATGTTGGCAAGCCATGTATAGATTTAGAATGTTTATACCTTATAGACATAGAACAGTACAGCATAGGAACAGAGCCTTTAGTCCACCATGTCTGTGCTGACCCTGATGCCTTTCTGAACTAATCCCATCTGCTTGCATATGGTCTGTATCACTCTATTCCCTCCCTGTTCATGTGTCTGTCTAAATATCTCTTAAATGTTGCTGTCAGATCCACCTCCCCTGGTAGCACGTTCCAAGCACCTCTGCGTTAAAATAAAACTTGCCTCTCCTTTAAACTTTCCCTGCTCACTTTAAACCTATTCCCCCCGGTATTTGACATTTCTGCAGTGGGAATAAAGGCTCCGACTATCCACCCTATCCATGCCCCTCATAATTTTATATATTTCTATCCATTTGCCTTTCAGCCTCTGACGATCTAGCAAAAACAATCCAAGTTTGTCCAACCCCTCCTTTAGCTAACGCATCCCAACAGGGCAACACCCAAGAAAACATCTTTTGTACCCTCTCCAAAAACCTCCACATCAGTCCTATGGTGTACTGACCAGAACGATGCGCCATACTCCAAATGTGGCCTAATTTGACTTGTCATTTTTTATACTCAATGCCCTGACAAGCACGCTATTCACTTGCTCTATTACCATATCTACTTGCATTGCCGCACAGGGAGCTATGAACTTGCACCCGAAGATCCTTACATATGTCAATGCTTCTGCTGTCGATGATACTTTCCCATTGCATTTAACTTCCCAAAATGCATCACCACACACTTGACAGATTAAATTCCAATGGTCTTTTCTCCACCTGACTTTCCAACTAGTTCTATATCATGATGTGCCCTTTGACAACCTTCCTTACTTTCACAACTTTACCAATTTTCATATCATCTGCAAATTTACTAATCAGACCATCTATAGTTTCATTCAAATCATTTGATTAGATTCCTTACAGTGTGGGAACAGGCCCTTCGGCCCAACAAGTCCACACTGCCCCTTGAAGAATCCCACCCAGACCCATCCCCCTATAACCCACACACCGCTTGAACACTACAGGCAATTTAGCACGGCCAATCCACCCAGCCTGCACATCTTTGGACTGTGGGAGGAAACCGGAGCACCCGGAGGAAACCCACGCAGACACGGGGAGAATGTACAAACTCCACACAGACAGTCGCCCGAGGCTGGAATTGAACCCGGGTCCCTGGCGCTGTGAGGCTGCAGTGCTAACCACTGAGCCACCGTGCCGCCAAACAATTGAGGAAACTGTGGAACAGCACAGGCCACAGACCTCAACTTAGAAAAACATCTGCCCACAACTACCCTCTGTCTTTAATGTCCAAGCCAATTTTGTATCCAACTTACCAATTCACTGTGGATCTCATGTGACTTAACCTTCCAGACCAGCCTGCCATGAGGGATTTCGTCAAATGCTTTAGTAAAATCCATATAGATTATATCCATTGCCCAAATCAATCATCTTCATTACTTCCTCAAAAAATTCAAATTTTTGAGACAAGACCTCCCCCACATAAAGCCTTGCTGACTCTCCCCATTAAGTTTGTTCTTTTCCAAATGTGACTAAATCCTGTCCCTAAGAATACTTTCTCATAATTTTCTGACCACTGATGCAAGGCACACAAACCTATAATTTCCTGGGCTATCCGCATTGTTTTTCTGAAGCAAAGAATCAACATTGGGGTGGCACGGTGGCTCAGTGGTTAGCATTGTTGCCTCACGGTGCCAGGGACCCAGGTTTGACCCCACCCTGGGTAACAGTCTGTGTGGAGTTTGCACATTCTCGCCGAGTCTGCGTGGATTTCCTCCGGTTTCCTCCCACAGTCCAAAGATGTGCAGGCTAAGTGGATTGGTCATGTTAAATTGCCCATAGTGTCCAGCGATGTGTAGCTTAGGTGGGTTATAGGGGGATGGGTCTAGGTGGGATGCTGCAAGGGTCAGTGTGGACTTGTTGGGCCGAAGGGCCTGTTTCCACACTGTAGCAATTCTATTCTATGATTGGCTATTCCCCATTTTCTAGGACCTCGTCTATGGCTAAACACAATGCAAAGGTCTCTAACAAGACCCCAGCAATTTCCTCCCTGTCTCCCTCAATGTCCTCAGTTAGATCCCATCAGGTCCTGGGGACTTATTCACTTAAATGTTATTCAAGACTCCAAACACCTTCTCCTTCTCAATACTGACATGCCCTAGGATATCAACATAACTACCCCATAATCTTAACATCATTTATGTCCTTCCCCTTGATGAATACTGCTGCAAAATATTCATTAGCGATCTCAACCACTTCCTCTGGCTCCACGCACAAATTCCCTCCTTTGTCCTTTAGTGGACCTATCATTTCCTTCCTTACCTTCTTGCTCTCAATGTATGTAAAAAAATGCCTCATTCCCCAATACAAGGTCTAATATTGCCTCTTAATTTTACTTCCCAAGGACATTTCCTGGCACCTTTTAGCCCTCCTAATCCTTGTTTAAGTTTTTTCCTGCTTTCTTTATATTCCTCAAGGGCCTTGTCTGATTTCAGATTCCTAAACCTTATGAATGCTTCTATTTCCTTTTTGAGTAATCCTTCAATATCTCTCACCATCCAAGGCTTCCAAATCTTGCCGTCCTCATCATTAATACTCACAGGAACATGCTAACTCCAAACTTTGCTTAATTGGCCTTTAAAAGACTCCCGCATTTCAGATATGGATTTATGGTAAAAAAACCCTGCCCCAGTCTAATTTGTCCAGTTCCTGCCTTATACTGTTGTAATTAGCCTTCTTCATATTTAGCACTACCACCTGAAGACTAGTCTTATCCTATTCATAACCGTCTTGAAACTTATTGAATTATGATCACTGTTCCCAAAATGATCCCCCACACTCCCCACTGGCCCCACCACCCCCAGTACCTTATACTGCAACCGCAGGAAGTGTGACACCTGTCACTACATCTCCCCTTCAGCTCTATCCAAGGCCCAAAGCAAACTTCTCATATTCAACAGAGTTTCACCTGTACATTCTCCAGCTTGTTCTACTGTATCCATTGCTCCTGGTGCGACCTCCTCTACATCGGTCAGATCAAGCGCAGACTCGGGGACCATTTTGTGAAAAGCCTGCCGATCTCCTCTCCCACCTACCTGCCCTACTGTTCCCAGTGACCAATCCCTATCACTCCCTACTGCATTCACCTACACGAGGACATGAACAGCAACTGGCTGCAAAAAGGCACGGCCAATACTCACTCATCTCAATCCACATGGACAAGGAGAGCCACGACTTCGACTGGGACAACACCAAGATCCTGGGACAAGCCAAGCAGAGACAAGCACGAGAATTCCTGGAAGCATGGCACTCCATGAAGCATGCTATTAATAAACACATTGAACTCGACCCTATATACATTCCACTACGGAGGAAACCCGGAAGTGAGGCAATCCATCGCAACGGACCCCGGGGTTTACAAACCAGGCGGGAAAACATACCGACGCTTCATCAGAGGCTGCACTGAGGGTGTTACCCAGCACGGTAACGAAATGTCTGCGGAACAACAAACCAGCTCAGCGAGCCAACCAGCCACAACATTGTCTCTTATTGGACACAGTCATTGCCTGACACTTGTGTGGCGTGAATGTCAATTGTGGATTCATGCTCTTTTTTAGGAGTCTAATTTTCAATTCCAGGTTGGTCAATTGAATTTAAGTTCTATCATCTGCCATGGTGAGATATCAACCCTGTCACCAGAAGATTAGCCTCTGAAATATGAGTCCAGTCACATTGCTATGATAACAGCATTTCCTCAGAAACTTGCTATAATGCCATAAATTACAATAGACCAAGGCAAGAGCCTCTTCTCATTAAGGCTCACTTGTGACTGTTTCTGAATCACTATAGCCCAAATAGGCCTTTAGGACTCAGTCTGGAAAAGAGGACTGAGGTAGTGTCCTTTCCCCTACAAACAGCTCAGCAACAATCTCAGAAAATTCCAAAGTGGCACTCTGAAGTTATACCTGTCTGTAATCTCACAGCAGGCCATACATTATTCCACAAGGGATCCACAACACCTCCAACCAGCTGTTGTTCAACAGGAACAGTAGCAAATTTCTAACACCCCACATTCCTAAAATAGAATAAATCGTTTCCCGTAAACAGGAAACAGATGTCTGCTCAGCACTCAGACCTACGCTGCAGGTATCATTCACATTTACATTGTGAGAGCAGGTTGCATTGAGTTCATGTAGGTCTTAACCCTTTTTAGGTGAGTAGATAATATGCTTTATTCACTCTTGGTCATGGGACATAGGCATCGTTGGCTGTGTCAGCATTTGTTGCCCCTTGACAAGATGGTGGCGAGTTGCCTAAGCTGCTGTAGTCCACCTGCTGTAGGTTGACCTACAATGTCATTAGGGAGAGAATTCCATGATTTTGGTTCAGCGACAGTGAAGGAGCGGCAATATATTTCCAAGTCAGGATAGAGAGTGGCTGGGAGGCGAACTTAGAGGTGGTGGTGTTCCCATATATCTGCTGCCCTTGTTTTTCCAGATGGAAGTGGTTGTATGTTTGGAAGGTGCTGTCTGAAGACCTTTGGTGAATTTCTGCAGAGCATCTTATAGAGAGTACACACTGCTGCTCCTGTGTGTCAGTGGTAGAGAGAGTAGACATGATGACAATCATGGCCTCCAACACCTCATTTTCACCATGGACGTCCAGTCCCTATACACCTGTATTCCGCATGCAGATGGCCTCAAGGCCCTCTGCTTCTTCCTGTCCCGCAGGCCCGACCAGTCCCCCTCCACCGACACCCTCATCCCCCTAGCCGAACTCGTCCTCACCCTCAACAACTTCTCTTTCGATTCCTCTCACTTCCTACAGACAAAGAGGGTGGCCATGGGCACCTGCATGGGCCCCAGCTATGCCTGCCTGTTTGTAGGTTACATGGAACCGTCCCTCTTCCGCACCTACACAGGCCCCAAATCCCACCTCTTCCTCCGTTACATTGATGACTGTATCGGCGCCGCCTCTTGCTCCCCAGAGGAGCTCGAACAGTTCATCCACTTCACCAACACCTTCCACCCCAACCTCAAGTCACCTGGGCCATCTCCAACACATCCCTCACCTTCCTGGACCTCTCAGTCTCCATCTCAGGCAACCAGCTTGTAACTGATGTCCATTTCAAGCCCACCGACTCCCACAGCTACCTAGAAAACACCTCCTCCCACCCACCCTCCTGCAAAAATTTCATCCCCTATTCCCAATTCCTCTGCCTCCGCCGCATCTGCTCCCAGGATGAGGCATTCCACTCCCGCACATCCCAGATGTCCAAGTTCTTCAAGGACCGCAACTTTCCCCCCACAGTGGTCGAGAACGCCCTTGACTGCGTCTCCCGCATTTCCCGCAACACATCCCTCACACCCCGCCCCCGCCACAACCGCCCAAAGAGGATCTCCCTTGTTCTCACATACCATCCCACCAACCTCTGGATACAACGCATCATCCTCCGACACTTCCGCCATCTACAATCTGACCCCACCACCCAAGACATTTTTCCATCCCCACCCTTGTCTGCTTTCTGGAGAGACCACTCTCTCCGTGACTCCCTTGTTCGCTCCACACTGCCCTCTAACCCCACCACACCCGGCACCTTCCCCTGCAATCACAGGAAATACTACACTTGATCCCACACCTCCTCCCTCACCCCTATCCCAGGCCCCAAGATGGCTTTCCATATTAAGCAGAGGTTCACCTGCACATCTGCTAATGTTGTATACTGCATCCATTGTACCCGGTGTGGCTTCCTCTACATTGGGGAAACCAAGCGGAGGCTTGGGGACTGCTTTGCAGAACACCTCTGCTCGGTTCGCAATAAACAACTGCACCCCCCAGTTGCAAACCATTTCCACTCCCCCTCCCATTCTTTAGACGACTTGTCCATCATGGGCCTCCTGCAGTGCCACAATGATGCCACCCGAAGGTTGCAGGAACAGCAACTCATATTCCGCTTGGGAACCCTGCAGCCCAATGGTATCAATGTGGACTTCACCAGCTTCAAAATCTCCCCTTCCCCCACCGCATCCCAAAATCAGCCCAGCCTGTCTCTGCCTCCCTGACCTGTTCTTCCTCTCACCCATGCCTTCCTCCCACCCCAAGCCGCACCTCCATTTCCTACTTACTAACCTCATCCCACCTCCTTGACCTGTCCGTCTTCCCTGGGCTGACCTATCCCCTCCCTACCTCCCCACCTATACTCTCCTCTCCACCTATCTTCTTTTCTCTCTATCTTCGGTCCACCTCGCCCTCTCTCCCTATTTATTCCAGAACCCTCACCCCATCCCCCTCTCTGATGAAGGGTCTAGGCCTGAAACATCAGCTTTTGTGCTCCTGAGATGCTGCTTGGCCTGCTGTGTTCATCCAGCTTCACACTTTATTATCTATGTCAATCATATAGGCTGCTTTGTCCTGGATGGTGTTAGGCTCTTTAATTCTTGTTGGGGCTGCAATCATCCAGGCAAGTGAGGAATATTCCATGAGGCTCCAGACTTGTGCCTTGTCGATTGTGTCAGGAGGTGAGTTACTCACCACAGTATTTTAGTCTCAGCCCTGCTTTTGTATTTGTATAGAATCATAGAATTTCTATATTGCAGAAAGAAGTCATTTGGCCCATCGAGTTTGCATCAACCTTCCAAACATCATCTCACCCAGACTTAGCCCCCAACCTTATTCCCTAACCCCACATTTAGCATGTCCACCGAACCTGCACATTGTTGGATTGTGGGATTGTGGGAGGAAACTGGAGCACCCAGGCGAAATCCATGCAGACACAGGGAAACGTGCAAACTCCACAAAGTCATCCAAACTGTAATACCTATGAGGCAGCAGTGCAAACCACTGAGCCACTGTGCCACCCAAATTGCAAATCTAGGTGAGTTTCTGGTCAATGGTAACCCTAAGATGTTTATGGCGGGAGATTCGATGATTGATTTTTATTGGAGATGGTCATAACCTGGCATTTCTGTGGTGTGAATGTCACTTGCCACTTGTCAGCCCAAGCCTGGATATTGTCCCGATCTTATTGCATTTGAACGTGGACTGCTTCAGTATCTGAGGAGTCACAAATTGTGCTAAACATTGTGCAATTATCGGTGAACATTCCCAGGTTGGACCTTATATTGGAGGGAAGATCATTGATGAAGCGTCTGAACATGGTTGGGCCGAGGGCACTACGCTGAGAAACTCCTGCAGAGATGTTCTGGAGCTGAGGTGGCTGGCCTCCAACAGCCACAACCATCTTCCTATGTGTCAGGTATAACTCCAACCAGTGGAGAAGTTGCCCCCTGATGCCTATTGATTCCAGTTTTGCCAGGGCTCATTGATGTCACTCTCAATTGAATGTAGCCTTGATGTCAAGGGCTGTCACTTTCATCTCACCTCTGGAATTCAACTCTTTTGTCCATGTTTGAATCAAGCTTGCAATGAGGTCAGGAGCTTAGTGACCCTGGCAGAACCCAAACAGGGTGACACTGAGCAGATTATTTCTGAGCAGGTGCTGCTTGATAGCACTGTTACTGACACCTTCCATCACTTTACTGATGATTGAGAGTAGGTTGATGGGACGGTAATAGGCTGTTTTGGATTTGTCCTGATTTTTGCGTTCAGGACATACCTGGACAATTTTCCACATTGTTGGGTAGATGACAATGTTGCACTGCAACAGCTTGGCTAGGGGATTAGCAAGTTCTGGAGCACAAAACTTCAGTGCTATTGCCCGAAAGTGCCAGGGCCCATAGCCTTTGCAATATCCACTGTCTCCAATTGCTATTTGATGTGATGTGGAGTGAATTGAATTGGCTGAAGACTGGTATCCGTAATATTGGGGACCACTGGAGGAGGCCGAGATGCAGCATTCACTTGGCACTTCTGCCGGAAGACTGCTGCAAATGTTTCAGCCTTACCTTTTACACTGATGTGCTGGGCTCTTCCATCATTGAGGATGGGAATATTTGTGGAGCCTCCTCCTCCAGTGAATTGTTTAATTGTCCATCGCTATTCACCACTGCAGGACTGCAGAGCTTAGATCTGATCCGTTGGTTATGGGATCACCGAGCTCTGCCTATCACTTGCCGTTTTTGCTATTTGGCATGCAAGTAGTCCTGTTTGGTGGCTTCACCAGGTTGATATCTCATCTTCAGGTATGCCTGAAGTTCTGCGGCTGCTGAAGGCTCTCGGTGCCTCATGGAAGTCCAGTCTTGAGCTATTTAGATCTGTTTGACGTCTGTCCCATTTATGCAATACACAATACAGTATACTTTATCCAATATCCTTTATGCAATATCCTTTTATTGTCACATGTATTCCATTGTAGATTGGTGACAATCTTAGGTTAAAGTACCGAGGTACAATTCTTGGATACAGCAGAGGAATAGAGTTAATTGCTCACTTAGAGAGTTAGAAATAAGTTAAAACTAGGAGAATATAAGGGGTTAACATTACAGTGTTCTAAGGAAAGTACTAAGGTAAGGATGATTCCCTCACACCCGGTCTCCATCGCCAGGAATCACTGCTGTTCGCTGGTCCGGGGTTGCTTCCCATTTCCAGCTGTGGGGCTTCTTCCTGCGCTGTTCCAGGCTCATAGCCCACGCACTCTTCTAGGGCTCACAGCCCACACGCTGTACCGGGCTTGCAGTCAACACACTTGTTGTTCCAGGCTCACAGCCCAGGTGCTGCTCCAGAGCTCACAGCCCACGTGCTTCTCCAGAGCTCACAGCCCACGTGCTGTTTGAGGCTCACAGCCCACGTGCTGTTCCAGGCTCACCGCCCACGTGCTGCTCCTAAGCTCACAGCCCACGTGCTTCTCCAGAGTTCACATCCCATGTGCTGTTCCAGAGCTCACAGCCCACGTGCTGTTCCAGAGCTCACAGCCCACGTGCTGTTCGAGGCTCACAGCCCACGTGCTGCTCCTGAGCTCACAGCCAACGTGCTTCTCCAGAGCTCACAGCCCATGTGCTGTTCCAGAGCTCACAGCCCACGTGCTGTTCCAGGCTCACAGCCCACGTGCTTCTCCAGAGCTCACAGCCCACGTGCTTCTCCAGAGCTCACAGCCCACATGCTGTTTGAGGCTCACAGCCCACGTGCTGTTTGAGGCTCATAGCCCACGTGCTGCTCCAGAGCTCACAGCCCACATGCTGTTCCAGAGCTCACAGCCCACGTGCTTCTCCAGAGCTCACAGCCCACGTGCTGTTCCAGGCTCACAGCCCACGTGCTGTTCCAGGCTCACAGCCCACGTGCTGTTCCAGGCTCACAGCCCATGTGCTGTTTGAGGCTCACATCTCACGTGCTGCTCCAGAGCTCGCTGCCTACAGTGTTCTGGGGCTCACGAGGCATGCCTGCTGGCTCCAGAGCACAAGACCACACTGCCTGTGCTGTTCCCACTGTGGGATTTGGCCCTCGCTCCATCTGCTGTGGGACTCAGCCTGCTCGCTCCGGCCTGCATTTGGCACAGTGGTAATGCCACAGGACAGTGTATCTTCATTGTTAAGATGGGTCTTCATCTCCATAAGGACTGTGCCTTGCTCACTCTTAGCGCTACTGTCATGGACAGATGCAACTGCAGCTGGCAGATTAGTCAGGATGAGGTCAACTATGTTTTTCCTTCTTGTTGTTTCCCTCACCATCCGCCGCAGACCCAGTCTACTAACTATGTCCTTTAGGACCTGACCAGCTCGATCAGTAGTACTGCTGCCAAGCCACTCTTGGTAGTGGACATTGAAATCCTCCACCCAGAGTATATTTAGTGCCTTTGTCACCCTTAATGCATCCTCCAAGTGTTGTTCAACGTTGAGGAGAACTGATTCATCAGCTGCGGGGGGACGCTATGTGGTAATCAGCAGGAGGTTTCCTTGCCCATGTGTCTTCATGGGGTCTGGAGTCAATGTTGAGGAATCCTAAAGCAACTCCCTCCTGACTGTATACCACTGTGTCACCGCCTCTGCTGGGTCCGTCCTGCCAGTGGGGCTGGGCATATCCAGGGATGGCGATGGTGGTGTCTGGGACATTGTTTGTAAATTCTGTGAGTATGACTATGTCAGACTGTTGCTCAACTAGTCTGTGAGACAGCTCTCCCAAGTTTGGCACTAACCCCCAAAATGTTAGTGAGGGGGACTTTTCAGGGTTGACAGGGCTGTTTCTGCCATTGTCTTTTCCGGTGCCTAAGCCGATGCCAGGTGATCCATCTGGTTTTACTTCTTTGTTGAGACTCACCCCCATTAAACTCTGTCTGCCATTGTTTTGCTTATTCACAAGCAGCTTTGAACTCTGTTGATGTTTCTGGTCTTTCCCCTTTGGAAGGGTACTGATTGGTTGATGGGAAACTGTCTTGGCAACCATTTCCCTTCAGTCATGTCAAAATTGAAAGCACTTTTTCTCTGTATGTCAGAAGCCTGTAGCTTCGGGCCCATTGTGCCATGAAGACTGATGGTGACAACAGGATAACCCTGTCAAAATAGGCCTGCCACCAAGAACTGGCATTTCTGTTCATGGCATTGCCAGTCCAGTTTGGACCTCCTGAGTACTGCACAAGTCTTTGAAATAGTAGACATACAAGGTGATTGACTGGAAGTGTTGGTAGACACACCCCTGTTAGATGTAATCCTTAACAGAGCATATAAAGTGTGGTAATGTAGGTCCATTTCTCTACGTATTTGACCCCATCACTAAAATTGAAAGACCTAAAGGTGCTCACAATAATAACTATTTTTAATAATTCATTCTGGTGGGATGTGTGTCATCGCTGGTTGGCCAGCATCTATTTTCTATCCCTAGTTGTCCTGGAGAAGGTGGTGGTGAGCTGCCTTCTTGAACTGCAGCAGTCCATGAGCTGTGGGTAGACCCACAACACCCTTAGGGACTCAATGACACTGAATGAACTGGAATGTAATTTCAAGTGTTCCACAGGGCACACTTAACTGCCACACTTTTGCCCAGGCTGGTGGAAATCCTACTCTCGGAAATGAAGGTCAGTCAGCTCCTGAGTTTACAATGCCACCAAGAATGGTGACTGTTGCTGACAATCACCTTGGCTGTTCACCAGGAATCCCTGGAAAAAGAAGGCCGTTGGATGTGGGTGTTTGCAGTCTGAGGCTGGGTGACAGGTGGTAGGCAGTAGGCTCAGGGGAAAGGAAGGGTGACTGTCAAATACTGAGGTACTGAGTGTTTTAAAATGATTGTCCCTGCTGCCCCTTCCTGCAAGCTAACCCAGTGGGACAGCCTCCCCATGGGGTGTGTATCCAGTCAGCTGCTGGATGAAAAACAATGCCCACTTAAGAACTTCAATTGCCATTCAGGCAAAAATGGCTGCCCACAGGACTTGCAGCTCCAAACATTTTTGGTGAGAAGCGAGAGGAGGTGGGATCTTCACCTTCCTGTGCAATTTCACAGGCACCAGACTCACCCAGGTGCCTCCACTTATTCAAACTAGGCCCATTTACTAAATCCATTAATATTCCTTTGTAACATTTTCCTCATCTAGACAGTTTGCAATGATATCTATTTGTACATCATCACTGAATTTTAATTTGTTTCCTTTAACATCATTATCCAATTCATTAATAAATGCAGGGAGACATTGAAGCCTGAGTTTAGATTCCTGTGGGCTACCATTAGTTACATCCTGCTCATTAGAGCACCTACTCATTATCCCTACTCTCTCTTCCCTCCACTTAGCCTACTAACCAATCAGGTCAATAATTTGCCTTCACGTCTATGAGCTTCTTAGCTATGTCACATATGAAGACTTTATCAAAAATCTTTTGGGAGCTTATAGTTACGATATCCATAGACATTCCCTTGTCCATACTTTAATTACCTCCTCAAAAATATAACCAGGTTCCTTAGAAATCACCTACTGTAGACAAATCCATGTTGGCTCTCTCTGACCAGCTGGGATTTTTTAAACTGCTCATTCACTGAATCTTTAATCATAGACTCTAACAATTTTCCGACAACAGATGTTTGGTTAACTGGTCTATAATTCTCTATTTCACTCTCTCAGCTTTCTTAAATAGCAGAGTGACAAGTGTGTTTTTTTTTCAGACTAAAGATGACTGAAGATCCTGAGTTGAGAGATTATAATTGGGACATCTGCAATGTTCTTACCTCCTTCAACAACAACAGCTTGGATCTTTATAACCTCATCCAACATAATGGAAAGTATCATTGAAAAGACGGACCTGTTTCCTAAGCTTTGTCATCTTGTATTTATCAGGGCAAATGCAAGAATTCTAAATGTCAAGGGATCACAACAATTTCTGCTCCTGGAGAAAAGGCCCTTGGATCAGTAACACCCCATCACTGCATGTTCCCAATCTTCCTAGTAACACCACTCATTTCGCACCCTTAACATCTCACTTTTTGGCCCCTACAACGAAAAAGTGTACACCAGCCCTTCGAGAGCTCGTAGCATTCTAGAGTTAGAGAGCCAAATCATTCTTGTGGTTAATTATTTGTCTCCCCTAGGCATTTAGGCTATCTGTGTTTCATATTTGTGGTAAACTGATCCTCCTTATGATGATGACACCTCCCATCATTTTACAGAAGATCCAGAGCAGGCTGATGGGGCGATAATTGGCCAGGTTGGATTTATCCTGTTGTTTTCTGCACAGGACATACTTGGGCAATTTTCCACATCAGGTAGATGCCAGTTCTGTAGCTGCACTGGAAGAGCTTGGCTAGGGGAGCAGTAAGTTCTGGAGCACAGGTCTTCAGCGCTGTTGACTATTCGCTGTCAGGGCCCTTTGCCTTTGCGACATCAAATGCAGTATCAAGCTTTGGTGTGCCCATTTTTACTATGATTGATTGCCAAAATATAATCTGGGGTAAATCAAATTGCTTGAAGATCGACAATTGTAATGCTGGGGACCTGTGGAGGAGGCCGAGATGAATTATCGATTTGGCATTGCTAGCTGAAGATTTACACATAAGCCATCAGAGACAGGAGTCAAATGCTGACCCTTCCAGGGACGTCCATAACCTCTGAAAGAATTTTAAAAATTGTGCTAAAATAAAACAAAAAGAACTGTGATTGCAGAAGGTCTGAAACAGAAACAGAGAATGCTGGTGAAACTTAGCATGTCAGACAGCACCCATAGAGAAAGCAGAATGAACATTTCAAGTCCAGTGGCTGTTTTTCAGACCTGTGGCTGGTTTTTAGTTACATCCATTCACAGGACGATGATGTCACTGGCTGGACCAACATTTGCTGTCAATCCCAGAGGGTAGTTAAGAATGAACCACATTGCTGTGAGTCTGGAGTCACAAGCAGGCCAGGTCAGGTGAGGGCGGCAGATTTCCCTCCCTGAAGGACATTAGTGAACCAGATGGGATTTTGCCAACAATTGATAACATATTTGTAGCCGTCATCAGACTCTTAATTCCAGATTTTATTGAATTCAAATCCACATGGCAGGATTCAAACCCATGTCCCCTGAACAATACTTGAGTCCGGTGATAATAACTTCTAGGTAGTCACCTCCAGCAAATTCTGCTTTTGTTTCAGGCATTTTGTTCTTAAACCTTCTGCCAGTGAACTGCCACTTATAAATTGGTGGAATGTTTTTCTTGAGCCACAGCAATCATCAACAAATGGAATCCACTGAGTTCCTTGTTAAGCCATTTCAGAGGGCAGTTAAGATTCAATCAAGTTGATTTTGATTCGATTTTGATACGATTTATCGTTGTCACTTTTCTCTGTGTACAGTGAAAAGTTTTGTTTTACATACAGTACTGGCAGATCATAACATACAAGGACAAAAAGATCGTAGGGTGCTTAGATAGAATAAGGCATATAAGGTTACAGGAGGCACACAAAACAAGATCAACATTAGATTTGAAATTAGAGAGGTCCATTCAGCAGTTCAATAACAGCAGGGAAGAAGCTATTCTTGAACCTATTGGTGCATGTGTTTAAGTTCCTGTGTCTTTGGCCTCACATGGAAGAGGTTGGAAGAGAGCATTACTAGTGTGGGAGGGGTGTTTGTAATATTGGCAGCCTTTCCATGGCAACAAGAAATGTAGATGGAGTCCATGGATGGAAGGTTGGCCTGTGTGATGGCCTGGGCTGTGTTCAAAACTCTCAGTACTTTTTCATGGTCCTGGGCAGAGCAGTTGCTGTACCAGGCCATTATGTATCCAGATAAAATGGCTTCTGTGGTGTATCTGTAAGGGTTGGTGAGGGTTCTTATGGACATGCCGAATTTCCTTAGCCTCCTGAGGAAGAAGATGCATCGTGGTGCCTTCATGACAGTCGCATCCACGTGGAACTACCAGGATAGGTTGTCGGTTATGGCACTCATGGGAACTTGACGCTCTCAACCCTCTCTGTCCCAGGTCCATTGATGTAGGTAGAGATGTGACCTCCTCCTTTCTGTGGTTCTGAAAATACAGATTGGATAAAGGTGCCAGTTTGCCGTTCCCAAGCAAACATACAACTGCAGGATGGCCCAAAACACTTGTTGACAATGAAATACTTCACTGGTGTTGTCACTGATGAGGTAAAATAGAAAAATGTACTGCAGTAACATTTGAAAACGAATTATGTTCTTATCACAAAGCAGCCATTCCTTTTACCAATACTGACTGGTTCTGAATGAGTTATAAGTGTACTCCTGAGATTTCCCCATACACAAGCAAGCCTGCCTGGTGATTATTCATTCTTTAAACTCAGAAATTGAAAGTTCTGACAGAGAGCTCTCTCTCAGATGAGCTAATTTGACTCTGGAGTGTACTCCTACTGCCCCCTAGTGCTGAATAGCACTGAATGACAGAATCATATTAAAACGTTAGCTTCAATATTCAGTATAACTTTATTTCAGACCTTTCAAAACTCTCCAAAATCGCTGAAAATGCAACTGCATGGCTCTAGTGAACATATTTGGGTTGATTATTTGCTTAAGAAGTGAAAATGATCAAACTATTTGGAACCACTCTGTTCAGAATCTGCTCCCAGCCGTTCCATTGATTCACTGACTGCATCTCTTCTGTCATGAATCCAGAACTTCACACTGATGGGCTCAGTAACATTTTTCAGCTAGCAACATGTGTTATCAAATATAGCTTTATATAGGACCATATCAGAACATACACCATGACCCACTCATGTATCAGCCCAGTTCTTATTCTCCAAGGTTTTGAAATATTGTCCCCATTAGCCTTACAACTCCCCATCTCTGTAGCCTACACTAGCCGTGCTATCCTTTGAGATACCTTTAGTACAATCCTCACATTCTCTTATGAACTTAACCATCTACCAAAACTGTTCCTTTATTACCTAAGCCCTCCCTACACACTTCAAACTTGCTGTTCAGTCAAAAATAACTATCTGATACTCCCTCATGGTTCTTGGTATCAAATATTATTTCATTAACACTTCAAACGGCCTTGGAGTGGTTTATGATATTAATATCGCTATAGAAGCACAAGTTTTTATTTAGTACTCCTTATTCTGTTGATCTCACCAACTCACCACCAACACCAGGTTAAACCGACTGCAATATCTCATGATGTGAATCCAGCTCTCATTGACTTTGTGCAAGGTAATCATTAGCAAAGTCCTTGGTTAAATCATCATTTATTTTGCCAAAATAAATTTAAAAAAAGCAAAAAACGTAATTTCTTGATAAGTTGGTAAAGTGTTCCTTATAAAGTCTTAGCCCTGTGCTAAGATGCACTACTGCTCAAATAAATTTGGGATACTGTTGCCAATTCTCTTTAAACTAGGCAACTGCTATTCAAAGAGACCCTGCTCCAAAACTGGAAAAGAATCCTGACCAATGTTGAGACGACAGTGCTGAATGTCACTGGACCAGTAGTGCAATGTGTATAGGATTTGGGATGGCAATTTGTCGCTGTGCAGGACATTGGTCAGGCCACTTTGGGAATACTGCGTTCAGTTCTGATCCCCCTGCTGTAGGAAAGATGATGTCAAACTTGAAAGGGTTCAGAAAAGATTTACAAGGATGTTGCTGGGGTTGGAGGGTTTGAGCTACAGGGAGAGGCTGAAAAGGCCAAAGCTATTTTCCCTGGAGCGATGGAGGCTGAGGGGTGACTGTATAGAGTTTTATAAAATCACGAGAGGCATGGATAGGGTGAAGAGTAAAGGCCTTTTTCCCAGTGTAGGGGAGTCCAAAACTAGAGGGGATAGGTTTAAGGTGAGAGGGGAAAGATTTCAAAGGGTCCTATGGGGCAATTTTTTCCACATGGACAGTAGTGCATGTATCGAATGGTCTGCCAGAGGAAGTGGTGGAGGCTAGTACAATCATAACAGTTAAAAGGTATCTGGCTGGGTGGAAGTTGCCAGAGAAGCTCAGCAGGTCTGGCAGATTCTGTGAAGAAAAAATCAGAGTTAATGTTTTGGGTCTGATGACCCTTCCTCCGAACTGTCCATTCTGAGGAAGGGCAGCCGTCCGTGTCAAGTTTGTACATTCTCCCTGTGTCTGTGTGGGTTTCCTCCAGGTGCTCTAGTTTCATCTTACAGCCCAAAGATGTGCAGATAGGTGGATTGGCCATGCTAAATAGCCCATAGTGCCCAGGTATGTGCAGACCAGGTGAAATGCTGGGAAACGCATAATGCAGAGTTACAAGGACAGGGTGGGTCTGGGTGGGATGCTCTTCAGAGGATCAGTGTGAATTCAATGGGCCAAATGGCCTGCTTTGATAGTGTAGGCACTATGATTCTATGAGTATCAAAACTGGCAAGTCATGTTGCAGCTGTCTGGAACTTTCATATGGCCATGAGTGGAATATTGTGTGCAGTTCTGGTTGCCACGCTTACAGAAGAATGTGGTGGCTTTGGAGAGGAGACAGACAGGGTTTATCAGGACGTTGGAGGTTTTGGAGGGTATTAGCTATGAGGGAGATTGAACAGATTTGGTTTGCTTCCACTTGAATGTCAAAGGATGTTAGAAGTTTACAAAATTATGAGAGGTACGGATAGTCAGTCTTTTTCCCAGGGTAGATTTGGGATAAGGGGACATTTCCAAAATGGTAAACTGTAATTACTGGTGTGCCACAAGAATGTCCACTGGGGCCTCATTTATTTTCAATGTATATTAATGAATTAAGGTGTGCTACCTTATCAAATCCTTCTGAAAATCAAAATATATTACAGCCACTACTCCCCCTTTTTCTATTCTGCTTGTTACTTCCTCCAACAATTCTAGTAAATTTTTCAGGCCGAATTTCCCCTTCATGAGGACATGCTGACTCTGTATGATTATATTATGCATTCTAAATGATTTGTAATTACATCCTTTATAATAAACGCTAACATTTCAGTTGCAACAAGGTCAGTTCAAAAAGGATCTCTTCACTTGTGTCTCCCTTTTTCCCTTTCGCCTTTTAACAAAATTATTGAATTGGTTCGTTACTACATGTGACGAGCAATATTAAGGCAGCAGATTAAAAATAAGACTTAAGTCCACAAATTCAGATGAGAAAGAGGTTACACAGATCAATCTCCAAATTATTTGTGAACAGCAGATAAGATGACTTTGCCAGTGTTTTGAGTTGCACCAATGGTATGGACATTATGTGTTGAACAGCACATTTTCAAGATTCTTGGTCTTGGAGGCTGATGGAAGCTCTTTTGTTCCGGTTCCATTTTTTAAAAGTGGGAAAGACTGTCTTTCTTTACCTGCAGTACAGGGGTAACTAGGATCTTATTACTTGGCTGTGACCTTTACAGCCTGCTGAACCTCAAACATGGGACACACCATGGCGTTCAGTCCCACTAGTCCACTCCAGTAGACTTAAAACTAACTTCATTAGCCCTGTTCATGTACATTCCTGAAGGTTAAAAGAGGCATGTCTTGAAAAGGTAGCTTTCCGTTGAGAGGGTGGATCATCAGCCTTTCTCTTTTTGGTAAATCTCTCCCTGTTTGAAGTTTCTCTGACAAGTTACACGTGCAATATTTCATAGGCTTCGCACGGATCTTTGTCACAGGGTCAAGAATTCGATTCTGCAGTTCTTTTGTTCTATAACAATCTCCTTTTAAAGATCAAACATTTTGGAATAAAAGGAAATATTTATAAAGGCTCTGATCCTCTGTCATAACACCAATGAACTCAGGAACTCTTCTAATCTTTCAAAGGGTGAATTGGGTAATTATTGCCTTTCTAGGTGGAATGGATAACACATTCCCAGATCGGAGCTTTAGTTTATGCAGAGCTGTCTGTTGTTACCATTGGCCTCATTACCCAAAGTTTAGGATGGAAAAAAAGGAAATCAGCCAAGGTTCCAATGTGCAGTTCCATTTCCAGTTCTGTCGCACTGACCATGGCAAAGAATAGGCAGTGGAGGATAGTTTCATGTGACCTGGTGTCTTTGGTAGAAAGCAGAGAATCCCTACAGTGTGGAAGCAGGCCATTCAGCCCACTGAATCCCCACCCCTCCTCTGAAGGGCATCCCAACCAGACCTAATCCCCCAATCCTATCCCTGCAATTTCCCAAGGCTGTTGCATCTAGCCTGCACACCCCTGGATGCTATTGTCAATTTAGCATGGCCAATCCATCTAACCTGCATATCTTTGGACTGTAGGAGGAAGCTGGAGCACCCAGAGGAAATCCACGCAGACACAGCGAAAATGTGCAAAGTTCACACACTTGCCCAAGGCTGGAATCAAACCCATGCCCAACGAGGCAGCAGTGCTAACCACTGAGCCACTAAGCTGCACAGGTGAGAGAATTTGGGCAGGGAATTGTAGTCCTACCCGAAACTCTTGATCATACCTAATAATGCTCCTCATTAGGACAGAGACTCACTTGCTGTGATACTAGCCAGACAAGATGGCTTAGAGTGTCACAGCCCTAAGGTAGGACCACTGCAAACAGTCTTGTGTGGTAAAAATACTCGCACAATATTGTTAGAAGCAGTTCCAGGATTTTGACTTGCCATCAAGATGATGTCGCCAAGACCATAAAATGATTAGGAACAATCAAACAGGCTGGGTTTGTTCTTCTGGGGCTGAGGGGAAATATACAAAATTGTGAGGAGCCTGCCTGGGGTTAATGGGAAGGGCCTATTTTCCTCAGTGGAGAATGGCCAGTCACAAGGATTTGAGATGAGAGATAATGTGAACTGCAGATGCTGGAGAATCCAAGATAACAAAGTGTGAAGCTGGATGAACACAGCAGGCCAAGCAGCATCTCAGGAGCACAAAAGCTGACGTTTCAGGCCTAGACCCTTCCTCTGATGAAGGGTCAAGGCCTGAAACGTCAGCTTTTGTGCTTCTGAGATGCTGCTTGGCCTGCTGTGTTCACCCAACTTCACACTTTGTTATCTTAGTCACAAGGATTTAAAGTGTTTGGTAGGAAGATTAATGAGGAAGTGGAGAAAGGGATTTTTCACCCAGAGGGTGGTAGTGGTCTGTAACCTCACAGCCTGGAAGGATTGTAGAGACAGAAGCCCTCATCATATCAAAACGGTGTTTGGATATGCATTGCCAAAACCGTCACCTGCAGAGCTACAGACCCAATGTTGGAAAGTGAGAATAATTTGGGTGGCTCAGCCTTTGGCCAGCACAGACATTATTGGCCAAGTGGCTACTTTCTGTGTCTTAAATGTTCTGTGATTCCATGACTTCTATGATTTAGATGGAGAGGTTGACCATGACCATCTTCCAATGATCAGAAAGAAGTCTCCAGCACAGAAAAGGCTCTTCAGTCCATCAGATGTTTGTCTGTCAAAAGCCAGCTTTCTTTTAATTTCAAAAATATACTGTATTCATTAAAATATTTATACACACACATAGTCACTACAGCAGTTTGATTCTGTATACATCTTTAGATATGTAGAACAAATTCAAGGCATTTTGTGCCTGTACAAGATTATATTTACATGTATTGAGGCACTGGGAGTGTCTAAAAACTGAACAGACCCCCATTATGCTTCAGCTGAAAGACCCCGGACAATGGTCTTTCCCCATTGCACCTTGGCTGCAGCCATCCCAAACTTTGGTGCGTCCCTCAGCACATTGTCCTGGACCTTGGAACACGCCAGTCTGCAAAACTTGGTCAAGGTTAACTCCTTGTTCTGGAAAACCAACACGTTTCAAGCAGACGAAAGAACTTCGTTCACTGAGGTGATGGTCCTCTAGGCACACTTGTTGTTTGCCTCAGTGTACATCCTGGGGAACAGATGACGGAGCAGAGGCTCCCAGGTCACAGAGCTGCTCAGGACAAACCTCGGCAGAAAAAAAAATGTATCTTTCTCCAGATCTCCTTTGCAAAGGCACATTCCAGAAGGAGATGTGTGACAGTCTCTAGTTCCACCCCCTGCAGCCATTTCAAAGGGCAGCATGCAGTGGCACAGACAGCCTGGGCATATATAAAGGATAAAGGAAAGCACTTAACAATTCCGGTTGAAGCTTACAGTTTTGCTAGAACAGCCTTTGCGAATTACTTCAGCGTGAATAAAAACACTGCAGATAAGGTGTGGCAGTGTTGTAGAGAGTGGATGCTTAAGTTAGAGAATACTACGCTCGTACTGTGGCCTCGTCATTTTCTCAATTTCTTTAGAGCTTTAACTGGACTGTATAATTACTAACAAGTTAGTATAAAGCACTAATGCAATAATATCTGTTAAGATTCACACTAAATAAGTAGCACATTTAAAGAGCTAGTTTCTGGCAATTTAATACTGAACATGTTACAATATTCCGTTTAAAAAGGCTGGTTTAACAGAATTAAGTTGATAAGAATTCTCAACACTAATGTCCCTTACCTTGATAAACAGAAATATGAAGACCATCATTTAGAAAGACTGTAAGTGAAATTGCTAATCTGCTCTTTTTTAAAGTGTTTTGTGTGGAGTAGATTGTCAGTTCACTGAATTTAAAATGACCTGGACCAGGATTCTTTATTCCTCTGGGGGACAATGGCCTAGTGGTATTATGGCTACACTATTAATCTAGGAACTTGGTTAACGCTCTGAGGATAACAAAGTGTGGAGCTGGATGGACACAGCAGGCCAAGCAGCATCTCAGGAGCACAAAAGCTGACGTTTCGGGCCTAGACCCTTCATCAGAGAGGGGCATGGGGAGAGGGTTCTGAAATAAATAGGGAGAGAGGGGGAGGCGGACCGAAGATGGATAGAGAAGAAGATAGGTGGAGAGGACAGTATAGGTGGGGAGGTGGGGAGGCGATAGGTCAGTCCAGGGAAGACGGACAGGTCAAGGAGGTGGGATGAGGTTAGTAGGTGGGAAATGGAGGTGCGGCTTGAGGTGGGAGGAGGGGATAGGTGAGAGGAACAACAGGGTAGGGAGGCAGGGACAGGCTGGGCTGGTTTTGGGATGCAGTGGGGGGAGGGGACGAGCTGGGCTGGTTTTGGGAAGCAGTGGGGGAAGGGGAGATTTTGAAGCTTGTGAAGTCCAAACTGATACCATTGGGCTGCAGGGTTCCCAAGCGGAATATGAGTTGCTGTTCCTGCAACCTTCGGGTGGCATCATTGTGGCACTGCAGGAGGCCCATGATGGATATGTCGTCTGAGGAATGGGAGGGGGAGTGGAAATGGTTTGCGACTGGGAGGTGCAGTTGTTTATTGCGAACCGAACGAAAGTGTTCTGCAAAGCGGTCCCCAAGCCTCCGCTTGGTTTCCCCAATGTAGAGGAAGCCACACCGGGTACAGTGGATGCAGTATACCACATTGGCAGATGTGCAGGTGAACCTCTGCTTAATATGGAAAGTCATCTTGGGGCCTGGGATGGGGTGAGGGAGGAGGTGTGGGGGCAAATGTAGCATTTCCTGCGGTTGCAGGGGAAGGTGCCGGGTGTGGTGGGGTTCGAGGGGAGTGTGGAGCAGACAAGGGAGTCATGGAGAGAGTGGTCTCTCCGGAAGGCAGACAAGGGTGGGGCTGGAAAAATGTCTTGGGACGACATGTCCATCCTGGGCCTCCTGCTGTGCCACAATGATGCCTCCCAAAGGTTGCAGGAACAGCAACTCATATTCCGCTTGGGAACCCTGCAGCCCAATGGTATCAACGTGGACTTCACAAGCTTCAAAATCTCCCCTTCCCCACTGCATCCCAAAACCAGCCGAGCTCGTCCCCTCCCCAACTGCTTCCCAAAACCAGCCCAGCCCGTCCATGTCTCCCTAACTTGTTCTTCCTCTCACCTATCCCTTCCTCCCACCTCAAACCGCACCTCCACTTCCCACCTACTAACCTCATCCCACCTCCTTGACCTGTTCGTCCTCCCCGGACTGACCTATCCCCTCCCCACCTCCCCAGCCCCCTCTCCACTTATCTTCTCCTCTATCCATCTTTGGTCCACCTCCCTCTCTCTCCCTATTTATTTCAGAGCCCTCCCCCCATCCCGTCTCTGATGAAGGGTCTAGGCCCGAAACGTCAGCTTTTGTGCTCCTGAGATGCTGCTTGGCCTGCTGTGTTCATCCAGCTTCACACTTTGTTATCTTGGATTCTCCAGCATCTGCAGTTCCCATTATCTCTAATGCTCTGAGGACCTGGGTTCAAATCCTACCACAGCGTGGTATTAAATTCAATAAAAATTTGGAATTAAGAGTCTAATGATGACCACAAATCAATTGTCAGGAAAAACCCATCTGCTTCACTGACATCGTTTAGGGAAGGAAATCTGCTATCCTTACCTGGTCTTGCCTACATGTGACTCCAGGCCCACAGCAATGTGGTTGGCTCTTACCTGCATTATGGGCAATTAGGGATGGGAAATTAATGCTGGCCTAGCCAGAGACATCCACATCTCATGAGTGAATCATTTACAGAGGCAGGCTTGAGCTAAATGAAAAAAAACTTTTCAGAATTTGTTAAGCAAGTGCTATTTATTTATAAGTACAACTTGAATTTATGAGACTTCACTTACTACAGTAAAACAACTGTAGGCATTTAACAGGAGTTTTATCTCAAAGAATGAATTTGACATTAAAATGCGTAAAGAAATATTGTGAGATAATTCACCAAAAAGTTTGGTAAGAAAGGTAGGTTTATGGACCAGGAAATATCTAAGTTCAATTCCTGTTTTGTTTTGCAGGCTGCTTAATATTGCTGGACCAGATTTAGGGGCTTAAGAATTGGTTCCAGGACTTCTGAGAAGGCTAAAATCAACCAGACTTCTCTCTCAGTACCTGTAGAAGTAACATGCAACTATTGCCATTAAAGCCCAACTGGCTGATGAATGTCTTAATGAATGTCCTTTCAGTAACACAGGTCCGATCCTGAAACAAAAACAGAAATTGCTGGAGAAACTAACAGCTCCAATGGCATCTGGGGAGAGAAAGCAGAGTTAATATTTCAAATCCAATGGCCCTTCTTCAGAAACAAAGATGGTCTGATTTTGTCCAGTGTTTTCTGTTTTTTGTTTTAGATCTCCAGCGTCTGCAGTTCTTGACCATTCTGAAGAAGGGTCGCTGGATCTGAAATGTTAATTCTACTTTCTGCCCACAGATGCTGCTAGACCTGCTGAACTTTTCCAACAATTTTTGATTTTGTTTCTGATTTCCAGTATCTGCAGTTTTTCTTCTCTCTGCAGTTCTTTGTTTTACAAGTTCTTACCTGCTTAGCTTCATTGGCAGTTCTTACTATCTCTGTAGCTTCTATGTGACTCTGGTTTCCCAACAATGAGTTTTGGAATGCACGGTTGGTATATGTGGAGGTAGCAGATTAAAAATTAACTTCCCAAGAGGATGAATAAATAAGGAAAGTGGAAATAAAACTGCTGGGCTGTGGTGAAATGGTGGAGGTATGGAACTACTCAGACAGCTGATAGAGGCAGGAATGGTAGAGTGACATCTGTCTGTGCTGAATAATCCCATGATTGCTACATAATCTCTGAAGTCACCTGGCAAGTCACTGAGTCACATCAAATTGTTAAAATAAAGGCCGGGAAATGTCTATAAGTTGACTTGGGAAGAAGTTCCATAGATCGTTTTCAGAGAGTCACTGGGATGGCAACAGATGTTGACTTTGTTAATGACAACGAAGCCCAAATAGTGAACTAAAAAAGAGTGATATCTGACAAGATAAGGCCATAAGGCCATAAGGCATTGGAACAGATTGGGCCATTCAGCCCATCGAGTCTGCTCCACCATTGAATCAGGGCTGATAGTTTTTCAACCCCATTCTCCCACTTTCTCCCTATAACCTTTGAGCGCCCTGACAATCAAGAACATATCTATCTCTGCCTTAAATATGACATGGCGTCCACAGTCCTCTGTGGTAATGAATTCCACAGATTCACCACTCTCTGGTTCTAAAGGGTCTTCCCTTTAAGGCCTCGATTTCCAGTCTCTCCTGCTGATGGAAACATCTTCCTAACATCCACTCTGTCCAGGCCATTCAGTATTCTGCAAGTTTCAATTAGATCCCACCTCATCCTTCTAAATTCCATTGACTATAGACCCAGATTTCTCAAACGTTCCTCATATGTCAAGCCTTTCATTCCTGGGATCATTCTCGTGAGCCTCCTTTGGACCCATTTCAGAGCCAGTACATTCATCCTGAGGAATGGTACCTAAAAATACACCAAATATTCTGAATGTGATCTAATCAGAGCATTGAATTGAATTTCCTACCCAAGTGCCCTCCCCTCCACTCTCACTCACCTTTGCACTGCCTCTGTAGCTCAGCATGGAGAACACTTTTCCTGAATGATTATAATACATACAACAATAGAAAAACAAATTGTTTCCTTTTAAAAGTATGTCATTACATCCTCACACACACCACCATAGATGTGCAGTCTAGGTGGACTGGCCATGCTAAATTGCCCATAGTGACCAGGGATGTATAAGTAAGGTTGATTAGCCATGGGAAATGCAGGCTTACAGGGATAGGGTAGGACATGGGACTGCATGGAATGCTTTTCAGAAGGGCAGAGTAAACTTGATGGGCTGAATGGGCTGCTTCCACATTGTAGGGATTCTAGCTGTCATGCCAAATTTCAAAATCGTGAAGAAGTGGGAACAGAGCATGGAGTTGGATGATCAGCCGTTTATATTGGATGGCTCAGGAGGCCAAATGGCCTACTCCTGTCCTTACTTACAATGTTTCTATCTTTCTTACTAGAGTTCTGTGTTACAGGGGCAGGTTTACCTTATTAAATGTCAGCAGTCGCGTTGCAGACATTTCGTGATTGACAGTGCATGGCTTTGCAATTTGAGAACGATCTGCAATAGATTGATTCGGGGGGCAAAATCCCTTTCTTCTTTTAAATCACACCTGCCTCCTTTTAGGTTACTTTTTAGCTTGTTGTGTTGGACGTTTTTGTCTGAAAGAATTCTTGTGAAGTGCTTTAGCGCTTTTTGCATAAAGTTGCAATATTAATGCCATAATTTGTTGCTGTTGATAATGTGAATGAAAATGGTCCTTCTGTATCATATTAAAAGCTGGTACCGTGGACATACCAGCGAATGTAATGAACAAATTCCAAGCTGTACAGTTCAAACCAAACCAAATAGTGAACTTTGCACCATGTTTAACACAACAGTAGACAGAGTGGAGTTTCTCACCTCATTCACTTTTCTACGGAAAATTAATGTGGAAAACTCTAAATCTGATTTCTCAAGGACGTCACTGGCCAATCCCACCCCCAATTCAAATTAAAGGCTTCAATAGAAGTAAATGAGGTTAAAATACTCAATGCAGACAGTCCCCTTCATATTGATATCGGTCTATAATATTTTAAAATATCCTTTAGTGTCACATGTATTCAATATAAAATACAATGGAAAGCATGCACCGTCACTAGTGCTTAAGCGTCATTTACATTAACTTAGAATAAAATAAAAAGGAGATAACTTAAAGAGAGAGACAACACAGTGTGGAGCTGGAGGAACCCAGCAGGCCAGGCAGCATTAGTGGAGCAGGAAAGTCGACTTTTTGGTTGGGACCATTCTTCTGCTGAAGAAGCACCAGAGCAGCAGAAAAGGGTCCTGATCCAGAACGTCAGCTTTCCTGCTCCTCTGATGCTGCCTGGCCTACTGCGTTTCTTCAGCTTCACACTGTGTTGTCTCTGACTCCAGCATCAGCAGTTCCTACTATCTCTAACTTAAAGAGAGCCCAACAGCCTTGTTCCGCTACGACAGCATGCCACTGCTATCAGAGTTCCACTCCCGGCTTTCCAGCCCACACTGTGCTGCTCCAAACAAATCAATCAGATTATCCTTGCATTTATATCTGGGATATTCATTTTAGAATCATAGAATCCTACATAGAATCCCTACAGTGCCAATAGAGGCCAGGCAGCCCATTGAGCCTACACCGGACCCACCTCCCCATAAACCTGCATTGACTGCGGCTAATCCACCTCACCTGCACACAGAAGCATGCAGCACATCTTTGGACTGTGGGAGGGAACTGTAGTACCTGGTGGAAACCCATGCAGACACAGGAGGAACATGCAAACTCCACATAGACAGTCACCCAAAGCTGGAATTGAACCCTGATCCCTAGCGCTATGAGGCAGCAATGCCAATCACTCTGTATTTCTTCCAATAGAGACAACACTTTTAAAGTATTTTACTAGCCTTAGTGTGCAATATCCTGAAACAGTGAAAGGTACTACGTCAATGTAACTCTTTCTTTGTTTGTCATAACACACAAAATGCTTGCTTCAACCAATCTCTAATATTTCTCTAACTGAGATAATGGCACTATGGTGCAACATTGCATGTGCAACATTCATAGCAAGGCCAGCATTTTTTTTACTCTTTATCCATGAGATGTAGGCTTTGCTGACTGGGTCAAAATGTATTGCCCATCCCTAAATGGCGTGGTTAAGAGTCACCACATTGCTGTGCATCTGGAGTCACATGAAGCCCAAACCAGGTAAGGATGGCAGATTTCTTTCATTGAAGGTCATTAATGAACCAGGTCAGCTTTTATGGCAATTGACTGCAGTTACTTGGTCATCACTAACAAGTTACCATGGTGGGATTCACACCCATGAACCAAGGGCATGAACAAGAAATTATTAGGCTAGTAACATTATCACTATATAAGCAGCTTGCCTATTTGTTGCCTGCTCCTTAGAAGGTCATGTTGAGCTGCCTTCTTGAATTATTGTTGTCCATGTGGTGCAGGTTTACTCATAGTTCTGTTAGAGACAGAGCTTCAGGTTTTTGAACAACAAAATAATTCCAAAGCATAGCCGGGGCCCTAACAGATATCTTTGCAGTGTCCTTAGACACGGGTGAGGTCCCAGAGGACTGAAGACTTGCTAATGTTGTCCCCTTGTTTAAAAAGGGCAACAAGGATAATCCAGGTAATTATCGACTGGTGAGACTGACGTCAGTAGTAGGGAAGCTACTGGAGAAGATACTGAGGGATAGGATCTATTCCCATTGGGAAGAAAATGGGCTTATCAGTGATAGGCAACATGGTTTTGTACAGGGAAGGTCATGTCTTACCAACTTAACAGAATTCTTTGAGGACGTGACAAAGTTGATTGATGAGGGAAAGGCTGTAGATGTCATATACATGGACTTCAGTAAGGCGTTTGATAAGGTTCCCCATGGTATGCTGATGGAGAATGTGAAGTCACATGGGGTGCAGGGTGTGATAGCTAGATGGATAAAAAACTGGCTAGACAACAGGAGACAGAGGGTAGTAGTAGAAGGGGGTTTCTCAAATTGGAGACCTGTAACCAGTGGTGTTCCACAGGGATCTGTGCTGGGACCACTGTTGTTTGTGATATATGTAAATGTTCTGGAGGAGGGTGTGGGTGGTCTGATCAGCAAGTTTGCTGATGACACTAAGATTGGTGGAGTAGCTGATAGTGATGGGGACTGTCAGAGATTACAGCAGAATATAGATAGACTGGAGAGTTGGGCAGATAAATGGCAGATGGAGTTCAATCCGGGCAAATGCGAGGTGATGCATTTTGGAAGATCAAATTCAAGGGCGAACTATACAGTGAATGGAAAAGTCCTAGGGAAAATGGATGAACAGAGAGATCTGGGTGTTCAGGTCCATTGTTCCCTGAAGGTGGCAACGCAGGTCAATAGAGTGGTCAAGAAGGAATATGGCATGCTTTCATTCATCGGACGGGGTATTGAGTACAAGAGTTAGCAGGTCATGTTGCAGTTCTATAAGACTTTGTTTCGGCCACATTTGGAGTACTGTGTACAGTTCTGGTTGCCACATTACAAAAAGGATGTGGATGCTTTGGAGAGGGTGCAGAGGAGGTTCACCAGGATGTTGCCTGGTATGGAGGGTGCTAGCTATGAACAGAGGTTGAATAGATTAGGATTATTTTCATTAGAAAGACGGAGATTGCAGGGGGACCTGATTGAGGTCTACAAAATCATGAGGGGTATAGACAGGGTGGCTAGCAAAAAGCTTTTCCCCAGAGTGGGGAACTCAATTACTAGGGGTCATGAGTTCAAAGTGAGAGGAGGAAAGTTCAAGGGAGATATGCGTGGAAAGTTCTTTGCATAGAGGGTGGTGGGCGCCTGGAACGCGTTGCCAGCAGAGGTGGTAGACGCAGACACGTTAGCGTCTTTTAAGATATATTTAGACAGGTACATGGATGGGCAGGGAGCAAATGGACACAGATGGTTAGAAAATAGATGACAGGTTAGACAGAAGGTCTTGATCGGCGCAGGCTTGGAGGGCCGAAGGGCCTGCTCCTGTGCTGTAGGTTTCTTTGTATAATAATGATTTTGGCTCATTCTACCCCCATCTCCTTAGCTGTTGCACAGGTTGACAGTGTGTGAGCTATCCCTTTAAGAAAATCAGATGTACAGCACGGAAACAGACTCCTCTGTCAAGTTTGTGCATACCGACCAGAAATTAATCTAGTCCCATTTGCTAGCATTTGGCTCATATCCTTCCAAACACTTCCTGTTCATACACCCATCCAGATGTAAATGCACCAGCCTCCACCACCTCCTCTGGCAGCTCATTCCATACATGCACCACCCTCTATGTGAAGTTACCCCTTAGGTCACTTTTCAATCTTTCCTCTCTCACCTTAAACCCATGCCCCCTGGTTTTGGACTCCCTTACCCTGGGGAAAAGATCTTGAAGGTTCACCCCATTCATGCCCTGTATAATCTAATAAATTTCTATAAGGGCACCCCTCATCGTTCGACAGATCAGGAAAAGCCTCTCTCAATAGCTCGAAGTCTCCTGGCAACATCCTTGTTAATCTTCTCTGAATGCTTTCAAGTTTCACAATATCTTTCCTACTGCAGGACAGTGCAGTGCAGTTCTTATCTATCTGCTGTCTTTGTCCTTGTAAGGGGTGCAGTCCTAGGTATGGAAAGTGAAACTGAAGGATACTTGGCAAGCTATCTTAGAGATGGTCCACAGCACTCCCAATGATGGAGAAAGTGAGGTTGTAGACTTGCTCACTGAGCTGGTGTGTTTGATTGCAGATGTTTTGTCTCCCTGCTCGGTAACATCATCAGTGCGCCTCCAGTGAAGTGTTAGTGTTCCATCCCATTTATTATTTATATTCCTTGGTTTGCTGGAGTGGTTGGTATTACTTTTGGTTCTGTTCTTCAGTGGTCTGTTTATTTGCTCTGTAAGGACAGTAAGAGTTTCTTTAGATATATAAATGGCAAAAGAGAGACAAAAGTGGGCAATGAGCCACTGGAAAATGATGCTGGAGAGATAGCAGTGGGGAACAAGGAAATGGCTGAGGAACTGAATAATTACTTTGCGTCAGTCTTCACAGTGGAAGACACGAGTAAAATTTGACAGAGTCAGGGGGCAGAGTTAAGTATGGTAGCCATCACCAAGGAAAAGGTGCTAGTAAATCTGAATGGCCTGAAGGTGGATAAATCACCTGGGCCAGATGGCTACACCCCAGAGTACTAAAGGAGATAGCTAAAGATATAGTGGAAGTGTTAGTGATGATCTTTCAGGAATTGCTAGAGTCAGGGAGGGTCCCAGAGGACTGGACAATTGATAACTTGACACCCTTGTTTAAAAAGGGAGTAAGGCAAAAGATGGAAAATTACAGGCTGATTATCCTAACCTCAGTCACGAGTAAGATTTTGGAGTCCATTGTAAAGGATAAGATTGCTGAATATTTGTAAGTGTATAGTGAAATCAGGCAAAGTCATCAAGGTTTCATCAAGGGGAGGTCATGCCTGACAAATCTGCTAGAGTTCAATGAGGAAGTTACGAGCAGGGTAGATCAAGGAGAGCCAATGGATGTCATCTACCTGGGTTTCAAGAATGCCTTTGACAAGATGCTGCATAGGAAGCTGTTGAGTAAGATCGGGGCCCACGGTGTTAGAGGCGAGGTGCTAGCATGGATAGAGGATTGGCTGTCTGGCAGAAAGCAGAGTGCGGGGATAAAGGGGTCTTTCTCAGGATGGTAGCTGGTGACAATTGGAGTTCCGCAAGGGTCAGTGTTGGGACCACACCTTTTCACTTTATACATTAATGATCTAGATGAAGGAACTGTGGGAATTCTGGCTAAGTTTGCAGGCATTACAAAGATAGGTGGAGGGGCAGATAGTATTGAGGAGGTGGCAAGGCTACAGAAGGATTTGGGAAGGTTAGGAGAGTGGGCAAAGGAGTGGCAGATGGAGAACAACATGGGAAAGTGAGAGGTCATGCACTTTGGTAAGAAGAATAGAGATATGAACTACTTTTCAAATGGGGAGAAATTCAGAAGTCTGAAGTGCAGAGCGACTTGGGAGTTCTAGTCCAGGACTCTCTCAAGGCAAACTTGCTAGTTGAGTCAGCAGTTAGGAAGGCAAATGCAACTTTGGCATTTAATTTGAGAAGACTTGAATATAAAAGCAGGGATGTACTTCTGAGGTTCTATAAGGCCACATTTGGAGTATTATGTGCAGTTTGGGCTCCATATCTCAGGAAGGATGGATTGCGCCTGGAGCAGATTCAGAGGAGGTTCACGAGAATGGTCCCAGGAATGGAAAGCTTAAAATATGAGAAAACATTTGAGGACTCTGGGACTATGCTCGTTGGAGTTTAGAAGGATGAGGGGGGATCCAATTGAAACTTACAGAATATTGAATGACCTGGAGAGAGTGGATGTTGGGAAGATGCTTCCATTGGCAGGAGAGTCAATGACCCAAAGGCACAGCCTAAGGGTAAAGAGAAGACCCTTTTAGAACGGAGATAAGGAGAAACCTCTTTATGCAGACAGTGGTGAATCTATGGAATTCACTGCCACAGAAGGCTGTGAGGGCCAGGTCATTGAGTATATTTAAGACTGAGATAGATACGTTCTTGAATATCAAAGGGATCAAGGGTTACAGGGAGAAAGCAGGAAAATGGGGTTTAGAAACTTATCAGCCATGATTGAATAGTGGAGCAGACTCAATGGGTTGAATGGCCTAATTTCTGCTCCTGTGTCTTATGAATCCAGTTCAATGTGTTTGTTGATGGAGTTCTGGTTGGAATTCCTGGTCTCCAGGAATTCCCTGGCATGTGCTATTATGGATGTGCTGTCCTGGTCAAATTTGTATCCTTCTTCGTGTGTATTGAGACCAGGGAGAATTGGTCGTGTGTTTTGGTAGCGTGTTGGTGTTCGTCTATCCTTATTGCCAGTTTTCTTCCAGTTTGCCCTAATATTTCTCACAGTCCTTGCATGGTATTTTGTATATTACATTAGTTTTATTGTTTGTGTGTACGGTATCCTTTACGTTCATCAGTAGCTGTCGCAGGGTGGTGGTTGGTTTGTGGACTAGCCTGATATCTAGGGGTATGAGTAATCCTGTGGTTATCTCTGATGCATCCCTGATGCACGGAAGGGTGGCTAGTGTGTCTGGCCATGTTGTGTTTTCTTGCTGTGGTCTGTTGCAGAAGTAATGGTGGAATGTGCTTTTAAAGTATCCATTCCCTTTAAAAACTCCGTGCAAGTGCTCCTGTGTGGTGGCACCAACTAGCCCCCACAAGACATGACCAACACACACGGATAAAGGAGGACACAAATTCAACTGGGACAACACATCCATAATAGCACAAGCCAAACAGAGACATGCCAGGGAATTCCCGGAGGCCTGGCATTCCAACTGGAACTCAGAAAACAAACACATTGAACTGGCCCCGATATACAAACCACTAAAGAACAAAACCAGAAGTAATAACAACGATCCCAGCAAACCGAGGCATATAAATAACAAGTGGGACAGAACATCAACACTTCACTGGAGGCGCACTGACGATGTTACCTGGCGAGTGATGAAATGTCTGCAACCAAACACACCGGCTCAGCGAGCAACTCTACAACCTCATCCACAACCCGAGCTACAAATCTTCTCAAAAAATTTAGATGGAACAAGTGAATGCTTAAAGTTATGGACACAGTGCTAATAAAGCAAGATGGATGAGCTTCTTGAATGTTGTTGCAACAGGATTCCGAGCCTCTGGTCTGTTCTTATAAACACAGTATTTACAAGACTGGTCCAGTACACCTGCTGGTTAATTATAACCCAGAATGTTCAAGATGGAAGGTACTGTGATAATGAAGCTGTTAAAAATCAACAGATGGTCACTACCCGTCACGTGTAAGATGTAAATGTTACTGGCCAATTATAGGCCTAAGTGTGAATGTTGGTCCTGTACATCGAGTGTACATCGAGTGTTGTAGTAGTCAAGGAACTATGAATGATATTGAATGCTGTGAAATCATCTGCAAATATCCCAAATTTTGACTTTGAGGGCAAGTCATTGATGAATATGAAGTTGGGCTTGGCTTGTACACTCTCTTGCAGATCTCCTCAAAATGCTCCCGAGGTTAACATGATTGGCATCCAACAACCACACCTTCTGTCTTTGAGATGATTTATCTCCAAACAGCAGAAACCCATTCCTGAAGAAGGGGCCCAACCTGAAACATCAATTTTCCTGCTCCTCTGATGCTGCCTGGCCTGCTGTGTTCATCCAGCTCCACACTGTTGTCTATGACTCCAGCATCTGTAGTTCTTGCTATCTCTCAGAAATACTTCTCTAGCTCCCAGTAAACTCCATTTTATTGGTGTTAATTAATGACATTATCCATCAATTGCTGCTTTGATGCCAAAGTCACCCAGTCTCAGTTTGCCCTCTCAAATTCACCTCAGTTGAACTTTATTTGGGAAATCTCGTGCGTTTCTGACCCTGGAAGGACCTAAACTGAGAACTTGTGAACACCTTGCTGATGACTGGATCTGGTCTTACGCCCAGTAGGATGGTGCTGGAGTAATGGCTTCTGAGGCCAGGGGTCTTCCGCTCTGTCTGCTTTTCTTTTCACTTTTCTCTTTTCTCCCTCTTTAGTTTCACTTTTTTCTATTTTATTTTACTTACCTGTTGGTGAAGAGCTTGGCTATGGCAATGGCATCGGTGTGCCCAGCAGCGCAGGCTCATGGCAGTGGCATCAGAGGCGAGTTTGGGTTCCAAGCAGCTTCTGCATCATCGAGGAGATCCCAATGCCAACTCACGGCTGCTGCAGAGGGGATGAGTTTGCATGTGTGTGTGTCCAGCGCAGATTGACAGGAAGTGGTGTCTGAAGTGCATTTAGGCCCAGTATGAGACCCAGCAGTGGCATCATTGGCGAGGTGGGCCTGAAGCAGACTCATGGCAGTGTTGGAGTCCAGTTTAGAACAGAGAACAGTACAGGCCCTTCAGCCCATGATAGTGTGCTGAACTTTTACCTTAAGCCTAAGGTCTATCTAACCTCCACCCCTACCTTATACTATCATCCACATGCCTAAGCTGCTTAAATGCACCTAATGAGGCAGACTCCACTACCCTCTCTGGCGATGCATTCCACGCCCCTATCACTCTCTAAGGAAAGAACCTACCTCTGACGTCTCCCCTGTATCTGCCTCCACTCACTTTAAAACTATGCCCCCTCGTAATAGCTACTTCCCCCCCCCCCCCAGGAAAAAATCTCTGGTTGTCCACTCTTTCTATACCTCTGATCATTTTGTACACCTCTATCAAGTCAGCTCCTATCCTTTCTCATTCTAAAGAGAAAACTGCGAGCTCTCTCAACATTTCCTCAATGCGGTTCATCGAGGATTCAGTGACAAGAGCTTTGGTGGAGGTGAGATGGTGCTGAAGACTCGTGACCTTCACGCCAATGCCAGTCACCCAGTGAAGGGGACTTGTGCCTGGCCACCAGGCTCATGACTGAGAAAGAATAAGGACCATAAGTTTTGCACTTCCTTTATTTCTTTATTTTTCTGCCTTTATATTCTACGTTTTTGTTTACTTTTGTGCTTTAAGATGGCACCAGAGAACAGCAAAACTACACAACACTTTTCACTGGATATTGTGACAAGATGCATGTGACAACAAATAAATCAAATAAATAGACATTCACCCTCAGATATTAAGATTATTAAACTGTAGAGATAGTGGATGCACTGACAGCAATCTTGCAAGAATCTTTAGATTCTGGGAAGGTTCCAGATGATTGGAAAACTGGCAACGTACATCATTTATTTAGAAAGGGCAGGAAACAAAATAAAAACCTGTAGGCCAGTTCACTAGCATTCTCCTAACAACAAACGCTACGAGTTTATTAATTGCAGATAATTTAGAAATGCATAATATAAATGAATGTATAATAGACAAGTTTGCAGATTCCACTAAACTTGGTGGTAAGGCAAGTGCTGAGAATGATGTGATTGCACAAAGGGGTATAGACATATTAAATGAGTGAGAAGAAACTTGGCAGTTTGAGTATAATGTGGGGAAAATGAGATTATGCATTTTGCAGGAAGAATAAAGAAACTTAATATTACTCAAATGGAGAAAGTCTGCAGAAAGCTATAGCACAGAGGGGTGAGAGAGTATTTGTGCAAAATCACAAAAGAGATAGCATTCAAATTCAGTGGAAAAGCAAACAGAATGGAATATAAAAGCAGGGAGGTTTTGCTAAAATTATACAAGGCACGAGTCAGCCCAGAGTCAGAATACGATGAACAGTTTTTGGGCCCTTATCTAGGGAATATATACTAGCATTGCAAGCAGTCAGAAAAGGTTCACTTTGCTGATGCTGGGCATGTAGAAAATCTTTTTGTGAGGAGAGGCTAAGTAGCTTGGGCCTGTACTGACTGGAGTTGTGAAGAAGGTGAGATGCAAGATTCTTAGAGGACTTGACAGGGTGGCTGGAAGGCGGTTTCCCCTGTTGGAAGAGTCTAAGGCCGGAGTACATCATCTCAAAAACAAAGCTGCAGAGGAATCTCTTCTCTCACAAGATAGTGAATTTGTGGATTTCTTTTTAATATGGCAGAGAAATTTAGAGGCTGAGTCAATAACAACATAGAAATATATGTAGTAAAGGCCTAGGATAGCCAAAACTTTAATTAATAAGGAATCAAGAGTCATGGAGAAAAGGCAAGAAAGTGAAGAATTGAGGCTTGACTGAGGTTGGTTCGGTAGCTTGATGGTTTCCACCACTGCCTCACAGTCCCAGGGACCTGGATTCAATTCCAACATGAGGTGGCTATGTGGAGTTTGCACATTCTCCCTGTGTCTGTGTGAGTTTCCTCCAGATGTTCCTGTTTCCGCTCAGTCCAAAGATGTGCAGGTTAGATGGATTGCCTATGCTAAATTGCAGACAGTATCCAGGGGTTTGCAAGCTAGGTGGGTTAGTCAGGGGAAATGATGGTTGGGGGTGGGGGGGGGGAAAGAGAGGGTAGGTCAGTCTGGGTGGGATGGTATTCTGTCAGTGTGGACTTGATGGGCTAAATAGCCTGCTGCCATGCTATAGGGATGCTATGGTTATCAGATCACCCACGCTTTCACAAATTGCAGAACAGACTCAATGGGCCGAGAGGCCTGCTTTGGCTCTTTACATCTCGGGGATGATGGGGACTTAGTGTCATGTTATTGCTACCGGACCTATAAGCCAGAAACAATGTAACATTGTGGGATAATAAAATGTGAGGCTGGTCGAACACAGCAGGCCCAGCAGGATCTCAGGAGCACAAAAGCTGACGTTTCAAGTCTAGACCCTTCATCAGAGAGGGGGATGGGGTGAGGGTTCTGGAATAAATAGGGAGAGAGGGGGAGGTGGACAGAAGATGGAGAGAAAAGAAGATAGGTGGAGAGGCAAGTATAGGTGGGGAGGGGATAGGTCAGTCCAGTGAAGATGGACAGGTCAAGGAGGTGGGATGAGGTGAGTAGGTAGGAGATGGAGGTGCAGCTTGGGGTGGGAGGAAGGGATGGGTGAGAGGAAGAACAGGTTAGGGAGGCAGAGACAGGCTGGACTGGTTTTGGGATGCAGTGGGTGGAGGGGAAGAGCTGGACTGGTTTTGGGATGCGGTGGGGGAAGGGGAGATTTTGAAGCTGGTGAAGTCCACATTGATACCATTGGGATGCAGGGTTCCCAAGCGGAATAGGAGTTGCTGTTCCTGCAACCTTCGGGTGGCATCATTGTGGCACTGCAGGAGGCCCATGATGGACATGTCATCTAAAGAATGGGAGGGGGAGTGAAAATGGTTCGCGACTGGGAGGTGCAGTTGTTTATTGCGAAACGAGCAGAGGTGTTCTGCAGAGCAGTCCCCAAGCCTCCGCTTGGTTTCCCCAATGTAGAGGAAGCCACACCGGGTGCAATGGATACAGTATACCACATTTGCAGATGTGCAGGTGAACCTCTGCTTAATATGGCATGTCATCTTGGGGCCTGGGATAGGGTGAGGGAGGAGGTGTGGGGGCAAGTGTAGCATTTCCTGCAGTTGCAGGGGAAGGTACCGGGTGTGATGGGGTTGGAGAGCAGTGTGGAGCAAACAAGGGAGTCATGGAGAGAGTGGTCTCTCCGGAAAGCAGACAAGAGTGGGGATGGAAAAATGTCTTGGGTAGTGGGGTTGGATTGTAGATGGCGGAAGTGGCAGAGGATGATGCGTTGTATCCGGAGGTTGGTGGGGTGGTGTGTGAGAATAAGGGGGGTCCTCTTTGGGCGGTTGTGGCGGGGGCGGGGTGTGAGGGATGTGTTGCAAGAAATGCGGTCAAGGGCGTTCGACGACTGTGGGGGGGGGGGGGGGGGGGGGAGTTGCGGTCCTTGAAGAATTTGGACATCTGGGATGTGCGGGAGTGGAATGCCTCATCCTGGGAGCAGATGCGGCGGAGGCAGAGGAATTGGGAATAGGGGATGGAGTTTTTGCAGGAGGTGGTGTATTCTAGGTAGCTGTAGGAGTCGGTGGGCTTGAAATGGGCATCAGTTACAAGCTGGTTGCCTGAGATGGAGACCGAGAGGTCCAGGAGGGTGAGGGATATGCTGGTGATGGCCCAGGTGAACTGAAGGTTGGGGTGGAAGGTGTTGGTGAAGTGGATGAACTGTTCGAGCTCCTCTGGGGAGCAAGAGGCAGCGCGGATACAGTCATCAATGTAACGGAGGAAGAGGTGGGGTTTGGGGCCTGTGTAGGTGCGGAAGAGGGACTGTTCCACGTAACCTACAAAGAGGCAGGCATAGCTGGGGCCCATGGCCACTCCCTTTGTCTGTCGAAGTGGGAGGAATCGAAAGAGAAGTTGTTGAGGGTGAGGACAAGTTCGCCTAGGTGGATAAGGGTGTCGGTGGAGGGGGGCTGGTCGGGCCTGTGGGACAGGAAGAAGCAGAGGGCCTTGAGGCCATCTGCATGCGGAATACAGGTGTATAGGGACTGGACGTCCATGGTGAAAATGAGGTGTTGGGGGCCAGGGAATTGGAAGTCCTGGAGGAGGTGGAGGGCATGGGTGGTGTCACGGATGTAGGTAGGGAGTTCGTGGACCAGAGGGGAGAAAATGGAGTCCAGATAGGTGGAGATGAGTTCGGTGGGGCAGGAACAGGCTGAGACAATGGGTCGGGCAGGTTTGTGGATTTTGGGAAAGAGATAAAAATGGGCCGTGTGGGGTTGGGGAACAATGAGGTTGGAGGCTGTGGGTGGGAGGTCCCCTGAGGTGATGAGGTCATGAATGGTGTTGGAGATGATGGTTTGGTGCTCGGGGGGTGGGATCATGATCGAGGGGGTGGTAGGTGGTGGTGTCGGATTGTTGGCGTTTGGCCTCGCCAATGTAGAGGTCAGTGCGCCATACTACCACTGCGCCACCCTTGTCTGCGGGTTTGATGGTGAGGTTGGGTTTGGAGCGGAGGGCTGCCCATTCTGCGGGGGAGAGGTTGGAGTGGGTGAGAGGGGTGGAGAGGTTGAGGCGGTTAATGTCTCGACAGCAGTTGGAGATGAAGAGATCGATGGAAGGTAGGAGGCCTGTGGGTGGTGTCCAGGAGGAGGACTTGTGTTGGAAGCAGGCGAATCTACAATCCGACCCCACCACCCAAGCCATTTTTCCATCCCCACCCTCGTCTGCTTTCCGGAGAGACCACTCTCTCCGTGACTCCCTCGTTCGCTCCACACTGTCCTCCAACCCCACCACACCCGGCACCTTCCCCTGCAACCGCAGGAAATGCTACACTTGCCCCCACACCTCCTCCCTCACCCCCATCCCAGGCCCCAAGATGACTTGCCATATTAAGCAGATGTTCACCTGCACATCTTCCAATGTAGTATACTGTATCCAATGTACCCAGTGAGGCTTCCTCTACATTGGGGAAACCAAGCGGAGGCTTGGGGACCGCTTTGCAGAACACCTCTGCTCGGTTCGCAATAAACAACTGCACCCCCCAGTCGCAAACCATTTCCACTCCCCCTCCCATTCTTTAGATGACATGTCCATCATGGGCCTCCTGCAGCGCCACAATGATGCCACCCGAAGGTTGCAGGAACAGCAACTCATATTCCGCTTGGGAACCCTGCATCCGAATGGTATCAATGTGGACTTCACCAGCTTCAAAATCTCCCCTTCCCCCACCGCATCCCAAAACCAGCCCAGTTCGTCCCCTCCTCCCACTGCACCACACAACCAGCCCAGCTCTTCCCCTCCACCCACTGCATCCCAAAACCAGTCCAGCCTGTCTCTGCCTCCCTAACCTGTTCTTCCTCTCACCCATCCCTTCCTCCCACCCCAAGCTGCACCTCCATCTCCTACCTACTAACCTCATCCCACCTCCTTGACCTGTCCGTCTTCCCACCACACCATTATCTCCTCTTCACATGACAAGAGGATGAGACCTCAGCTATTCAACTTCCGAGACAGAAATGAGCATATAAATAAGCAAGAGGTTAAAATTGTGATCAGAGATAATGGGAACTGCAGATGCTGGAGAATCCAAGATAACAAACTGTGAAGCTGGATGAACACAGCAGGCCAAGCAGCATCTCAGGAGCACAAAAGCTGATGTTTCGGGCCTAGACCCTTCATCAGTGAGGGGGATGGGGAGAGGGGGAGAGGGTTCTGAAATAAATAGGGAGAGAGGGGGAGGCAGACCGAAGATGGAGAGAAAAGAAGATAGGTGGAGAGGAGTGTATAATCAGGTCCCCCCCTCAACCTCCGTCTTTCTAATATAAATAATCCTAATCTACTCAACCTCTCTTCATAGCTAGCACCCTCCATACCAGGCAACATCCTGGTGAACCTCCTCTGTACCGTCTCCGAAGCATTCACATCCTTTTGGTAATGTGGCGACCAGAACTGGATGCAGTATTTCAAATGTGGTCAAACCAAAGTCCTATACAACTGTAACATGACTTGCTAACTCCTGTACTCAACACCCCATCCAATGAATGAAAGTACGCTGTATGCCTTCTCGAACACTTAAATATATTGCAATTCCGTTTCTTTCCACACAACCAATTTCCCATCAACGTCAGTAATTTGCCCTCCATTCCATGGGATTCCACCTTAGCTGGCTTCCACACTAATGTGGGCTTTATCAAAAGCCTGATAGAAGTCCATACAGACAGTATCCATTGACTTACCTCTGTCCACCACTTCTTTAAGAAATTCTGAAGTTTGTCAGGTGAGACCTATTCTTCATGAATCCACACTGACTCTAATCAAACAATTTTTTTTTCTCAAGAGAGAGAGATCGTCGGAACTGCTGATGCTGGAGAATCCGAGATAACAAGTTGCAGAGCTGGATGAACACAGCAGGCCAAGCAGCAGAGGAGCCGAATAGCTGACATTTCCGGTCTAGACCCTTCTTCAGAGATTTTTTTTGAGGTGATCGGTTACCCTACCCTTGATTATAAATTCTAAATTTCCCCACTACAGATGTTAGGCTAACTGGCCTGTAATTTCCCAGTTTCCTTCTGTCATCCTTCTAAAAAAAATGATATGAGCAAATTTCCAATCCACAGGTACAACTCCTGAAATCAGGGAACTCTGAAAGATTTTGGTTGGGGAATCCACAATGTGCTGTCCTGCCTCCTTTAACACGGGCGGAAGGAAACCGTCAGGTCCTGGAGATTTGTCACTCTTCAGTTCCATTATTGATGATTTACTTAAGCTAATTTTACTTAGACCCTGTCCGTGATCGTCTGTTAATTTCTCAGGGACTTCCAGCAAGCTATCCTCCTTTTCTGTTGTGAATACTGAAGTAATCATTCAGTATTCTGCCATTTCCCCATGGCCATTGGCAATCCTCCCACTCTCAGTGGGCCAATATACTTTTAACAACCCACCTTCTCTTTACATAGCTATAAAATTTCTTATAAGATATGCTTTCCTTGCAAAGGGAAATTAGAATATGAAGTGCATTAGAACTAGTACCTACTGAAAATATACATCTGAAGAAATACATTGCCGGAGGATTGGGAAAACAGAGGGAAAATTAGAGTGAATATTTTCAATTTAAATATGCTATGCAGAATCAGTTGGGTGAAGTCTTTTCCCCTGAAATATAACTGTAAAGTATTACTATCGTACTATCCAAAAGAATCAACTTGCATCATTTCAATTATTTTTCTGGTCGATCAAGGACTCTTGATATATAGTTATTAATGAAGTAGCTAAATTTTACAGCAACATGTCACCAGATAGCAACAAAATAAATGACCAGGTAGTCTGTTTCAACAATGCTGGCTGAGGATTTGATATGGATGGTGACACCCCTGCTCTTTTTTTCTTATATAGAATAGTGCCACACGATCTCTTGCTTCTTCCTGTGAGGGAAGATGACGCCTTAGTAACAGATGTCACAGACTCCAGGGCTGGAAGCAGGCTAACATGGTGCCACTATTTATGAAAGGTGCTAAGGAAAAGCCAGGGAGCTATAGGCTGGTGAGCCTGACATCAGCGCTGGACAAGTCGTTGGAGCAGATGCTGAGGGACAGGATTTACATGTATTTGGGATATTTTCCCTGCAGCGTCAGAGGTTAAGGGGTGACCCTACAGGAATTTACAAGAAGGGTACAGGTAAGATAAATATTCAAAGCCTTTTCCCTGAGATGGGGGAATTCAAAAATTAGAGGGTACAGGTTTAAGGTGAGAGGGGCAAGACTTAAAAGGGACCTAAGGAGCAAGTTTTTCACGCAGAGGGTGGTGTGTGCACAGAATGAGATGTCACAGAAAGACATGGAGGCTGGTACAAGTGCAGTTACAATGCATCTGGATGGGTGCATGAATAGGAAGGGTTCAGAGAGGGATAGGGGCCAAATGCTGGCAAATGGTACTCGGTTAATTTAGGATATCTGGTTGGCATGGATGAGTTGGGCTGAAGCATCTGTTTCCACGCTGTACGGCTCCATGACTCTTTTCTATGTTTATCCCATAATGTGCTTCTAACAGTAACAATGTTATGACATTGCTATGGTTACCTCTTTACTTTTAAATAGTGATTGGTATGCAAAATGTTTTATATTGTGAAAACACCTCAGTAGCATTATTAGAGATAAATAAAAACTACGGGTGCCCTTTGTAGTCTGAAACCTAATTGCCTTGACTCTCGTTTGTTTCCACTGTTATGCTGCCAGCTTTGAAACATTGCCATCTTTTCTGGTCATATTCCACACTGTGTAACGTTGTTCCACATCAAAACCTTTCGAGGTGCTTCCTAGTAATTTGATCGCAGCCCTCTCTTTTTAAAAAGAAATGCTAATTCAAAGTAATTATTCTCAATAAAGTAAGAGGATTTACCATGCAAAAGCACAGTAATCAGACAAGCTTAGCTCGTCTTTGTACTGGCATTAAGATGCCACCCAGGCCGTCTCTAAACAATTAAAGGACAGGTATCCTCAACAAGGCTAGGTTGAAAAAAAAATTAGAACCAAATCAAAATAAAACTCAGCACAGAGCTGCCCAGCTAAGCCGGCCTTGATGGTTAATGTGATGGTCGGTGCCAAGACTACTGATCTCAATGTCAACTACATAACTGGAGCAGTACAAAGTGCATCCATGTCCTGGGCCAGTGCGCAGGGTTCTGGCCCTGTCACTCTAAGAGTTGTAAAACGTGGAAACAGACCCTTCGGTTCAACTTGTCCTCCCTTGCCAAAATAAAACGCTCTTCTGTAACACCCTGCCTTAAATTGGGGAAAATTTATTTCCATTACGATGCTCCTTAAGTTGAAAAGCATTCTTGATTCCATTTTAAAACAAAATTCATTCATGTGGTGCGGGCATCATATACTCATATTTATTGCCCATTCCTAATTGTACAGAAAGGAAGATAAGAGTCAATCACATTGCTGCAATTCTAGAGTCATATATAGGCCAGACCAGGTACAGGCAGAATTTTTTTTGCTAAAAGGATGTCAGTGATCCAGACGAGTTCAGGCTTTTATGCCAGATTTTTATTGATGGGATAATGGAATTGATCCTATGTCTCCAGAACATTAGCTTGGGGCTCCAGATTACTAGGCCAGTGATGATACCACTGTGCCAAACTGAAGCCATTGTCATGAGGTCAGCCAGGTGGACCTCATGACTGACAGCTCTCTGATTGGAGTGATTCATCTGGTCCAATCAGGAAGCCCAGGCCTACAGACAAAGAGGAGTGTCAGACCTTTTGACACTCAGAGCTGGCTCTGAGAGCTGGAGGAGTGTCAAGGATTTTCCATCAGCATATAAAGTGGGACTTGGTGACAGTGTTTCACTGTGCAGTTATTTCACCAACAGCTTCCCTGGATGGAAATGAATAATGGCCACTATAACAAACATAGGAAGGTTTTCAGTTCCTATTAGACAGTCTCCTCTTACCATGAATGAGTCTTTTTGGGGAGATGATGATGAAAGGGATTGGGGGGGGGGGGGGGGGTGTTGAAACTGGCCAAATTTAAAAGGATGAGAGATTCAAAATGGTGCAATTCAAACACAGGTGCAAGTGTTTCATACTTGTGACTAATTAAGAATTAAGAATTGCCTTGCAATATCCTGCTAAGTGGCTATTTTATCTCACATAGACAACCTGGTACACGTGTACCACTGAAGGTACTGCCGAAACTGAAGCTGATTCAGTGTTGAATTAATCCCACAAATATAAGACTGCGCAGCACAAGCACTGGGTGAAGAGAGACAGGCAGGCTTGGACCTTTATAGTGCCATTCATCAGTATCTATGAAGGCCATGTTTAGGCAGAAATGAGATGACTTCTCATCTACCTACTACTGGTGTCGTACTTCTCAAAGCCAAAACCCTGCTTTCTCTTCACAGAAGAGGTTTAGCATAAGATTCTACAATAAGCTGCTCTCGAAAATGGAAGTTCAAAGGTGGCAACCAGTCCACTTAAACCTCATTTGCATCTGGAAAGGACTGCCAGTCAACTGGAGGAATGCAGACTTTTCTCCCCAATCTCTCTCCCCTGCTGCACAGGTCATTTCTTGCAACCCAAGGCTGTCCAAACCTACACAGCAGTGTCACAAACCTGGGACTTTTGACACAATGCCATGTAAATTTGGGTTAACAGGTTAGAGTTATAATTATAGCAAGGAGAAGATGCTAAGGAGTTGTGGATTCTGAATTGTTTAATCAAAAACTTTTGTTTTTGTTTCAAAGTTCCATGGAGTTATTGGCTGCTGAACTACATTACCAATGAGATTAGAAAAGTAAACTGAAAACATTAAGACATTCGTAATGAGAAGGCTGAAAATACACAGCAGGCATATCAGAATTGATGCAAAAAAATGAGTGGGGGAAGAGGTAAGGAGTTAGTTTTATCCTTCTTTAGTTTTATCAAAAAGTTCTGAAATGTTAAATCTGTATTTTTACACATGCTACACACCCACTGTACATCTCCAGTGTCTCTGGGTTTCAGGTTATTACAAATGGACTTGATCAGGCAACCTTGTGTTTTAAAGGAAGAATTGAGATGTTTGCCACCTACCAACGCGGTCATCCAGCTTCTTGGAAATGAGAATAAAAATAGCTTAGAGGCTGTCAACTTGAAGCAACCTAAGCTGAGCAAAAGACTTGACAAGAAAATAAACGTTGCTTGGGGAAACAAAGGAAGTCTATTGACTATTCTGAAATGATAAGTTATTCACTCGAAAAACTCATTGGCCGCTTTCTGAAATCCCTCACTTGATCTGCTTCAACTTCTGTCCCCAGACCCAGAGTTCTCCAATGACCTGCAAATAAATTTAGAGAACAATGTTAAAACAGATCAAAACCCCCATCACCATCAACATTCACATGCAAAGTTCAGCACATAACAGTAAACACTGTGATACTTCCACCTTAAGCTATTTTTCTTTATTCTTTTAACAGAAGTGGGTGTCACAGTCAAGAGCAGCAAATGCAGAGGCACTTCAAACCCCTTCAGTGCAGAGAGATCCAGGTGTCCTCATACATGAGTTGCGCAAACCTCATATGCAGGTACAGCAGATAATTAAGTGGGAAAGTGGAATTTTATTATTTCTTGCTCAAAGAATGGAGTATAAAAGTAGGGAAGTGCTGTTGCAATTGTACTAGGTACTACTGAGGGAGTACTAAGTACCATTTTGACCAAATTACTTGAGCAAGCATGCAACTGCATTGGAGGCAGTACACAGTAAATTCACTCGATTAATTCCAGAGATTAAAGGCTTGTTTTATAAGGAGAGATTGAGCAGTTTAGGCCAGTACTCGGTAGAGGTTACAAGAATGAAATGAGATCCAACTGAGGTATACAGATGCTACAGGGGACTGGTAAAGCAGATGTACAAAGGATGTTTTCCTAGAACAGGACATCATGGTTTAAAGCTAAGGGGTGAAAGAGTTGTGGAGAGTGGCCAGTGAACTTAAGATTGAGGCAGAGGTGAGATCATCCACGATCAAGAAGCTGAATTGCCTATTCCTGCTCGTAGTTTTTATGTTCTTATTCTCTCCAATTACCCTTGAACTGAGTAGCTTCATAGGACAAGGCAGAAGGCAGTTATGTATCAATCACATGGTTGGGTCTAGAGTCACACCAGACCGGGTAAGGATGGCATAATATCCTCCCCAAAGGATATGGGTTTTCACCACGATCAATGACGTTTACTAGCCAGCATTTTCAGACTTATTTATTGAATTTTAAAATCCATCAGTTTCCATAGTTGGATCAGAACTCATGTTCCTGCCTGGACCTCTAGGTTAGCTGTCTGGTGATATTACTACCAAGTCACTGTTCTCCTGCAATTGCATTGGCATTGCAAAGTGGAGGTCAAGTGGTACACAGCAGCCAATACAGCAACCAGAATGCTAAGATCTGGGGTCTACAACAATGGAATACAAAGACAGTACAAGTCAGTGTGCATAAAGTACAGAGTGTATTGTTGTGACCACCATCTTCAACGCCACCCATTGTGATTACTTTTGTTATAACCTTATTCAAAAAGAATGCAAAGGTAAGACCAGCTACAGCCAATTCAGTTTAACTTTAGTTATGGGCAATCTTCTACAAACAATAATTCAGAGCAAATTAATTGTCACGTGGACAAAAGTGTGTTAATTAAGGAAAGGAAAATTGTGTTCAGCTTAGAGTTTTTTTTCTGAGGAGGGTAATGCCGTTGGTGCAGTACATGTGAACGTCCAAAATGCTATGCTAAAATATTGTTAAACAGATAGGCAAGGATAAAACGGACAGAAGCAACATGGCTGATTAACATAAAAATAGAGTTGAGGTTAAATAGATGCTGTTTGGGTTGGTGGGGACAGGCCTGTGGCGTAGTCCTTCAGGGGTCAGTGTATGGACCTGTGCTCTTCCAGATACACGTCTGTGATACATTAGTGACCTAGACTTCTGGGCAAAACTTCAAAATTTGAGAATGATATGAAAGTATTGCAAAACGAGCATGGAATTTCATATAGAAATATACAAATTGGTGGAACGAGCAGACAATATTCAATGCTGAGAAGTCTGAACTGATTTATTTTGGTAGAGACACTATAAAATAAAGGATTCGGCCACAAAGGAAGTGCAGAAGCAGAGGGACCCAGTGGTATATGCATAAACCATTGGAAATGTTAAGTCAGATTAACAGTACAGTTAATATAGCATTCTGAATCCTGGGCTCTTTTAATAGGGGCATGAAAGACAACAGCAAGAAAGGTATGTCATACATGCAAAAAGTACCATGTGGCCTCAATGTCGATCTTAGCTTCTCATGGAGATGAGGACTCCACATCCCTCTATCCTGGTCTGCAGTCTTTTTCTATTTAAATAGTATTCAGGTGCTCTATTGTATGGGTATAAAGGTACAACAGCTGAGGCGTTTTGCTAAATACATATGACACACTGGTTAGATCTCAGCTGGAGGACTGCGCAGCATGTAGAGTACCGGAGTCTTTTTCTTCCACAGCAGTCCCTCCACTAGTGAATCTGTCACTCCCTAATAATCTGATAATCCTCAATTTCACCTTCCTGCCTTTCTTCCTCATTATCTTTGATTCCATTACTGATTAAGCATCTGTCTTTCGGCCTTGAACATACTTAACAACCAGTCTCAACAGTCCTCTGCAGTAAAGAGAAACCTATCTAGTTCACTCATGACTTTAGGATGGAACTTGGCAACCTTAGCTGGTCTGGTCTACATGTGACTCTCGACCCACAGCAATGTGGCTGAGTCTTCACTACCCTCTGGGAAATTAGGGATGGGCAATAAATGCTGCCAGGCCAGTGACACCCTGATCCGTGAATGAATTTAAAAAAATTAGGGGACTGGTCTTATTCAGTTTTCCTGCTGTGGTCTGACTAGCGTCTTATATAATTTTAGCCAGGCCTACCTAATCATAATCAGGGTCTTTCAATGTTATGATAGGAGTAATTCTATGGGTTGTACTGAATGATAACATGAGCAACATACCGTCGAGTTTATTTTTTAATGCTAAGGCAGAGTGCTTCCTGAATGCAATTCTGGTCTCCCTGGTACAGAAAGACATTGTGAAACTCAAAAGGGTTCAGAAAAGGTTTATAAGGATGTTGCCAGGTTTGGAAGGTTTGAGCTAAATAGCCTGGGGCTATTTTCCCTGGAGCTTCGGAGGCTGAGAAGTGACCTTATAGAAGTTTATAAAATCACGAGCAACATGGATTGGGTGAACTAGTCAACGTCATTTCCCTAGGGTAGGGGAGTCCAAAAATTGGGGGGGGGGGGGCATAGGTTTAAAGAGAGAAGGAAAAGATTTAAAAGGGTCCTGAGGGGCAACCTTTTCATGCAGAGGGTGGTGCGTGTATGGAATCAACTGCCAAAGAAAATGGTGGAGGCTGGTACAACTGAAGCATTTAAAAGGCATCTGGTTGGCTACATGATTAGAAAGGGTTAAGAGGGATATGGACCAAATGTTGGTAAATGGGACCAGGTTAAATTACAGTACCTGGTCGGAAGGGTCTGTTTCCGTGCTGTACAACTTTATGACTAACTCACTAGCAGGAGCTAGGTGTGACAAGGATTAAAAACACTAGCAACAATCTGGAACCTCACTTACAGCCATTCTGTGCATTAGACTAAGGGCAGAAATGGCTAGCACGAGGGGTCATAGTTTTAAGCTGGTTGGTGGAAAGTATAGAGGGGATGTCAGAGGCAGGTTCTTTACGCAGAGAGTTGTGAGAGCATGGAATGCGTTGCCAGCAGCAGTTGTGGAAGCAAGGTCATTGGGGTCATTTAAGAGACTGCTGGACATGCATATGGTCACAGAAATTTGAGGGTGCATCCATGAGGATCAATGGTCGGCACAACATTGTGGGCTGAAGGGCCTGTTCTGTGCTGTACTGTTCTATGTTCTATGTTCTATGTTCTAGACTAGATAGAGAGCATTTAAGTCACGTGGTTCTATGGAAGGACGAATCTCAATTACATTCTATACTGTCTTCACATCCACATATGTATACTTAGGAAGCCAACATTTCCTATAAAGGAACTGAAAAAGATTAAGCCAACTGCAGCACCTTCTAAATCATGAACTCCTATAAAGGATAAGAACCGCAGATTCAAGAGCACACCACCTTCAGTTTCCCCACCCTAAACTATTTGCCATCGTGACTTGGAAATATATCGCTATCCCTTCCATGTCACTGGATCAAAATTCTAGAACTCCCTCACTAATAGCGCTGTGGGTGTTTCTATACCCTGATATCTGCAGCACCAACTTCTCCAATGCAATTAGGGATGAGAGATAAATGGCCAATGGCACCCACATATGAACATAAAACACATCACCACCGCAAGCCATAGTTAGGACTAGCACTCACTTCAAAATATTTTCTGAATACTTCAGGTACTCACTTTTTGGTCTCCAAATCGTAATGAGCTTTTTATAAAGTTTTGAAACTTCTGTTTCGTCTTCGGTAAGTGCTGCCCCTAGGAAGTAGAATGAAGTAAGTCAGTGTCACAGAAAGTAAAGTATTGTTTGCACTTTATCGAATGGGATCAGTACTAAAACAATCAAAATATATGACATGCATATAAAAGATATGCTCTGTCAAAGAAAAGCAGAAAGTGGTAGTACGGGCAAGCACTGCGAGTGAATGGGTGACAGACTGCTGTGGAGAACATTTACAATCTGATGCTGTTTAATCAATGGGAACCACATTCTCCACAGCGTGGAAGCAGGTCATTAGGCTCATTGAGTCTACCACGACCCTCAAAAAGCATTTCACCTAGACCCACTCCCCCCTACCTTATCCCTGTAACCCTGCACTTTCCACCTAGTTTACACATCCCCGGACACTTTGGGCAATTTTATCATGGCCGGTCCACTTAATTTGTACATCACTGGACTGTAGAAGGAAACCAGAGTACCCAGACGAAAAGATAGAGCAAAAGGAAAAGTCAAGTGAAAAGTGAGTTTGGTGGTGGCGTTGGCAGGTGTGCAGTGCTGGAAAAGGATGTGTTTTTTTTTTAAATAGGTTTTTAAAGAATGCCCGAAGACAGGAGAACACAGGTCTCTGACGGTAACGGTGACTGTGCCACACATAGCAATGAAAAGAAACACAAATCTTGCTATCCAACATGAATGTTGTACAAAACCTGAAAATATTAAAAACCGAGCAGCTCAGGCAGCACTTGGAGAGAAAGTGAGTTTGTTTCAGGTCTCGCCAGCATTTACCGTTTGCATTTCAGAATTCTAACACCTGCAGTACTTTGCCCCTGAATGAATTTTAACAGATTTCTTCAAAACAAAATGAATTAAGCCATGAACACCTCTGAATAAAAGAAGTGGTTACCTTCTCAACCATGTCCTTCAGTTTGTCTTTTATTTCATCAACAGTGGGTGAAATCTTGGCAGGTTTCACTTGTTTTGATTTGTCTTCCTGCTTTAGGTTTGTATCTGGAGTCTATCAAAGGTAGAGACATACAGCATTGGTTTACTTCATATCATAATAAACAAGCAACCGAACTGATGGTCACGCAGCTTTTCAAACTCTGAACTTGGCTCCTACTAAGAATCTGGCTATAAAAAGATATATAAGAAGGAATATATCACACAGCAAGAATCAAATTTGCAACCTGCCATAATAAAGTTATAGATCACAACTGAGCAATCTTAAATCTCCACAAAAGCAGCAATAATTAGGCTCCAGTGGTCCTCAGAACATACCTCCTTAAAGCTCTCCTACACCTTTGTGGCCTCAAAAGATAGACCTGGCTAGAGAAAGTTTTCTCCAAAGTAACCTCCTTACGTTTCACAGAAATGCGTTGCACAGAAGGAGACCATTCAAGACAGCATGAATGAACATAGGAAATAAGAGAATGGGTTCCAGGGATGAGGGACTGCCTCAGATGGTTCTGTTTTTCCCCTTCGGGGTGGAGCCAGAAGAATTTCAGAATCCCTACAGTGAGAAACAGGCCCTTCAACCCAACAAGTCCACACTGACCCAAGGAGCATCCCACAAACCCATTCCCCCTATAACCCACCTAAGCTACACATCCCTGAACACTACAGGCAATTCTGCTTGGCCAATCCACCCAACATACACATCTTTGGATTGTGGGAGGAAACCAGAGTACCTGGAGGAAACTCACGCAGACAAGGGAGAACGTGCAAACTCCACACGGACAGTTGTCAGAGGGTGGAATTGAACCCGGGTCCCTGGTGCTGAGAGTGCTAGCCACTGAGCCACCATGTTGTCTAAATGCTGCCCCAATGAAGAGCCTTCTTTAGTTATTGAAAAATTAAGCAAACGACACAGGGATTGAAAATGTAAGAATCATACTAAAGTACTTTTCGAGGCTTCATCAGTGAAAACAATGCCAACTAGAAAGTGAGCCTCAGAAACAAACAGGTTCAATTTCTCTATCCCTTATAAGATCAGAAAAAATGTGTTAGATTTGGCGACAAGGCTTTTGAAGCTGAAGAGAGGGGAGAGGAGGAAGGCAGACCACCTTTCTTCCTTAAGGTTCTTGAGTGTGTTTTGCTACTAATTTAAATTTTCCAAATCCTGAAAGGAGCTCATCTTACTCACGCTTCACTGACTGTCATCAATTCTACGATTTGACCTCTCTCGGACAGCCACCTCAGATGATGAAGCCAACTAGTTCACAAACACAATGTCAATATTTGATTCTTAAATGAGCTTTTGACTCAGTATTGATGTCATCACTATGGCAGTCTATTTAGACATACCAACTAGTGAAAGCAAATTACCACTCTTTGCCCTGTAAAAATGATTAAAAATTTTGAAAACTTCAGTAAGATCAACTTTTAATCTTGTTGCTCCATACAGGGTCAGTCCAATTTCTCAAATCTCTGCTCCGAGGAAGGGTCACAGGACCCGAAAGGTTAACTCAGTTTTTTTCCTTCGCCAATGCTGCCAGACCTGCTGAGGTTTCTCAGCAAATTTGTTTTTGTTCTCTAATAGAACATAGAACATAGAACAGTACAGCACAGAACAGGCCCTTCAGCCCACAATGTTGTGCCGACCATTGATCCTCATGTATGCACCCTCAAATTTCTGTGACCATATACATGTCCAGCAGTCTCTTAAATAACCCCAATGACCTTGCTTCCACAACTGCTGCTGGCAACGCATTCCATGCTCTCACAACTCTCTGCGTAAAGAACATGCCTCTGACATCCCCTCGATACTTTCCACCAACCAGCTTAAAACTATGACCCCTCGTGCTAGCCATTTCTGCCCTGGGAAATAGTCTCTGGCTATCAACTCTATCTATGCCTCTCATTATCTTGTATACCTCAATTAGGTCCCCTCTCCTCCTCCTTTTCTCCAATGAAAAGAGACCGAGCTCAGTCAACCTCTCTTCATAAGATAAGCCCTCCAGTCCAGGCAGCATCCTGGTAAACCTCCTCTGAACCCTCTCCAAAGCATCCACATCTTTCCTATAATAGGGCGCCCAGAACTGGACGCAGTATTCCAAGTGCAGTCTAACCAAAGTTTTATAGAGCTGCAACAAGATCTCACGACTCTTAAACTCAATCCCCCTGTTAGTGAAAGCCAAAACACCATATGCTTTCTTAACAACCCTGTCCACTTGGGTGGCCATTTTAAGGGATCTATGTATCTGCACACCAAGATCCCTCTGTTCCTCCACGCTGCCAAGAATCCTATCCTTAATCCTGTACTCAGCTTTCAAATTCGACCTTCCAAAATGCATCACCTCGCATTTATCCAGGTTGAACTCCATCTGCCACCTCTCAGCCCATCTCTGCATCCTGTCAATGTCCCGCTGCAGCCTACAACAGCCCTCTACACTGTCAACGACACCTCCGACCTTTGTGTCGTCTGCAAACTTGCTGACCCATCTTTCAATTCCCTCGTCCAAGTCATTAATAAAAATTACAAACAGTAGAGGCCCAAGGACAGAGCCCTGTGGAACTCCACTCACCACTGACTTCCAGGCAGAATATTTTCCTTCTACTGCCACTCGCTGTCTTCTGTTGGCCAGCCAATTCTGTATCCAAGCAGCTAAGTTCCCCTGTATCCCATTCCTCCTGACCTTCTGAATGAGCCTACCTTGGGGAACCTTATCAAATGCCTTACTGAAGTCCATATACACCACATCCACAGCTCGACCCTCATCAACCTTTCTAGTCACATCCTCAAAAAACTCGATAAGGTTTGTAAGGCATGACCTACCCCTCACAAAGCCGTGTATCTTTCCTTGTATCTAAAATCCCTCATTCCTGGTATCATTCTAGTGAATCTCCTTTGTATTTGCTCTCGTGCTTTAACGTCCTTCTTTAAATAAAGTGCCCAGACCTGTAATATTGCTTGGCTTTACCCCCCTTTTAAGCTCATTTGCTACTGAAACCTTCATCCATACCAGTGTTACCTTCAGACTCTATTCCGGTACACACCTGGACAGTCTTTCACATTCTATCCTCCGTGAACTCCAAGCCTTCAAAAACTATGTTGCCCTTGCCATAGTTCACAACAAATCCTGCTTCTCTAACACCCCAGCGCTTATTAATCCACACTGGTTCTACCACACAACATTCTCATTTTTGTTTCCACAATGCTCCGTGGCCTTGTATTTACCTCTCACCATAATGTGCTACACAAGCCTCCACGATATGTGTTTCTCTAACTCTACCCCTTAGGCACTCCCAATTATAACTACTCCACCACTGGTGGTTGTGCCCTCAGCTGCCCGGGTCACAAGCTCAGGAATTCCTTTCCAGCAACTGTCTGCTTCATTCCCTTACTTTCCTCCTTTGAGGAATTTAAAGTCATAAAGTCATAGAGTTGCACAGCATGGAAACAGACTCTTCAGTCCAACCAGTCTAGACCATCCAGATACTCTAAATTAATCTAGTCCCATTTGCCAGCATTTTCCCCATACCCCTCTATTATTCATGGACACATCCAGATGTTTAAGTGTTGTAACTGTACCAACCCCCACCACTTCTTCTGGCAGCTCATTCCATACACCCACTGCCGTCTGCATGAAAAAGTTGCCCCCATTGCTCCCTTTTAAATCTTTCCCCTCTCAACTTAAACCTATGCCCTCCAGCTTTGGACTCCCTTACCCTGGGAAAAAAGACTGACTATTCACCCTTACGTGCCCCTCATGATTTTATAAACTTCTGTAGGGTCACCCCTCTCTTAAAAATACCTTTTTAATATCATCATATGTGGTGCAGTGTCATAATGTCTTGGGACACTTTCATTATGCTACAGGCACTACATAAGTTGCTGTTGCAAACAGTCACCAAACCACAGCATGAAATTGTATTTGAGATATGCTGATCTTGCTTGGTAAGTTCCAGACTGATGTAAACTGGAGGGTGCAATTAGAAGTGGATTTTCTTTAACATTATTTGCGCTTAGTTTTATCCATTCTACATGCAATCTTCTTCCACTTCCTACCTAGGACAATAAAGTGCAAGTTCTCCCTCTCAGTGTTCCTCAGAGTTGAAATAATCAAGAGCCAAAAGTTTGTCTTATTCAATAGTTTTTCAGCATCTCAAGTCTGGTCCATTATTATACCCCACCTGCTACAATCTATACCATTTGAAAGCTCAACCTTATTATCAGTAAACTGACATTACTCTTTTCAACTTTCGTGTTGCCCTACACAACTGCCCCTTGTGCCTCACACGAATGTTTCTCAATAATAATAATTTATTGAAAGGTGGCCATTAATTCTCAAGTTGAGAAGCTTGTCTGCAATTCATTGTGGCCTGCGTTATACCTGACCCAACAAAAACTCTAGACACTAGATGCCAGGAGACAAAAGGCATTCCATTCCCTAATATGGTCATCACTCACCTGAATGAGTAAATTAATGATGCTTTCCCTTTTGAAAAATAAAGAAAAGTAATGAAGAGCCTTGAGAATTAACAACAAAACAAAAATTCCAATTGTAAACGAATGCATCACATCAATGTCTTCTTACATCAGTCAGATCAAAGGCAATGTTATTATAGGATACAGAAACCACATTCAAATCCCTTGGAAGCTGGCTTACGGCCAGCACAGTAGATTTTGATTCTTCAAAGGACTGCGACATGAACCACTACGTGACCAGCAGGAATAGCTTATTTCAAAAACAATATGCCTTTTCCACCAGGGTTCAAGCTCCTTGCAAAGTTTCCTGCCTGTTTCTCTTCAGAATTCCTTCACATATCACATGACATTTGGAAGGCATTTCTGTTGAAAATCCATGGGTCACAACCGCAGGAATCCTAGCTGTAATAGCTGCAATGCAACGACTGTCCAGTGCCACATGTGAGCAGTAAAAAGGACGATAGAATATAGGCAGGAAAAGGATTTGCACGGGGTATAGCAGGCTCCGATTAGCCCTAAAATGCAGGCAAGTTTGGTGCCAAGTGTCAATTAAACTGACAGGAGTGGTTATCAATTGCTTCCTCACCCAGCATCTCTTGCCACTTGCTGTAAGTGGACTGATCCAGCATTATTTTCAAAGCTCTTTCATTTTATCTTAAAGTTTCAACCTGGCTGCTCCATTTGGATCGAGGACCCACTTTTGCACTTCTGAGGTTTTTAAATTGGAGTTGTAAGGGTTAGGCCAAGTTCTCAGGCTGTGGGAAGTATGAAGATCCAGCTCTTTCTGAAAGCAGCTTTAAAAGGAGTGGATGGAAATTAAGCCAAGACCAGTGGGCCTAAACCCTTTGAGCCTCCTCTAACATTGCTCCAATATTGTCTGGCTGAGTGGGACCACTCTCATGTGGTTCCATTCTTAACAAAACGCAGCCAGTGAGTCGTTTGCAGTGGCTGCTCCCCCTCTAGCATCTCTTATTTGGCCCCTGGCATTTTCTTTAACCCAAACCATTCAAGATGATCCCTGCTCAAGTTACAGCTAGTCTGACCAATCTGCGAAAGAAAAGTAACTCAACTTAGCAAAGGTTACAGGTTGAAAATACTTACATAATACTAACTCAGTACTAAAACTCATCTTAGTCTCATGAGCTCATAGCTGTGCTGCTAAGTCATCAAAAACAATGCCCAAGTTATGACAGCTTCACATCACCAGGGACCAAGGTTCGATTCCACCCTCAGGCGACTGTCTGTGTGGAATCTGCACATTCTCCCAGTGTCTGAGGGCTTCCTCCGGCTGCTCCGGTTTCCTCCCACTGTCCAAAAATGCGAAGGATAAAACAGATAAAATAGAACAGTTCCAAGGAAGGGCCACCAGTCCTGAAACATTAACTCTGTTTTTTACCTTCACAGATGCTGCCAGACCTGCGGGGCTTTTCCGGCAACTTTGTTTTTGTTCCTAATTTACAGCATACACAATTCTAACAGTTTTTATTAAGATAAATGATTAAATGGCCAGAATTTTGTTTAAACTCACTCATGACATTGGTGTCACTGGTAAGACCAACATTTGTAATCCATGTCTAATTGCCTTTGAGAAAGTGGTGGTCAGCTGCCTCAAATACAATGAGAGAGCTTGCTAGACCATTTCAGAATATGAATAGTCAATGGCAAAACTGTGACAGGCTGCACAGCTCCCTCCTTGAAGGATATTAATAAAGCAAGATTGGCTTTTATGATGATCCAGTCACTACATTCTTACCATAACTGATTGAGCTTTTCAACTCCGGAGGCATTTCATAAATTAAATTAAAATTAAGTTAAAATTTCTTGTTATGTATTGGGATTTTAATTTGAACCCACAGATTGCAAGTTTAGACCCCATGAACTACGGATTCACTAATGCATCTTAGTAATGAGACACGTTATTCTCAATCGTAATGATTCCCATTTTCATTCTCAGAAAAAAAGTGTCAAAACACTGTGCTGTGGCACCTTCGGAAAATAATTCACCGATGTTCAATATTTGGCCTTACCTCAGTGCTATATATTAGGGGGTTCCAAGAAATAATTGGGAAGGAGGGGGAAGAATCACTCACACGTCCTTTAAATGGATTTGCCTATTTTGTCCTGATTGAAAGGCAAAAATCATCCCAAATCCATTAGCTAACCTATAGGGCTTCTTTTTGTTTTTCATAACATCCAATTTGACAGTGAAAACCTTATCCTTCTTGAGGTAACTGCAGTATTCGACATGGTTGACCACACCAGCCTCCTGGAACATCTCTCCAGTGTTTGCCAGTTAGGCAGGACTACTCTCACTGGGTTCCATTCTTAACTAATTGCAACCAGAGAATTACTTGTAATGGCTTCAGAGAGAGTAGGAACTGCAGATGCTGGAGAATTATGAGATAACAAGGCGTAGAGCTGGATGAACACAGTCAAGCAGTGTCATAGGAGCAGGAAAGCTGATGTTTCAGGCCTAGGCCCTTCTTCAGGAAAACTTCTTTTCTGAAGGAGGGTCTTGGCCCAAAACATCAGCTTTCCTGCTCCTATGACGCTGCTTGGCCTGCTGCGTTCATCCAGCTCTACAACTTATGATGGCTTCTTGCCTGTTCCCAAACATCACCTCTTCCTCCACAACTCATCTCAACTCCTTCCATCCATTTTCTCACCTACAAGCTGCCTCTTGCCGACATCATCTGAAGGCACAGTGTCAGCTTTTCAATTCAGGTTGACACCACCAAGCTCTCTCTCGCCACTATGTCTCTTGATTCATCAAATATTACTAAATCGTAATAGTACATAGTTGTCATCCAGCGGTGGATAACACTAATTTCCTCCAACTAAATACTGGGAGGACTGAATACTGTTTGCAGTCCCTACCTCCAAACTCTCTTGCTTAGTAACAATCTGGAAGCATTGGAAAAGGTGCAGAGGAGATGTACCAGGATGTTGCCTGGTCTGGAGAGCAGGCTCTATGAAGAAAGGCTGAGGGACTTGGGTCTGTTCTCATTGGAGAGAAGGAGACTAAGAGGGAATTTAATAGAGACATACAAGATGATCAGAGGATTAGATAGGGTGGACTGTGAGAGTCTTTTTCCCAAGGATGATGACTTCAGCTTGTACAAGGGGGCATAGCTACAATTTGAGGGGTGACAGATTTAAGAGAGATGTCAGAGGCAGGTTCTTTACTCAGACTGGTAAGGGCGTGGAACACCCTGCCTGCCAATGTAGTCAACTCAGCCACATTAGAGGTATTTAAACAGTCCTTGGATAAGCATATGGATGATGATGGGATTGTGCAGGGGGAGGGACTTAGATTAGTTCACAGGTTGGCGCAACATCGAGGGCCGAAGGGCCTGTTGTGCGCTGTACTGTTCTATGTTCTTTGAGATCAAGTTCTGAAGAAGGGTCTAGGCCCGAAATGTTAGCTTTCCTGCTCCTCTGATGCTGCTTGGCCTGCTGTGTTCATTCAGTTCTACACCTTGTTATCTAAGAGCAAGTCAGTTTGTTTTGCAAATTTGCTGTCACACTGACCCACAAATGATCTTCCCATCTTACACTCATGTCATTTTTAAGATTGCATCATTTCTTGACCTTGCCTGTCTCAGCTCATCTGCTGCAGGAGCCCTCATTCATACCCTCTCACTAGCGAGTTTTGAGAAGATTTGTAGCTCAGGTTGAGTTTCTGGATGTGAGTTTGCTCGCTGAGCTGGAAGGTTAGTTTTCAGACGTTTCGTCACCATTCGAGGTAACATCATCAATGAGCCTCCGATGAAGCGCTGGTGTTATGTCCCGCTTTCTATTTATCTGTTTAGGTTTCCTTGGGTTGGTGATGTCATTTCCTGTTCTTTTTCTCAGAGGATGGTAGATTGGCTCCAAATCAATGTGTTTGTTGATGGAGTTCCGGTTGGAATGCCATGCTTCTAGGAATTCTCGTGCGTGTCTCTGTTTGGCTTGTCCTAGGATGGATGTGTTGTCCCAATCAAAGTGTCCATCTTAGGACAAGCCAAACAGAGACACGCACGAGAATTCCTAGAAGCATGGTATTCCAACCGGAACTCCATCAACAAACACATTGGCTCCAAATCAATCTACCATCCTCTGAGAAAAAGAACAGGAAATGACATCACCAACACAAGGAAACCGAAACAGAAAAATAGAAAGCGGAACATAACACCAGCGCTTCATCGGAGGCTCATTGATGATGTTACCTAGAATGGTGACGAAACGTCTGAAAACTAACCTTCCAGCTCAGCGAGCAAACTCACACCCAGATACCCTCTCACACTCACACACTCTCTCTCTCTCTCTCTCTCACACACACACATGTGAATCTATGGGGAGAATGTATATTCGCAAAACAACTATTTTGTTCAAAAAGCACACAACTTATAGATAGTCAGTCAATGTGGTGTTTTATAATTCCCTACTTTAAAAGTAAAGCCAGTCTGACTCCAAACCAAAACACAAACAGGTTCAAACAAGGCCTCAAACCTAACATGCATTGTCTGATCTAAAATGTCACATCCTCTTTACGATGATAAAACCTTTAGTTCTCTCAGGACAGTGAACTGTAAGGAATTCAGGTATTTGCATATACATATTAATCAAGTAAAGCCTTCTAAGTGATTGAATATTTGTGCACAGAGCCTAAAGAGATAGAAGAGGTCCGTAATGAATACTTTTCTTCAGGATTCCAACTGAGAGGGACCTACTTGTAGAGGAGGACGTTGTGAAACAGGCTGGTAGGCTAGAGGAGGTCGATGTTAGTAAAGATGATGTGCTCGGAATTCTGAGAAAGTTGAAAATAGATTAGTCCCCTGGGCCTGGTGGGACTAATCCAATGATTCTATGGGAAGTGAGGGCAGAGATCGCAGGGTTCGGTGATGATCTTATCATCCTCACTGTCCATGAACATAGTGCCAGAAGATTGGAAAGAGGCAACCGTCATTCCCTTGTCCAAAAAAGGGAACAAGGATAACCCTGGAAATTACAGGCCAAATTAGTCTTACATCAGTGGTGGGAAAATTAGTGGCAAGGGCTCTAAGGGATAGGATTTTATGATCACTTGGAAAGGCAGAGCTTGATTTGTGATAGTCAGCATGGATTTGTGAGGGGTAGATCATGCCTCACAAACCTTAATGAATTCTTCAAAGAGGTGACCAAACACTTGGACGAAGGTAGAGCAGCGGATATGGTATACATGGATTTCAGTAAGGCATTTGATAAGGTTCCACATGGTAGGCTCATGCAGAAGGAGGCATGGGATAGGGGGAAATGTGGCAGATTGGATTCAGAATTGACTGACCCTTAGAAGACAAAGGGTGGTAGTGGACGGAAAATATTCTACATGGTGCTCAGTTAGGCTCTATGTTTGTTTATGTGGAAGTGTTAGAAAAGGGGTAGAGGAGATTTACCAGGATGTTGCCTGGAATGGAGGGAAGGTCTTAAGAGGAAAGGTTGAGAGCCCTAGGGCTTTTCTCTTTAGAATGACGAAGGATGAGAGGTGACTTGATAGAGGTGCACAAAATGGTCAGAGGTTATAGATAGAGTAGACAGCAAGAGACTTGTTCCTAGGGTGGAGATAGCTTTTACAAGGGGACATAGTTTTAAAGTGAAAGGAGGTAGATATAGGAGAGATGTCCGAGGTAAGTTCTTTACTCAGAGAGTGGTGGGGCGTGGAATGCATTGCCGGAGAGGGTAGTGGAGTCAGCCTCATTAGGGGCATTTAAGCGGCTATTAGATAGGCATATGGATGCTAGTATAAGGTAGCAGTGGAGGTTAGATAAACCTTAGGTTTCGGTAAAAGTTCGACAGAGCATCGTGGGCTGAAAGGCCTGTACTGTTCTATTTAACAGCGTCTCAGGTTTGCTTAATACATCCTGATCAGTGATGTGACCCTTTGACCTTTTACTTATAAAGTCTGTGCATAATGCTATCTCTCTCACTATTACCTGGAGGAGGAGCGAGGCTCCAAAAGCTTGCATTTTTGAATAAACCTGTTGGGCTATAACCTGGAATATATATTTCTATATATTTCTGAAGAAGGATCCAGACCTGATCCGTCAGCTTTCTTGCTCCTCTGATGCTACCTGCTGTGTTTTTCCAGCTCTACACCTTGTTATCTCAGACTCCAGCATCTGCAGTTCCTACTATCTTGGACTATAACCTGGTGTTGTGGTTTCTGACCTTATCCACCCCAGTACAACACCAGCACCTCCACATAACCTTGTTACCTTTGGATGTGATCATTCCAATGCATTACTGACTGGTGTCACGTTCTACTTTCTGTAAATTTCAGGTTATCCAAAACTCTGATATCTGTATTGCAACAAGTACATTTCTCTTGTCAACACCATTTGCTCACTGACCTATATTGGGATATTGGTAGGATGCAAAGCAGGGCAAAGAAGTGGCAGGTGGAATTCAACCAGGAAAAAAAAGTGTGACACGATTCATTTTGGAAGGTTGAATTTGAATGCAGAATACAGGGATAATGACAGGATTCTTGGTAGAGAGGAAGAAGAGGGATCTTGGGGTCCACATCCATCAATCCGTCAAAGTTGTCACCCAAGTGATAGGGTTGTTAAGGCATGGTTTTCATTGGCAGGGGAATTGAGTTTAAGAGCTGTGAGGTTATGCTGCAGCTCTATAAAACCCTGGTTAGACCACCCTTGGAATATTGTGTTCAGTTCTGCGTGCCTCATTATAGGAACAATGTGGAAACTTTAGAGAAGGTGCAGAGGAGATTTACCAGGATGCTGCAAGGACTGGAGGACAGATCTTATGAGGAAAGGTTCAGGGAGCTAGTGCTTTTCTCATTAGAGTGAAGAAGGATGAGAGGTAACTTGATAAAGGTGTACAAGGTGATGAGAGGCATAGATAGAGTGGATAGTCTTTCTCCCAGGGCGGAAATGACTATCATGAGGAGGCATAATTTTAATGTGGTTGGCAGAAGGTATAGGGGAGGTATCAGAAGTAGGTTCTGTACAGAGAGTACGGTGGGTGCACGGAATGCCCTGCCTGTGCAGTGGTGGAGTTAGATACCTTCCGGACATTTAAACTACTCTTGGATAGGTACACAGATGATAGTAAAATGTAGGGTATGCAGGGTAGTTTGATCTTAAAGTAGGGTAATAAGTCAGCACAACATCATGGGCTGAACAGCCAGTACTGTGCTGTACTTACTGTTCTATGTTCTATATAATCAGTATCTGGTCAAACAAAGCAGGTGGGTCTTTATGGTGATCCTGTCATCACATGCTCCCCATAAGTGATTCCATGACTTTTAATTCCAGATCAACTGAATTACAATTCAATTTGATTTTCAAATGCACATTCTTGTTTTCAACTGCTTCCAAGGCCTTAGAGCTCCATATCACTAATTTCCTCCAGTCCTGGCTCCTTCCCTGTCCACAATTTTAAGTGCACCACCATCAGTGACTAACATTTGATGTGTTTCTTTAAAGGTGCTCAGGTTGTTTGTCATCTGATTTAATGGAAAAGCAGTTTGTTTTATAATGCTCTGTGAAACTCCTTTAAACACTTCATTAAAGCAAAGACACTAAATAAATTGTTATAACTAGAACAGATGACATGGTTGATATGTACACACAGCCATCTGATGGAGTTTGATGTTTGCAAACTGTCTATGCTTTGCTAAGTTATATTTCTGAAAAAAAACCTTAGACGTTAGCTGTAAAAAGCTTTAGGGGAATCCTGCATTGGTGAAAACTGCCAGACTAATAAAAGTACAGCAGGGGTGGAGTAAACAAGGAAAAATGAAATTCGGGAAAAACATGTTCCATCTTTTTTGCTGTTTTTATCTTGGTGCAATGGCACACTCCAAGGTTGAGCAGCGGCAAATTTTGCACTGTAATATGGCCTATTATGTATTAGGATTGTGTGTTGGCTTTGGTCACAGTTTCTGAAACTCCACATACTATTACAATGGCTCTGAAAGGCAATCTTCCGCCCCCCCTGTAGCAAGACTAACCATGCAGTCACGCTCTGATTAGTACATAGTTATTAAGGTAAGAGACATCTGAACACTGTGGTTTGGGAACTAAAAGAAGCATTATTCCGCAATTTGTCTCGCATAATCATGCCAAACTTAATTACATGATGCTAAAGGCTGGAATTCATTTCATGTGGTAAAAGGCTAAATACTGTGATGTAAGCCCATGTAAGTAGTAATTCAATACAGTTGATTCTTGTTCAGCGAATAACCCCTGCTTGCCATGAAATATTTCACCTCTGCAAGAAACAAAATAGTTGACTTAACAGGGATTTAAAAACTCTAACACAAACCTGCGTGCGTTGTAAAAACATGACGTCTTCCTTGTTAATCTGCTCTAACTGCATAAAAATAGTTCTATAAATAAATAAAATGGTAAAGTGCCGAAGCCAGAAGAGAGCTGGTGTCAGATATAGCACCTAAATGGAAGTCAAAGTCCACAAATCCATAAGTTTTAATTAATTTCTTATATATGAGATGATTCAGTAACCTCTTGACCAGTGAATCTGTGGAATTGGCAATGAGATAAATTTGGCAGCAGTGGGACAACTGTACATGTAGAAAACCAAGTTGCACAGCTGAAATTGTGGCACATCTGCAGCCGCTGCAAGGTTTTGTTTTTGTGCTCTGTTCATCCATCAGAAACCAATTCCTAGGCTGGGCTGGAGTTCATACACACCAGCAATGACCGTGCTGCAAAAGGGAGCAGTGAGGGTTGTCAATAGGTCGAAATTCCCAAGGTCAGATCCAGAAAGGTAGAAAAAAAAGCAAGCATTGCAAATTGAAAAGAAGTTCTGCTCCAACAGAATGACTCAGCACGACAATGGGATTTTACTGCATGGTCCTTAGTTTTTGAATTTGTTAATACATGGCTCAGACTTGGCTTCAGTATTCTCAGTTGCTGTTACATAAAATACGTAAAGATGAGAATTCCTACTTGTGCCTCACAAGCAAGGGATTACTTTACTGGACTTCCCAGGTAAGCATGCTGCACTAATTCCTAAGAGCTGCCAGACTATCATTCACTTACATTGTTTATAGGATACCTCATCTGGTGAGACTCCCAATATATACTCCCTGATGGATGCAACGTCCAACTGTAGGACATTAAGGATGTCATTCAGTAATAGACAACTTGGAATGAGCAAGAAACATGTCTATGTAATCCACACTCCAAGAGAAAAATATTTCTTTCTTTAAAAAAAATCAGAAGGCATAAATATTGAAAGAATAGTCAAAAACAAATTCTGGATTAATCATTGTGATAACCGAAGGGAAAGTTATTACCACTATGAGGATTCCCAATATTTCTAATTTATTAAGCCAGCAAAGATTTGGCCTATCTAATCCTCAGTATCTTCAAACTCCAGTCCTCTTGTAGTCTGGGATCATTTTGTTTTTAAAATCCAGTTCAGTATCCCCCCTCTCCCAGAGTCAGAAGATTGTGGGTTTAGGCTCCAATCTAACAAACAGGCAATAATCCCTAATTCAAGTTGCAGTGTAAATGAAATGAAATGAAAAAAGGAGTTTGACTGAAGCTGTAGCGACACAGAAAGGTGATCATCTACAATGAGAGGGTTCATCCCATTGCCATTTGTGGGCATTTGGTTTTCAGCATGGGGCTACGACAAAATGCAAATCCAAGGCCATGTAGTGAACTGCAGATGATGCTGAGACACAATTAATATTTAATGCTTTAAATGAAATAGCCTGGCACACAGACCTTTCATTTTGAAAGAGTGGACTTGGGTCTGCTTCTGGGAAGCCACATTTGTCAAAACAGATTCGATTAGTCACGTAGCTTCACATTATCCTTAATGGATGATGTAACACCAGGCACCTCAGTTAGGTGTCAAGGCAAGATTGAGAGATTTTGTTGATCTCCACTTGCTAATGCTATGTATTAAGAATTAGTTCCACCAATGTTTATGAATCAGTTTGTGATGTGGTCTGTTCATATCCTCATTAAACGTGCTCTAATTTACTTGTTTGAACATAGAGCACTGACCAAGGAGCTCTTATTGTTAGCAATTATGTGCTGGGAGATCACTTCTTGCACCCAATATACTTTTGTTTCCATGTCAGCAAAGTGAAAATCCTGTGAAAGAAGTGACTGTCACAATACAAGACAGGGCACAGCTATGATGCTCTACATGGTGTCCCTTTAGAACATCATTTTAAGTTGAACAGCTTCCTAGTGACAAACATCAAGCCACACAAAGAAGTTCAAAAAAAGAAAAATAAATCCCACAATATAAACACTGTAAAAGTTATTGCAAAATTAACTGCAGCCAAAGACAAGAGGATCTATACTGTGCATCAATGCTCCTTGCTTGAATGTAGTCACATTGTGTGCATTGCAAGAATTATTCATAAAAATAATGCACCCCACTGTTGATGAGGAATCCAATTTTCAAATAAACTCCAAACTCATTGACTGCCTTTTGAATAAAGTGCAATTAAAGACTAACAATGACCACTTCATGCACACTGTGGACACACATTTGAAGTTGTATTACAGATCTTTTACGTTGTACATAAATATTAATTAGGAGCAGGACTAGACCACTCAATCGCTCAAGCCTACTTGGCCATCCAAGACGACCATGGCTGATTTGAATCCACATTCCCGTTAACCTTGGGTATCCTTTCAATCCCTTGCTTATTCAAGGACTCTGCTTCCACCACCTCTTGAGGAAGCTGTCAAAAGACTCATGACTTCCAGAGAGAAAAAAATCTCATTTTATTTTTAAACAGTGACTCCTTAGTTTGAGACTTTCCCACAATAGGAAACATTCTCTAAACATCCAATATGGGGAGGCGATGGCCTAGTGGTACTATCACCAGGCTGTGAATCCAGAGGCCCAGATAAAAATATGGGGACCCAGGTTAGAATCCTGGCATGCCAGATGGCAGAACTTGAATAAAAAACAAATCTGGAATTAAGTCTAATGACCATGAAACTGTTACTGGTGGAAAAACCCATCTGGTTCAAAATGTGCTCTAAGGAAGGAAACTGCCATCCTCACTAGAAAAAGTGTGGAGCTGGATGAACACAGCAGGCCAAGCAGCATCTTAGGAGCACAAAAGCTGACATTTCGGGCCTAGACCCCTCATTAGAAGGCCCAAAACGTCAGCTTGTGTGCTCCTAAGATGCTGCTTGGCTTGCTGTGTTCATCCAGCTCCACACTTTGTCTTGGACTCTCCAGCATCTGCAGTTCCCATTATCTCTGATGCCATCCTTACCTGGTCTGGCTGACAAAAGACTCCAGGCCCACAGATATGTGGTTGACTCAAACAATTAGGGTCAGGCAATAAATACTGCCCTAGCCAGCAACGCCCTTATCCCATGAGTGAATGAAGAAAATAACACCGGTCAAGAACTGCCATGACCTTGCGTTGCCGCTCAGGTTGATAGGGATGTTAAGGTGGTGTACGGTGTGTTAGGTTTTATTGGAAAAGGGATTGCGTTTTGGAGCCATGAGGTCATGTTGTAGCTGTACAAGACTCTGGTGTGGCCGTACTTGGAGTATTGCGTACAGTTCTGGTCACCGCATTATAAGGAGGATGTGGAAGCTTTGGAAAGGGTGCAGAGGAGATTTAAGAGGATGTTGACTGGTATGGAGTGAAGGTCTTATGAGGAAAGGCTGAGGGACTTGAGGCTGTTTTCGTTAGAGAAGAGGTGGTTAAGAGGTGACTTAACAGAGACATATAAGATGATCAGAGGATTAGATAGGATGGACAGTGACGGCCTTTTTCCTCGGATGGTGACGGCTGGCACCAGGGGACATAGGTTTAAATTGAGGAGTGATAGATATAGGACAGATGTCAGAGGTAGGTTCTTTATTCAGAGAGTAGTAAGGGTGTGGAATGCCCTGCCTGCAACAGTAGTAGACTTGCTAAGTTTAAGGGCATTTAAATGGTCATTGGATAAACATATGGATGATAATGGAATACTGTAGAGGTTAGATGGGCTTCAAATTGGTTTCACAGGGCGACGCAACATTGAGGGCCAAAGGACCTGTACTGCGTTGTGTTCTATGTGCTTCCACCAACTTAGTGGATACAAAATCTAGCTTGTCCAGCCTCTCAACTTGCCTAGTAAACCTGCCCCAAATGGCTTTCAATGCATTTACACCCTGCCTTAAATAAGGACACCAATGCTGCGCAGAATATTCCAGATATGGTCTCACCAAGGCTTTGTATAACTGAAGAATAACCTACTTTTGTACTCAAGTCCCGATTTCATATCAGTGCTCATAATTTCTTGCTGTATCTTGTCACAAGGTGAGGAAAGGGAATCTGCTCCCCTCTTTTTAAATGCCCTCTAGGCTGGTCCCAACAAATATTATTTCCTTTTAGCATGCAGATATCGCCTTTCAAATAGAACTTAGTTAACTATAGCAAAATGATTGGGAGGGAAGAGTGGTATAAGCAGAAATAAAAAGACAGATGGAGTTTAAAGCTCTTAAGAGTCCTTGAGTTGTGAAAGTGAAACCTGAGTTCCTGACTATTTAGCTGTTGTCTTGTTTCCTCAGCAGTGAAATTTATGGAATTCAGGACTTCTTGATGAGTGGTAATTTTCCCCAGGTGCGATAAGGCAGACCAAGCCTTCCAGGTCTTGTTAGAAATCCAACTTTTCTTCACTCTGTTAAGCAATCTACTGAAATATGGTTTGTTAGCATATTCCTGAACCCAGCTCTGTTTTATTAAAAGTTGCGTACTCTACAGTCAATTTCCATCTTCAAACAGGTGAACTTATCATTCGAATTTCTTGACACTGATTTAGTTGTCTGGTTTCACAGTATCTCAATGACAGGTTAATTTCAGTGGAGCAGGTTAATGCATTCTGTACAAATTCCATGCACTTGCTATAATCTGTGGTCAGGTGATTACCTAAGCCATTTTAGGTCAGTATTTGATCTTTTTAAAATCACTTGATTAATACCAGATGATAAATAGTCCATGTTTGCCATTATCATCATAACCTACATGCTAACCAGTTCTAACTCATGCATTAAGTCATCCAGATCCCTCTACATCTCAGAGCTCTGCTATCTCCTATCATTTAAATAACATATCTTTTTGTTCTTCCTGCCAAAGAGTTTCACATTGTTCCCATATTTCACTCCATTTGACAGATCCTTACCCACGCACTCAGCCTTTCTATATTCCATCGTTGTTTCATTACACCTTTTTATAACTTACTCTTTCACCTAGCTTTGCCATTAGCAAACATACCAACTATAGCTTCAGCCCCTTCACCATTTACATAAAATTTAAGAAAGTGAAGCTCCAATGATTGCAGAAGCACACTACTCACACATCATACCAGCCAGAAAATGACCCATTTGTGCCTTGTTTCTTGTTAGCCAGCTAATCCCTTCCCTAGAGGTAGTAGGAAATGCCAATGCTGGAGTCAGAAATAACTGTGTGGAGCTGGAGGAACACAGCAGGCCAGGCAGCCTCAGAGGAGCAGGAAAGCTGACATTTTGGGTCAACACTCTTCAGAAAAAAAAAATTACACACACCACGTAATCCCTTTCCCAGTCTGTTCATCATTTGCCATGTAAATAACTTTTTCTTGGCTTGCCTCTACCCTTTGATTGACTATATTGTTCCAAATTTTGTCCCTTGCCCACATTACTCAGGTTAAAACCTTCCCTAGTTATGCAGATCAGCGTGATGCAGGTGTAGACTGTAAAGGCCCCCCTTGTGAGAGTACCGGCAGCCAGTGTGCCATGAGCCAGAATTCACTTCCACCACAGCAGTCTTTGAGCCATGTGTTCATTTCCAAAATCTTATTTCCCTTATATATCAATGTGGACACAACTCAGGTAATAATACAGGGTTATTTTTTAAACCTTCGACAGTCTACTTAATTTGGGGCCTAACACCTCATACTGACTGTACGGAATCTCTTTCCACGTCCTCCCTATGCCTTTGATTCGACAGGTACTGGAGCCTCCCTCCAGCCCTAAGTAAATGTCCTGAGCCCTGGTACCTGCAGCCAACACAGCTCCTAAACTCTCCCAAATAAAACAAAAATGAGGAAAAGTCACTGGACTCAAAACACCAACTCTGATTTCTCTTCACAGATGTTGCCAGACCTGTTGAATTCTCCCTCTTTGCTGCAGAAAAGTGTCAATCCTTCTCACAATGCTACCCAGCACTTCCCTTTTCACTCTCAAGTAACGAGAAGCTATGTAATTACTGACCGAACCAAAACTACATTCCTCAATTTCAGCACTTCACATGCTATCCCTAAAAGCTGTCACTCACCAAGCAACTCATGACTTTCCTGCAATGTTACTATAGAACATAAAACATTACAGTGCAGTACAGGCCCTTCGGCCCTCGATGCGGCACTAACCTGTGAAACCAATCTGAAGCCCATCTAACCTACACTATTTTATATGACTAAGTCTCCCTCACTTCCTTCTTCGCCCTTATAATTTTATATTAAAAAAATTAGGGCTTCTCCTTACCACCATTACTGATTTAATTCCGCAATAAATTAGATCTTTACCCCAAATAATAAAATTTCGTATTGTTGCATTTCCTAATTTCCAGCATAGGCAGATGCCTTCCTTGGGCTCATCGAGGTGTTACTGACTGCCTGTCTCGGGATTTTCCTGTCCCCTCCAGGTGCTGCCAACCACCTGCCTTGGAAGTTCTCCATTCACTTGCTCCGTTAGCGGTTATGACTTCTAGTCTCATCATGCTCTGCTTACTTGATCCTCCTTTGGTAATGGCCGCTAAACTTCAACGGCCTACGAGTCCCTGAAATCCTAATGTAAAATTATGCAGTGTCGAGTTCCATGGTCACCTTGGGCATACCAAAGTCTTACTGGGTCCACAGTAAAAGCAGTGTTATCACTGTCACTTGATGGATGACACAGCAGCTCACTTATACCTTTCAGACCTTGTATGACTGAGGTGATGGGGCTGAGAATAAGTGAGCCTCTCTTTGCATTGATGGACCTTCCAGCTAGGAGGTGTGTTCACCAAAGCCGACCACCTGCAAAACCTGCCCCTGCCAGTTCACTATCATCCTTAATCAGGAATGAAACCTCAATGTGCTAACAGACCAGCCTTTACATTCTTCGTTAAGAGACAGAGGAAATAAATCATGTAAATTATGACTGCAGGTTTCTTTGAATCTGAGTAGTGTTCAGTCACTAATTGAATGCAACAGGCTAAGTATGACAATTGCAATCATACATACCCTAAACAGTGGTCAGACCTTTCAGAGTAGACAGCATCAAGAGTATTTATAACACAGAAGATGGACCTTCAGCCCATGTCTGCACCAGTCATCAAGCATTCACCTACGCTAATCCCATTTTCCAACACATGGCCTAAGGCCTTATATGCCATCACATTTCAAGTGCTCATCTAAATATGTCTTAAATGCCTAGTTGGTTCTTGTCTCTACCATTCTTTTAGGCACCGAGTTCCAGATGCCCCCACCCTCTGGGTGAAACACTATTTTGAATTCTCCTCTAAACTCCCTTCTCCTAAATCTAACCCCTGATCACTGACCCCTCTACAAAGGGGAAGTTTTTTTTTCTATGTCCATCTAAACTTTGTAGTTCTACAATCAGGTCTTCCCACAAACCAATTTTCCTGCTCCTCTGATGCTGCCTGGCCTGCTGTGTTCCTCCAGCTCCACACTGCTGTCCCCCATCAGTCTTCTTGCTTTATGGAAAACAACTGAAGTCTATCTCATCTCTTCAGGAGAGGAATCTGTGGGCACAAAGGAGTATTTTAGCGCTTTGAATATTTTTTTCTGCTTCAGTACTTGACAGGTATATCAGAAGCAGAATCAGGGTTCAAATTTGGTTTTTCCATGGACCTTTGAATAGGCTCAATGGTATTGACCATAAAATCATAGAAGCACTCCAGTTTGGAAGCAGGCTATTCGGCCTGGCTCTGAGGAGCATCCTGCCCAGACCCACTCCCAACCCTATCTCTGTACCCCTGCATTCCCCATGGTTAATCCACCTAGCCTGCACATCCCTGGGCACTATAGGTAAGTTAAAGTGGCTAATCCTCCGGGCCTGCACATCTTTGGACTGCCGAAAGAAACTAGGGCACCCAGAGGAAACCCGTACAGATGAGGATAATGCGCAAATTCCACCCAGACAATGACCCGGGGATGGGATCAAACTCGGGTCCCTGGCACTAACAGGTAGCAGTGCTAGCCACTGAGCTACCTTGCCACCCTGAACTGACTGATGTGGATGACAGAAAGGAGCCAAATACAGAACATTGAACATAGAAAAGTAGAGCACAGTACAGGCCCTTTGTCCCACGATGTTGTGCCGTGGATTAATCCTAATCCAAAATTAAAATAACCTAACCTACATTCCCCTCAATTCACTGCTGTCCATGTGCATGTCCAGCAGTCGCTTAAATGTCACTAATGACTCCGCTTCCACGACTACCACTGGTAAACTATTCCATGCACTCAACTCTCTGGGTGAAGAACCTCCCTCTGATGCCTCTTCTATACCTTCCTCCTAAAACCTTAAAACTATGACCCCTCCTGGCAGTCAATCCTGCCCTGGATTGACTGCCAGGAGGGTTCATAGTTTTAAGGTGTTAGGAGGAAGGTATAGAGGAGACATCAGAGGGAGGTTCTTCACCCAGAGTTGTGAGCAAAAGTCTCTGGCTATCGACTCTATCCATGCCTCTCATTATCTTGTACACCTCGATCAGTTCACTTCTCTTCCTCCTTCTCTCCAGTGAGTAAAGTCCGAGCTCAGTCAACCTCTCCTCGTAAAACAAGCCCTCCAGTCCAGGCAGCATCCTGGTAAACCTCCATTGCTCCCTCTCCAAAGCCTCCACATCCTTCCTATAATAGGGCGACCAGAACTGGACACAATATTCCAAGCGTGGTTTCACCAGGGTTTTGTAGAGCTGCAGCAAAACCTCGCGGCTCTTAAACTCGATCTCCCCGTTAATGAAAGCCAAAACACCATATGCTTTCTTAACAACCTTATCCATTTGGGTGGCAACTTTGAGGGAGCTATGCACTTGGATGCCAAGATCCCGCTGTTCCTCCACACTGCCGAGAATCCTGCCTTTAATCCTATATTCAGCATTTAAGTTCGACTTTCCAAAATGCATCAGTTCGCATTTATCCAGGTTGAACTCCATCTGCCACTTCGCAGCCCAGCTCTGCATACTGTCAATGTCTCGCTGAAGCCTGCAATACTTCAAATTTACACAGAATATCAATGCATAAAATATACAGGACAGATACAGATCATTCATTGCCTGGAGACTGCTCCAGTGTTTATATTCCACAAGTCTCAGCCAATTCAGTCACTATCTTTCTATTCCCTTACTCTCACGTAGCCACAATTACTTTTCGAAAGCGTCAAGCTATTTCCATATCTTCCTGTGGAAGCAACTTTCACATTCTAGCCGTTCACTAAGGAAATTTCTTCTCATTTATGTAGTTAGAATTTACAGTCCCTAGTTTGGATTCTCCCAGACAGGTAGAAATGTTCTCTATAGCACCAATCTGTCCAATCAAATCATTTCAAAAGACTGCTGTCAGGTGTTCACAAGGACTTTTCTAAGAACCCCAAACTGTTCTAGCTCTCCAGCTGTAGCAAATCTGGAGGGTTGAGAAGTGTTTAAGAATACAAAGGACAAAGAAAAGCATAAGGAAAGGAAAAACATAAATGCAATCTAGCAAAACAATAAGAAATAACAATGAAAGCTTCCACAAGAAATGTATGGTGAAGGTAAATGTGGATCCATTATAGGCTGACTCAGGAGAATTTATGAGGATCAAAAGAGATGGCAGAGAAACATTATTATTTTGTGATAACAAAGCATAAAGCTGGATGAACACAGCAGACCGAGCAGGAAAGCTAACGTTTCAGGTCTGGGCACTTCTTCAGAAACATCAGCTTTCCTGCTCCTCTGATGCTGCTTGGCATGCTGTGTTCATTCAGCTCTACACCTTGTCATCTCGGATCTCCAGCATTGGCAGTTCCCACTATCTCTGAATCCTTATTATTTTGTGTCTGTTTTAACTGATAAAGATACAAGCTGCCTCTCAGAACTAAAGATCCAAGTGACTAGGGAGAATCAGGTATTCAGGAAATGAGAATTAGTAAGAGGAATATACTGGAGAAATTAAAGGGCTGAAAGTTGATAAGTTTCTGGGACGTGAGAGTCTACATCCCAAAGTGTTGAAGGAAGTGTCTATTGAGATAAGTCTATGGATAGCGCCTATAGCAGCCCACGTTCAAATGTGACAAGATGCAGGCATATCCAGGCTTGGGCTGACAAGTGGCAAGTAACATTCGTGCCACACTAATGTCAGTCTTGAAACATGACCAATAACAGACAATCTAACCACTGGCCCTTAACATTAAATGGTGTTACCATCACTGAAAACACCACTATCAAATCCTTGGGGTTACTATTTACTATAAACTGAACTGGGCTTGCCACATAAACACAGCGGCTATAAGAACAGGTCTGAGGCTCCGGTAAGTAACTCACCTCCTGATTTCCCAAAGCCTGTCCATCATCTACAAGGCACAAGTCAAGACTGTCATGGAATGCACCATGCTTGGCTGGATAAATGCAGCTCAAACAACAAACTTTAACACCATCCAGAACAAAGCAGTTCGCTTGACTGGCACCACATCCACAAGCATCGACTCCTTCCACCACAGACGTTCAGTAGCAGCAGTACATACTGCCTACAAGATGCACTGCAGAAATTCAAAGATCCTCACACAGCATCTTCCAAGCCTACAACCACTTCCATCTAGAAGGACAAGGGCAGTAGTTATATGGAACACCACCATCTTCAAGATCCCCCTCCAAGCCACTCACTATCCTGACTTGGAAATATATCACTGTTCCTTCACTGTCACTGGTCAAAATCTTGGAATTCACTCCCAAACGACATTATGGGTCTACCCATAGCAGGTGAACTGCTGCAGTTCAAGAAGGTAGCTCACCGTCACCTTCTCAAGGACCATCACTCTCACCTCACTCTTTTGTCCATGTTTGAACCCAAGGTAATGAGGTCAGAAGCTGAGTGGCCCTGGTGGAACCCAAACTGAGCGTCACTGAGCAGGTGCTGCTTGATAGCACTGTTAATGACACCTTCCATTACTTTACTGACACCATACTCACTCCATTTTACCACCGGACACACAGGGGCAACAATATGTACCATCTTTAAGATGCACTTCAGAAATTCACTAAGGTTCCAAAATCACGATCACTACAGTCCACAAGGACAAAGGCAACAAATATATGGGAAGACCACCACATGCAAGTTCCGCTCCAAGCCACTTACCATCCAGACTTGGAACTACACTGCCATTTTTTTCCCAATGTCACTTAACCAAAAATTTGTAACTCTCTTAACAGCATTGTGGGTGTATCCACACCAAATGGACCGCAGTGGTTCAAGGAGGTTGATCACCACCACATTCTCCAGGGAAATGTGAGATGCAAAGTAAGTGCTGGTGCAGCCTGCAAAACCCAATTCTATGAAGAATTTAAAAACAGAAACCTAGCTGACTTGTTTCTGACACTGAACTAAATACAGGCTTAGACTTGCGTATTTGGCAATATAACCATCCTTGTTACATTTAAGCATGGTAATGACCAATGAAGGAATAAGGCTCTGGGAGGAATCAGTTCACTTGCCAACCCCAGCCATAACATTAAGCAAAGATAATTAGTGTCATGAAGCCACAGAATGTAGACTGAACTCGAGATTCACTTAGGCTATGGGTGACTGTATGACAACAAATATAGATAAGAGATTGAATTACCGCGTCCTTATAGTGATCCATCTGTCTTAAAAAGGGCCACACTCTATAATATTACCTCAGCCCCACTATATACATAAGATGAACTGAGAAAAAGGTTTACCAGCCTGCTAGTGGATATGGAAGATCTGAGGTATTAAAAAAAAGTGGGATGGGCTGGGGACTTTTTCCACCGGAGAAGAACTTTATCTATCTTCCTAATTATTTTCTCGAGTTAATGGTAGATGTCTTTTCCCTAGGTTGGGGGATTTCAAGACTGGGGGCACAATTTTAAGGTTCGAAGAGAGATATTTAAAAAAGACATGAGGGGAATTTTTTTTTAGACAGAGAGTGGTTTACATGTGGAATAAAACTTGCAGAGGTGGTGGTGGATGTGGGTACAATTACAATGTTTAAAAAAGTTTGGATAGATACATGAATAGGAAAGGTTTGGAGGGATATTGACTGGGAGCAGGCAAGTGGGACCAGTTTAGTTTGGGATTATGGTCAGCGTGAACCGGTTGGGCTGGACGGTATGTTTCTGTGCTATATGACTATGACATCCATGCTTCCTACATTACAATAGTGGCTACATCTCAAAAGTACTTCATCAGGTAATCCTGAGGTTATGGAAGCCCTGACATATATAGACACATGCTTACTCACATATACACACACATTGATAAATGCAAACAATACATACTTTTTCACAGAAATATCTGAACCATACACACAATGACTCAAGTGCAAGAATATTTACACATGTAAGCACATACACAAGAGACAAAACTAAGCCCAAAGTTTCTACAAATAATTTCCGTATAATGCCCATAAAGTAGCAAAAGCAAATATCAGGTCTTTCAACTGCATCACACAGCAATGATCAGGTGCTTCCCTGCTAAGCTAGACACATTCGCACCACTGCAGGTTTGCCATTTCAAAGTATCTATTTTCTTCAAATTCAGGTGTTCTTTAAATGTGGTATTGAATTAGGTTTTGCTTAGGAACTTGACAATGGGGGAGGGGGTGGTATGTGGAAGAAGGTAGAATAGGGTGAACCTGCAAAGAACAAGTTTCTATGGATGCAACTGCAGACAGAGACAGCACTTGTGATTTGCAGTCGGAAGCAGATGTCTGCTGATTATGGGGGGTATACTTTTAGATAATGACAGGACAGCGCACGTACAGTGAGACATTCTGATGCTTTAAGAACAGCACATTCCCATTTCCAGTACTTTGAAATAAATCTTTTTTTTTTAAAAAAAGCTGTTGTTTGGCAAGGTAGATCTTGGTTCAAAAAATGCCTACCATGTAAATCAAAGGTATTTGCATTAATTTATCAATGATGTTGCACTCCTTCAGCTTTATTTATTTTGGCACAATTTTTTTGACAATCCATGCTGGCATGGGCCTATAAACAGAACTTAATATTCTTCTTTCTTGCATGTTTAAGAACTCAGATCTGCATTTATAGAGCACCTTTCATGTTTCAACATTCTTCACAGTCATTAAAAGTTCTTTGTGAAGTGAAGTCACAAGTTATAGGGCAGGATAAGTGACAGTCAAGTTGTACACAAGGTCCCACAAATATGACAATGGTTCAGCTAGTCATAATCATTACTGCATGGGTGCTCCTTCAGCCCAAGTCCATGCCAATTACTGTGTAACTATTTATTCAGTTTCTCCAGCCCTATGAGCCATTCTCCTTAAGTGGCTACCCAGTTTCCTTTAGAGGTCATTTTTAAAACATTACTTGTATTTTACTATTGTTTAAATGCAATTTAAATCAGTGGCAGCATTGTCAGGATTATGGCTGACAGAAAATCACACTTGTTCCAGTGTGATGCAGCACTGCTATTTAATTCTAATCCCCAGTGAGACACCAGTAATTACTAACTGTTTACTTACCTTGGTGTATAAAGCTACAGATTTTCAAGTCCAAGCGTGGGAAGATGAAACCTGTCTTGTACTACCTCGGGCACATTTTCTTTTAGTACTTGCTCTGCCATGACTGAAATGGAAAGACACAAAGCATCTGTATGCCCACCGTTATGCGTTATTCTATAGTTAACGCTAACTTGGAGTAGATAGAGTACTAATCAGTAGATCCAGAAGGTGTGCAAGTATCCATGTGAGATTAGAGATGCTGAAGAAAAGCAAATAAAATTAGGAATAAAATAAAATTGAGGTAAGTATTGGAGATAATGGGAACTGCAGATGCTGGAGAATCCGAGACAACAAAGTGTGGAGCTGGATGAACACAGCAGGCCAAGCAGCATCTTAGATTGGTTGGTTTTGTATTTCCTTTCCAGCCTTGGATGAACTGAAGGCAGTCAGCACACTACACAGGTACTCTCTTATTGGTTAAAGACTAGTTGTAAAGATACAGGCAATCCTCTTACTCAAGGAACACATTAACAACATCCAACCCAACAGGACATCAAACTGGAGTTTGATCCTCTCCTCGGACATGCTTTCAGCTTGCCACATGCAATGGGCAGAGCTCAAAAACGGGAAACCTGGCACATTTTCCTCTTTTTCAAAAAATAAAACAAAGAACTGCTGATGGTGGAGATCTGAAACAAAAACAGGAAGTGCTGAAGAAACTCAGCAGGCCTGGTAGCATCAGCAGAAAGAAAGCAGAGTTAATGTTTCTAGCTCCATGACACCGTGTCAGAAACTTCAGGTTATGATAACTCAGGTTTCTTCCCACTGATGCTGCTAGACCTGCTGAGTTTCTACAGCAATTACCATTTCTTCTTCTTTTTCATCTTCCCTGTTTCAGTTGCACAAAAAGGCCAAGCGAAGTGCTACTCACCCTGTGGTTGAGGTGGTGAATCAATTCAGAACAATGAGCCTGGTCAGGTTCATCTGATTAAATGAGTTACGTGCCCTCACCTTTATATCATTTAGGAGACAGAGCAAAAAGTTAGAGAGGTCTCTGAACTTTCGCTCATCACTTTTCTTTAGTGTAAAGTTTAACATGCTTATCATATCTTTCTGATATCTGCGACCAAGCCCGTTTTTAGCACAGCTGGCTAATCTGTCATTAATTCCCTACACCTTTACCTTGTTTAGAAGCCTCAGGCGGGAGCCTTTCCAACTGTCTTCAGAAAATTTAAGTATAATTACACCCCAACCTCTCCTCAAAATGGTGAATAGCACAGTTCACCCTGAATAAATCAGGCCCGCTAAGGCCATCAGGTTTAGTAAGCTGTGATCACTTGCACTCTTCCAGACAGTCTGAGCTCTGGGAGTTAGAAGTCACCGGATGGATTGCAATCAAACTTTCATGGTACTTTCAAGGAAGCAAACTGACACTCTTGTGCGCTACCTTAGCCCTCTCAGAAACATTTTGAAGCTCCTCACAACAGAATTATTATTTTCCCTTTGTTACAAAGGCCCGTGCAACAAGTCACACAGTACACAATAGGATCCCACAAACACCATTGCACTAAATAACCAGTTATTTTGATCCGATGGAGACAAGAGGCAAGAATGTTCACAGAGCACTGGGCAAATTGACAATTGTTCTTCAATTAGTGTCAAAGAATTGTTAACATTTATACTGCCTTGAGAGTGGCTGAAGACAAAAACTTCTTAAATTTTTTTACACCAAGAAATCATGTATTTATAAACTTATAATATATTTAAAACTATATCTATAATCTCATGAAATACAAATGCTTCTAGGCTATTAGAAATTAGTTTTCTTTTGCTTACATTCTATTACCATCCAATCTGTAGACCAACTCAGCAAACTAAATGAAGCATTCCAACAATCAATATACACTTCATCCTGTAATACATGCATTAAGTCCATTCTAATGGGCTAGTTTCAGTAATGGTGACCATGGCAAGTATTGTCGATCATTGCAAAACCCATCTGGTTGACTAATGCCCTTTGATGAAGGAAATGTGTCATCCTTACCCAGTCTGGCCAACATACACCACCAGTCGGTGGGGGCATAGGTACTCTTTGAAATCATTCAAGGGTAAGAGGTCTTGCTCCTAAAGATGGAGATGGGGGGTAATTTCTTTTTTCCAATTTTTTTTATTTGTTCATGAAATGTGGGTGTCATAGGCAATATATACTGGCTCAGCCCATGTTGGAGAAGGGTCACTAGACCCAAAACATTAACCTTGATTTTTTTCTTCACAGATGCTGCCAAACCTGCTGAGCTTTTCCAGCAACTTTGTTTTTGTTCCTGATTTACAGCATCTTCAGTCCTTTCGGTTATCATATTGCCCTGCCTTACTGCCCTTGAACTAAGTGGCTTGCTAGACCATTTCTGTGGATATTTAGCAGTCAATCACAATGTTAACAGTGTGGAGTTACATGTAGGTTAGACCAGGTAAGAATGGTAGATTTCTTACCCTAAAGGAAATAAGCGAGCTAAGCTTTAATGATAATCGACAAAGGTCACATAGTTGCCATTACACCAGTTGTTGTTCTAAACAACTTAAAGTTCAAATTTCCACTATTTATTGCGGTGGGATTTGAACCCAATTCCCCAGAACATACATCTGAGGTTTCAGGTCAGTAGTTCAGTGGTGTTGCTATGCTATGAACTCACCCACGTGTGGGATTCTCTTCCCTGGAAAATAACAGTAGTTACACAATTGAATTTATTCAAGACTGAATTAGATGTTTTTTGACAGACAAGACAGGGTGGGTGGCAGACAAATAAGTGGGGCTGAGGCCACATCCAGGTTAGCCATGATCTTTTCGCATGGTGAAGCATGCTGCAAAGCTCAAATGCATTATTCCTGCTCTCAATTCCGACCTGTCCAGGGTCTGGACTTGAACAAAGTATCAGGATCTGAACACCTCAAAAAGGTTGTGAAAGCTCAAGTCCATAGGAAATTTTAAAAGTATGTTGGCCAGTTAGCAGAAATGCTGGTTTAAGTTTCATTGTTCTTTCAGAGTCATCACAACACAATTGGTTCAATTTCCTCTGTAAAGGTTCTAATATAAATTTGATTCCAATAAAGGGTGAAAACCTAGCAGAATCTCTCAAATATATCCTACAAAAGCCAAGCATTTTTTTTTGAGGAAGAGTATATCCACGACTGGATGAATCTGAAGAATGGAATGTATTCTATATTGCACAGTTTAGCCACGCTGATCAGCTCCATCTTTATAAATGAGAGCCATGTATGAAAGAACTGAGAGTGATTGCAGGTCACTCCAACCCAAACCACTCATCAAACTCTGCACAAGTCACAGAGACCTAGTAATATTTATCAAAAGGTTAATAAGGGTCAAGAAAGCAAACCATGTTTAACTTATGGCATGCTAGCAAGCAAAACAGTAAGGTATCTCCAAATAAAACTCATTCCGCAATGAATCTTTTCATGTAATGAATACATTTTTAAAAAAATTTAAATTTATGGTACTTGGACATCAAAAGGCCTTGATTTGTCTATCCACGATCGCTCTCAACCGTGGTAGTAATCCACCTTTTTTAAACACGGAGTGGCTTGCTAGGCCACTTCAGAGGTCAAGCAGCAAGAATCAAGAATCAACCACTTCACCAGGGTCCGTGGTGTATGTATAGACCAAATAAAGCAAGAATGGTAAATTTTCATCCTTGAAATCGTTATTCAGGTAACTGGTTTCATGTGACACTTATTGGGAGAACAGAAACTGGTACCACAGTATGATAATTCACACATTTTGTTGAATGCTTTAAGGCAAGGGGGTATAGAGCCCCAGTCTCAACCAGTCTCTTGTGAAGAAGTGGTGCTTTGGACTGGAGACGCCAAGATCCCTCTAAATATCAATGCTCCTAAAGTTCCAGCCATTTACAGTAAATAGTTCTCCTGCATTAGATTTCCCAAAATGCATCAGCTCACACTTGTACACATTAGACTCCATCTACCATTTCTCCGTGCAACTTTCCAGCTGATCCATATTTTGCTGCATCCTTTGACATTCCTCCTCACTATGCAGAACTCCACTAATTTTATCATATGCATATGTATTAATCTAACCACCAACATTTTCATCCAAATCATTTATATAAATTACCAGAGATCACAGTACTGATCCTTGCAGAACACTGGCTGAAAACGTCCAGTCAGTAAAACACCCCTCCACACAGCTCTTTGGCTTCTACAGCCAAGCCAATTTTCCAATGAAGGGTCTATGCCCGAAATGTCAGTCTTCCTGCTCCCAAGATACTGCTTGGCCTGTTGTGTTCATCCAGCTCCACACCTTGTTATCGAGGATTCTCCAGCACCTGCAGTTCCTATTATCTCTCCTACTATGAGGGACCCTCCTACTTTGATGGTTAGATAGGGTGGATAGGGAGAGCCTTTTTCCTGGGATGGTGACGGCGAGCATGAGGGGGCATAGCTTTAAATTGACGGGTGAAAGATATAGGACAGATGTCAGAGGTGGTTTCTTTACTCGGAGAGTAGTAAGGGAGTGGAACGCTTTGCCTGCAACGGTAGTAGATTCGCCAACTTTAGGTGCATTTAAGTCGTCATTGGACAAGCATATGGACGTACATGGAATTGTGTAGGTTAGATGGGCTTCAGATCGGTATGAAAGGTTGGCACAACAGAGGGCCAAAGGGACTGTACTGTGCTGTAATGTTCTATGTTGTCAAAGGCCTTTGTAAAGTCCACGAAGGCAATACCTATTGCCTTACCCTTATCAATCATCTTTGTCATTTTCTCAGAAACTTCGACCAAGTTTGTGAGACAAGACCTCTCCTGCATAAAACCATGTTGATTGTTTCTAATAAGGCCATTCTTTGACAAACGTAATTAAGTCTTGCCCCAAGAATCTTCTCCAATAATTTTCCTATATAAACAGTGGCTACAAAGCAGTTCACAGGCTAGGAACACTACACGAGTAACTCATCTCCTGACTTCCCACATCCTGACCACCATCTACAGGGCACAAGTCAGGAGTGTGATGCAACACTCCCCCACATGCCTGGATGGGTGCAGCCCCAACAACACTCAAGCAGCTTGACACCAGCCAGGGCAAAGCCCTCCGCTCCTGATAACAAAGTGTGAAGCTGGATGAACACAGCAGGCCAAGCAGCATCTCAGGAGCACAAAAGCTGACGTTTCGGGCCTAGACCCTTCATCAGAGAGGGGGATGGGGAGAGGGTTCTGGAATAAATAGGGAGACGGGGGAGGCGGACTGAAGATGGAGAGAAAAGAAGATAGGTGGAGAGGAGAGTATAGGTGGGGAAGTAGGGAGGGGATAGGTCAGTCCAGGGAAGGCGGACAGGTCAAGGAGGCAGCATGAGGTTAGTAGGTAGGAAATGGAGCTGCGGCTTGAGGTGGGAGGAAGGGATAGGTGAGAGGAAGAACAGGGTAGGGAGGCGGGGGCAAGTTGGGCTGGTTTTGGGATGCAGTGAGGAGAGGAGAGATTTTGAAACTTGTCAAGTCCACATGGATACCGTTGGGCTGCAGGGTTCCCAAGCGGAATATGAGCTGCTGTTCCTGCAACCTTCGGGTGGCATCATTGTGGCACTGCAGGAGGCCCATGATGGATATGTTGTCTGAGGAACGGGAGGGGGAGTTAAAATGGTTCGTGACTGGGAGGTGCCGTTGTTTATTGCGAACCGAGTGGAAGTGTTCTGCAATGCGGTCCCCAAGCCTCTGCTTGGTTTCCCCAATGTAGAGGTGGTCACACCAGGTACAGTTGACACAGTATACCACAAAGCTTCAAAATCTCCCCTTCCCCCACTGCATCCTTAAACCAGCCCAGCTCGTCCCCTCTCCCCACTGCATTCCTAAACCAGTCCAGCTTGTCCCCGCCTCCCTAACCTGTTCTTCCTCTCACCTATCCTCTCCTCCCACCTCAAGCCGCACCTCCATTTCCTACTTACTAACCTCATCCCGCCTCCTTGACCTGTCCGTCTTCCCTGGACTGACCTATCCCCTCCCTACCTCCCCACCTATCTTTTTTTTCTCCATCTTCGTTCCGCTCCCCCTCTCTCCCTATTTATTCCAGAACCCTCTCCACATCCCCCTCTCTGATGAAAGGTCTAGGCCCGAAACGTCAGCTTTGTGCTCCTGAGATGCTGCTTGGCCTGCTGTGTTCATCCAGCTTCACACTTTGTTATCTTGGATTCTCCAGCATCTGCAGTTCCCATTATATCTGCTACGGACGCTCAGTAGCAGCGATGTGTACTATCTACAAGATGAACTGCAGAAATGCAAAGATCCCCAGGCAACATGTTTCAAACACACAGCCACTTCTATCTAGAAGGACAAAGGCAACAGACATATGGGAACATCATGACCTGCAATTTCTCCAAGCCATTCACCATCTTGTAGTGGAAATTTATTACTTTCCTTCCGTCATTGGGGCAAAAATCCTGAATTCCATCTCCAACAGCATTGTGGATTTACGTACAGCACAGCAACTGCAGTGGCTCACCACCACTTCTGAAGGGCAACTACAGACAGCAATAAATGCTGGCCAGCTAGCGATGCCCACGTCCCATGACTGAAAAAAATAAAATGAGCAAAACCTATGTAGAAACACAGAAAACCTGCAAGACTGAAAATCCATAACAAGCATAGAGCCAGGTTTTATTCACTCTCCTAGGCCCAGGCGATCTGGGGCCAATGACATTATCCTTTCTGAAGAATGGCCACTGAAGAAAGTGCATGTGCTATAGCCAAATTTATGGATGGCACTAAAAATAGATGGAAAAGGCAAGATGGTAATGAAAACACAAAAAAAGAGTTTGCAGAAGGATTCATCAAATGAATGGGCAAAAACTTAGCAGATAGAATGCAATTAATGGCAAGAGTAGAGCCTACTAAACATCACAGTGGTTATTTGTGTGTGGACTCACAGGACGTAGGTAGCATTAAAAATAAATACTTGGTGCCAGAGTTCACTGGTGAGAGACACACAAATATGAACATAGAAATCAGGGAGAAGGCCTGTGATATAATTCAAGGAATTGACATATACAGAGAAAAGGTTCTGAGTGGTCGGCAGGCTTAAAAGCTAGATAAACATCCTGAGGCAGACAGAATGTTTCCCTGGTTGTTCAGTAAATTAAGGGAGGAAGCAGCAGAGGCTCTAGTAATGATTTTCAATTCCTCTCTGGCCATGGAAGAGGTGACATAGGACTGGAGGGCAACCAACATGGCACCATTATTCAAGAAGGAAGAAAGGGATAAAGCAGGAAACTATGGAACAGCCTGTCCAACATTGGTGATGGAGAAACTATTGGGAGCAATTCTCAGAATTGTGGCCAGTATTGAGAGTCTCAAAGGCTGCATTGCCCAGCTAGTGCCCAGCAGGATATCTCATCTAGGCTGGAGAGTAACTTAGAGCGGGAGGGGAAAGATCCAGTTGTCATGGTCCACTCAGGTACCAATGATACTGGTGGAAAGAGGGGCAAGGTTCTGCTGAGGAAGTATGAGCAGCGAGGGCTTAAATTAGAAAGCAGAACTTAGATTACTACTTGAGCCATGAGATAATTGGCACAAGATCAACAAGATTAAAGGTGAATTTGCAACTTAAAGATTGGTGTGGTTTGAATTCTTGGGACAATGTCACCAGTACTGGGGAAGGAGGGAGCTGCTCTGATGGGATGGACTCCACCTAAATCATGCTGGGACCTGAGTCCTGGTGAATGGTGTACCTAGGGCTGTGGATGGGATTTTAAACTAAATAGTGGGAAGGTGGGTGCAGTTTCATGGAAATTACGGGTAAAGTTAAAGGAGGAGAGGTCAGCAGAGGTTATTAAAATTTCCAGAACAAGTAATAAGTTAGAGAGCATGGAAAGGATCAGGAACACAATTTTAGACTCAGCAGATAAGGGGCCAGTCAACACAGACTGAAACATAAAACAAGATTGCAAGAGTTAATTTAGATATCTGAAAGGTAAGAAAATGGCAACAGTCGACACTGAACTACTGAAAAAAATAAGGTTAGAGATGCAGTAATGAGGAACAATGAAATCGCAAAGGAGCTGAATAGGTACGTTGAATCGGTTTTCAGTGAAACATACCAGCAGCACACCAGAACAAAACAGTGCAGTACAGGCCCTTCGGCCCTCGATGTTGCACCGACCTGTGAAACCAATCTGAAGCCCATCTAACCTACACTATTCCATTATCATCCATATATTTATCCAACGACCCTTTAAATGCCTTTAAAGTTGGCAAGTCTACTACTGTTGCAGGCAGGGCATTCCACGTCCTTACTACTCTCTGAGTAAAGAACCTACCTCTGACATCTGTCCTATATCTATCACCCCTCAATTTAAACCTACGTCCCCTCATGCTAGCCATCACCATGAGGAAAAAGGCTCTCACTGTCCACCCTATCTAATCCTCTGATCATCTTGTATGTCTCTCCAGTCTTAACCGTCTTCTAATGAAAACAGCCTCAAGTCCCTCAGCCCTTCCTCATAAGACTTTCCCTCCATACCAGGCATCATCCTGGTAAATCTCCTCCGCACCCATTCCAACGCGGCGACCAGAACTGTACACAATACTCCAAGTGCAGCCACACCAGAGTCTTGTACAGCTGCAACATGACTTCGTGGCTCCAAAATTCTATCCCTCTACCAATAAAACCTAACACACCGTACACCTTCTTAACAACCCTGTCAACCCTGATGGCAACTTTCAGGGATCTATGTACACAGACACCGTGATTTCTCTGCTCATCCACACTATCAAGAATCTTACCATTCGCCCAGTACTTTGTATTCCTGTTACTCCTTCCAAAGTGAATCACCTCACTTTTTCCACATGAAACTCCATTTGCCACCTCTCAGCCCAGCTCTGCAGCTTACCTATGTTCCTCTGTAACCAGCAACATTCTTCCGCACTATCTACAACTCCACTAACCCATCCTTCTACGCCGTCATCCAGGTAATTTTTATAAATGACAAACAGCAGTGGCCTCAAAACAAATCCTTGCAGTACACCACTTGTAACTGAACTCCAGGATGAATATTTCCCATCAACCACCATCCTCTGTCTTCTTCCTGCTAGCCAATTTCTGATCCAAACCGCTAAATCACCCTCAATCCCACGCCTCTGTATTTTCTGCAATAGCCTACCATGGGGAACCTTAAACGCTTTACTGAAATCCATATTCACCACATCAACCGCTTTAGCCTCTTCCACCTGTTTAGTCACCTTCTCAAAGAACTCAATAAGGTTTGTGAGGCATGACCTACCCTTCACAAAACCATGTTGACTATCCCTAATCAAATTATTCTTTTCTAGATGATTATAAATCCTATCTCCTATAATCCTTTACCCACAACCAAAGTAAGGGTCACTGGTTCATAATTAACAGGGTTATCTCTACTCTCCCTGCTGAACAAAGGGACATTTGCTATCTTCCAGTCTTAGGGGACTATTCCTGTAGACAATGACGACATAAAGTTCAAAGCCAAAGGCTCTGCAATCTCCTCCCTAGCTTCCCAGAGAATCCTAGGATAAATCATATCTGGCCCCGGGGACTTCTTTACTTTCACACTTTCCAGAATTGCTAACACCTCCTCCTTATGAAGCTCAATCCTGCCTAGTCTAATAGCCTGTATCTCAGTATTCTCCTTGACAACACTGTCTTTTTCCTTTGTGAATACTGACGAAAAATATTCATTTAGCGCCTCTCCTATCTCTTCGGACTCCACGCACAACTTCTCACTACCTTCTGATGAAGGGTCTAGGCCCGAAACGTCAGCTTTTGTGCTCCTGAGATGCTGCTTGGCCTGTGTTCATCCAGCTCCACACTTTGTTATCAACTTCTCACTACTGTCTTTGACTGGCCCTAATCTTACTCTAGTCATTCTTTTATTCCTGACATACCTATAGAAAGCTTGAGGGTTTTCCTTGATCCTACCTGCCAAAGACTTCTCATGTTCCCTCCTGGCTCTTCTTAGCTCTCTCTTTAGGTCCTTCATAACTAACTCTTAACTCTCAAGCACCCTAACTGAGCCTTCACACCTCATCTTTACATAAGCCGCCTCCTTCCTCTTGACAGGAGATTCAACTTCTTTAGTAAACCACGGTTCCCTCACTCGACCACTTCCTCCCTGCCTGACGGGTACATAATTATCAAGAGCACGCAGTAGCTGTTCCTTGAACAAGCTCCACATTTCAATTGTGCCCAAGCCCTGCAGCTTCCTTCCCCATCCTATGCATCCTAAGTCTTGCCTAATCACCTCATTATTGCCTTTCCACAAGCTATAACTCTTGCCCTGCGCTATATATCAATCCCTTTCCATCGCGAAAGTAAACCTAACCGAATTGTGGTCATTATCACCAAAGTGCTCACCTACCTCCAAATCTAACACCTGATCTGGTTCATTTCCCAGTTCCAAATCCAATGTAGCCTCGCCGCTTGTTGACAGGCTGTGTCAGGAAACCCTCTCACACACATTGGACAAAAACTGACCCATCTAAAGTACTCGAACTATAGCGTTTCCAGTCAATATTTGGAAAGTTAAAGGCCCCCTAACAACTCTGGTGTTACCAGCGCTCCTATCCAGAATCATGTTTGTAATCCTTTCCTCTACATCTCTGGAACTTTTCAGTGGCCTATAGAAAACTCCCAACAGGGTGGCCTCTCCTTTCCTGTTTCTAACCTCAGCTCATACTACCTCAGTAGACGAGTCCTCATCAAACATCCTTTCTATCACCGTAATAATGTCCTTGGCTAACAGTGGCACACCTCCCCCGATCTTAGCGAAACATCTAAACCCTGGAACCCGCAACAACCATTCGTGTCCCTGCTCTATCCATGTCTCCGAAATGGCCACAACATCGAAGTGCCAGGTACCAACCCACGCTGCAAGTTCACCCACCTTATTCCAGATGCTCTTGGCATTGAAGTAGACACACTTCAAAACCACCTTCCTGCCTGCTGGTACACTTCTGCGACCTGGAAACTTATTCATGACCTCACTACTCTCAAACTCCTGTACACTGGAGCTACAATTCAGGTTCCCATCCCCCTGCTGAATTAGTTTAAACCCTCCCGAAGAGCATTAGCAAATTCCACACCCCACCCCCAACCAAGATATTGGCACTCCTCTGGTTCAGGTGTAGACCATCCTGTTTGCAAAGGTCCCACCTACCCCTGAACATATAAAAAGAGAGTCAAGGGGCAGAGGTGAAGGTAGTGGTCAGTCAGGAGAAGGTGCGAGGGAAGCTGAAAGGTCTAAAGGTGGACAAATCACCTGGTCCAGACAGACTACAGCCCAGACCTCTGAAGAAAACAGCTGAGCAGACAGTACAGGTACTGGTAGTGATCTCCCAAGAATCACTGGAGTCAGGAAGAGTCCCAGAGGACCAGAAAATGGTTTACATAACACCCCTTTTAAGGAGGGATGGAGGCAGAAGACAGGGAGCTATAAGGCCGCTTATTGCCTGCTGGTGAAATTTGAGAGTGCATTAGAATGCATGAAATTGTGGGGCATCTGAAAGTGTATGGTGAAATAGGGTGGTGTCAACACAGCTTTGTTAAGGGCAGGTCATGCCTGACAAACCTGTTAAAATTCTTTGAGGAGGTAACAAGTTAGACAAAGTATGTAACTGACAACGTCAACTGGGTCTAAAGATAGGTGGAGGTACAGTTAGTGTTGAGGAAGCTGGAAGGCTGAAGAAGTCTTCGATAGTCCAGCAGAGTAGACAAAGAAGTGGTAGATAGACTACAATGTGGGAAAGTGTGAGGTTACGCACTTCAACAAGAACAAGGTCAGAAGTCATACAACACCAGGTTATAGTCTATCGGGACTATAACCTGGTATTGAGACACTTTGGACCTTGTCCGTCCCAGTCCAACACCAGCACCACCACATCATAACTTTCATAGGAAAGATAGAGGCAGACACTATTTCTAAATGGGGAAATCTGAAGCACAAAGCAACTTGGTAGTCTTAATTCAGAATTTTATTGAGGTTAATATGCAGGTTCAGTTGGCAGTTAGGAAGGCAAAGATAAGTATTAATTTCAAGTGGGCTAGAATATAAGAGCAGTGAAATGCTGCTGAGGCGGTATCAGAGTCTGGTCAGACCACATTGGGGTCGGTATCTAAGCAAGGATGTGCTGGTGTTGGAGGGGGACAAGAAGAGGTTTGCAAGAATGATCACAGGGACGAAGGGCTGATCATATATGAGGAGCAGTGGAGGATGTTGGGTTTGTATTTGGAGTTTAGAAGGATGAGGGGTGGACCTCATTAAAACTTAAAATGCTGAGAGGCTTGGATACAGTGGGTATGGGGAAGACGTTAACATTGATAGGAGAGACTAAGACTTGAGGGGACAGTCTCAATGTAAAAGGCTGATATGTTCCAACTGAGACTAGGAGGAAGTTCTTCAGCCAGAAGGAGGAGGATATGTGGAACTCAATACCAAAGACGGCTGTGGAGGCCAAGTCACTTAGTGTATTTAAGACAGGGTAAAATAGGTTCTTGATTGGTAAGAGAGTCCAGGGTTGGGGGGTGGGTGCAGGAGAATGACATCCGAGAAACACATCAGCCTCGACTGAATGGTGGAGCAGACAAGGTAGGAGTGGAATTAGGCCATTCAGCCTATTTCTGAAGGTCTCCTAGACAGGCAGGGATTAATCAAGAACAGTCAGCAAGCTTTAGTTAATGGGACAACTAATTGAATTTTGAAGAGGTAAGCAAGTGTATAGACTGGTAACTGACCATTGAAATGTTCAATTCAAGGGAAATTAAGGGCAACGAGTGCTGGCTTTGCTGGCAATGCCCACAGCTCAAGAAAGAAAAATGGAAAGAAAGGAAGTTCTCTGTGTTGTACCAATATTAATCCATCGATGACATCATGGAAGAGAGACAATTTAACCATTACTTCATTAGTTGTTGAAATCAAATTGTCTACTACGTTTCCTACATTATAGCAATGATAATGGCTCAAAAGCTATTTAATTGACTAGAAAATGCTCTCAATTCCCAGAGGCTATGCAAGTTATTATAAAGACCATCCTTTTTTCCTCCCCCACCTGATCAACATGTGTATATGCAAAATAATAGGAGTATGAATTTAAAACTTTAAATGCTCTTTCCTTCCCATCACCTATCCCTGTTAGCGTAATTAACCCACAAAAATGAATCCCTTGTACATTTTCAGGTTTGCAATATAACACTGTCCTCCCAAGTGATGGTAATCATTCTTTTCTTTCTTGGCTTTCACGCGGCTTAAAAAAGCTTTTGGAACAGTCAACACATGGTTTAGCCCGCAGCCAGCTTCCCACAACCTTCTCCACACATTTAAGTAAAACATTTTTCAAACTAGATTAAATACCGGATGGCAGTCACAACCCCGTAACTTATTTGTTGTTACTTGATGACATACTGCACGAGCCACTGCTTTAACTTTTAAAGCAGCAGATGTCAATGCTATCTAAAATTTATAAAAACAGACATGCATCCATGTGATGACTTTCAGGACATTCCAAAGCACATTAAAGCTGTTGGGGGAAAAAAAAGACTTGCAGTTACATTCAATTTTTACAAGCACCAGACATTGATTAAGGGACAAATACTGTCGAGGATGCCAAGTATTAGAATCATACAATCTCTACAGTGTGGAGATAGGCTATTTGGCCTATCGAGTCCACACAGACCATCCCACTCAGACCCACCCCTCTACCTTATTCCCCATAACCCTGCATATCCCATGGCTAATCCACCTAGCCTGCAAATCTCTGAACGCTATGGGCAATTTAGCATGGCCAATCCATCTAACCTGCACATCTTCAGACTGTGGGAGGAAACTGGAGCACCCACTGGAAACCCATGCAGACACGGGGAGAAGGTGAAACACCACACAGACAGCTGTTCAAGGCTGGAGTTGAACCTGACTCCCAGGTGTTCTGAGACAGCTATGTTAACCACCGAGTCACTGTGTCACCCACAGATTATTCTCCTACTCTTCTTATTGCGCCATGGGGCATTTTTGGCAGCCACCCGAGCAGGCCGATAAGGCCACAGTTCAACATCTCAATTGAAATTTGGTATCTTCAATAACACAGCACTTTGATTTTTGTAATCAAGCCCTGAATTTAAGCACTTTGTAAGTGTACAGAAGTAAAATACACGGTGGCCAAGTGGCTCATAGCAATCTTCCACTAACACTAGTCACATAATCTATTTCAGTGGCGTTAATTAATTATAGAATAATCAATGCTAAGGATACGGTGGAATAGTCTTCCCAGTCTTCATATAAATAGTGGCATGGAATCATTTCTGTCCATCCCAGGTTTACTACTTCACCTGAAAGGCTGCAGCTCAGGTAATGTAGCATTTCCTTCGTATTATAATGCCAGTCTGAATTACATTAGCAAGGGGAACTCCTTTAGAAGTTAATACTGAATTATAAATACATGGATAATGTCACAAGACAGCAGACCTGACATACAATTAACACTGTAGGAGATCTGTGGATGCAACGGTAGCGACCCTCTCTCAGGCAAGAAAATTCAAGTCCCATCTGCCCGGGAGGTGAGTCGTTACATGCTTGATTAGGTTGATTAAAAATGTATAATACTGAAACTGACATTGTGGATGTTGGCAACTGAAAACAAATGAGCTTGGCAAACTGAGGAGGAGAGTAAAAATCAGTCCGGTTACTAAGTTTTTGGCACCATTTATTCTAACAAACTGGAAAATGCAGATTATTGTTCATTGAGAAAGAGGGTCAAGTTCATCGGTGACATTCAGAAAGATCAAAGTGTCCTACTGACATTTGGGCCAAGAATTTAGATGGTTCAGACCATCGTGCAACCAGCGAAGTGGAATGGAAATTGGTTCTCAGGCTTGATTCACACATGGCACTCATCTCTTTGAGATGAAGCACAACAAAGTTTTGCAGTGTTGCGCCTTGCTGACAGCAGCACTTGAAGAAGTTGAGAGTTGAGGTGTTGGGACCTAGACCAGGGATTGGAACCCGCTGAACCACCTTCAAAGCAGGCCCAAATTATCCAAAAGGTATTAATGACTAACAGAACCAACTTGTGCAGATTGAATTCATTTCTGAAGTAACAATGTGTTGCACTTACTTTGTACCATTAAAAAAAACATACACAACTTTCCACTCTGTCACAGCATACCAGTGAAAAATAGTCAACAAAACAAAGGATGACCTCACGAGAAGTTTCTTAGCATTGCTATAGTCCAAGCTGGATTTATAAACATTCGGCAGTCACTGATGGTCCAGAGACCAGATGGTGCTAGTAGAACTATATTTTGCAACAAGACTCAAGTTATTAATAGAGGTAGTGGTTTGCTTGTGGAGTGGAGGGATGAGGTAGTGCGTGTGTCTGGGTGTGCACGTGCGCGCGCTCATGGAACAAGGTGAGGGGTTCAAGGAGTGAAGGAAGCAAATGAGGAATGAACGACCTTAAACACTTCTTCAAATTTCTTTGGGATACTTTGTGCCTGAAAACCTGATGTTGAATGAGGGTCAGAAACTCAACTCCTAAACAAGTACTGGAAATCACACTTCTCTCACATCCATCTTAAAGTGAACCAGTCGTGGGCAATTTGGTGGGGCGGGAGTGGGGAGAACAAAAGCGTATAAAGATACAAAAAGAGAAAAGGATGAATATGGAGGAATTCTGCTGCATTTCCCTAGCACTGAGCTTTGTAGTGAGTGTGCCTGCCTGCCCAGGTGTAGCATTCTACTTTGAATCGAGCTTTGGTTCAGCTTTGACCTTTGGTGGTATCTTCTTTAGAAAGATTTGATTTGAAAAGAGAAGATTAAAATAAAAAGATCAAAACATGTTTTTTGGCATGTTTTTGGGAGGGGGTTGGGGACTCGAGGCGGGTGGAAAGGCGGATTACTGCAAACAGTTGTGTGGGGATTAACTTTATAACTAGATATTTTTTAAATACTTTCACGAAGCATAAAAATGTGTTTATAAACCCTCCCCTCTCACTTACCTGGGCTATAATCTGCATTGAATAGAATGGGCTCGTCAAAGTAGGTGGGTCGGATATCAGATAATGTACTGTACATTTTATAAACCCCAGTTGTTTTCTTAAAAAATTTCTAGAGTTTGACATTGGGTAGAGACATATATTGAAGTAAAAAATGTGCACAGATTTCAAACTCAGGGCAGCAGCCTTGATCTTTTAAAATCTCAGCAACTTGAATAGCAAACACAACAAAACATCCTAAAGCACTTCATAAGATTGTTACAAAACAAAGTTTAATACCAGACCACATAAGGAGGGAGCAAGACAGGTGACCAGAAGCCCTGATCAAAGAGCTGGGTTTAAGGAGCGTCTCAAAAGGGCAAGAGTACGAGCTAGCAAGGCAGAGAGATTTAAAGAGGGAAATCCTTAGTTTAGGATCAAGATAGTTTAATGCGTTCTGTTAGCAGCTGTGCAAAAGAAAACAAAGGAGCAATGGGGGTGTCGGAAGTGATGGGTGGGTAAGGACAAAATCACGGAAAATCTCACTGATAATTTCTCCTTTGCACTCAATGGGCTATGCTAACTCTGCATTGGGAGATGCCTGTTCAACTGCAGCTAACTGGCTATTTGTCACTTGCAAGCCACTAAGTTTCAGTATGTTCAGAGATAATAGGAACTTCAGATGCTGGAGAATCCAAGATAACAAACTGTGAAGCTGGATGAACACAGCAGGCCAAGCAGCATCTCAGGAGCACAAAAGCTGACGTTTCGGGCCTAGACCCTTCATCAGGTTTCAGTATGTTGTTGCTTTATGAGCTTCACGCTGTCCTCGCCTAATATACGTATTCACTGCAGGAGCGTATTGTTCTATGTTCTCTGATCAAGATTTTGGAACCTCAGCTGAATAATCCCCACTCTAAACCAAGGTCACTGACTCCAGCTAACAGAACCATAGCCTTAAACCAAGACTCTTGATTCTTACACCAAGACTCTTGGTTCTTACACCAGGCCATGAATTAATCTATTGGGCCAGCACCTTCTTGCAACTCAAGAATAAACGTTTGCCAAGTGGTGTGATAGTGACAAAACATGAGGGCGGCACAAAGGCTTTGAATACTTTCAGGTCAGAGATAGACAGATTATTGATAAGCATGATGTAAGGTTATTAGGGGTAGGCAGGAATGTGGAATAATCAGCTATGATGCAACTGAATGGTGAAGTAGGCTCAATGGACCAAGATGCCTGCTCCTAATTTATATATGATCTCACTGCATGGCCGAACAAGCTCAAGGGATTGAATGGCCTACTCCTATTACTACATTTCCAGATGCCATACTCAAGGAGTTACATTAAAGTAACTTTCTACTAGTTATACAGAGACAGGGTTTCACAGTACTTTCCTGAAAAAGCAGCGATGCATTTTGTCAGGAAAGCTGACAATGGAAAAATTACGGTGTTGGAAGAATTAGTTTTGACAGGTCCAAAGCTTCTCCTGATCATCAATATCTATTGTCTGAAGAAGGGTCACATGATCCAAAATGTTAACTCTGCTTTCTCTCCACAGACGTTGCCAGGCCTGCTGACATTTTCTAGCAATTTCTGTTTTTGTCTAATATTCACAATATCTACAGTTCTTTAAGTTTTTTTTAAAATCAATATTTACGTTTTGTAAAAGTAATATTCAATACCATGTAAATCTTGATGATGATTTAGTGGTATACAGTGTTCTACAAGATTGCCTCAGACGCAAACTGAACTACAGAACTGCCAAATGCATTTCTGCTGCAATTCTTCTATTAAAAAAAAACTTGAATAACTTTTTAAAGTTGGCAGATCAACACAGGAGTACTCCAGCTGCAAAGGGTTGTGATCTCAAACCTAACTCTAGCATTTGGGTAGACAATCTAGCTTGAAAATACAGTGCAGAATTGAGGAAGTCTTAGACTTGGAGAATTTTCTGCTGAGACCTCATTTGTACATTAAACAGAAGAGGAAGATTCCCAGTGCATTTATCCTTCAAGAAATATCAGTGAGACAGAAAACCAAATCCTGCAGTCTATAATAGAGATAAAGTGTGGGGCTAGATGAACACAGCAGGCCAAAAAGCATCTTAGGAGCGCAAAAGCTGATGTTGCAGGCCTAGACCCTTCATCAGAAAAGGGGATAGGGTGAGGATTCTGAAATAAATAGGGACAGAGGGGGAGGCAGACCGAAGATGGATAGAGGAGAAGATAGGTGGAGAGGAGAGTATGGGTGGGGAGGTAGGGAGGGGATAGGTCAGTCCAGGGAGGACGGACAGGTCAAGGGGGCGGGATGAGGTTAGTAGGTAGGAAATGGAGGTGCAGCTTGAGATGGGAGGAGAGGAAGAACAGGTTAGGCAGGCGGAGACAAACTGGGCTGGTTTGGGGATGCAATGGAGGGAGGGGAGATTTTGAAACTGGTGAAATCCAAATTGATACCATTGGGCTGCAGGGTTCCCAAGCGGAATAGGAGTTGTTTTTCCTGCAATCTACAGGTGGCACAATTATGGCACTGCAGGAGGCCCAGGATGGACGTGTCACCTAAGGAATGGGAGGGGGAGTTGAAATGGTTCGCAACTGGGAGGTGCAGTTGTTTACTGTGAACCCAGCGTAGGTGTTCTGCAAAGTGGTCCCCAAGCCTCCGCTTGGTTTCCCCAGTGTAGAGGGAGCCACAATGGTTACAGCGGATGCAGTATACCACATTGGCGAATGTGCAGGTGAACATCTGCTTGATGTGGAAAGTGAAAAGGAGCAACTTTTTCCACGCAGAGGGTGAGTGTATGGAAAGAACTGCTAGAGGAAGCGGTGGAGGCAGGTACAATTACAACATTTAAAAGGCATCTTAAATAGAAATATGAACAGGAAGGGTTTAAGATGGATAGGGGCCTAATGCTGGCAAATAGGACTAGATAAATTTAGGATATCTGGATGGTATGAATGAGTTGGATCAAAGGGTCCGTTTCCACACCGTACAGCTCTGACTGAATCGGAGACAAGCTGAGGTTGTGATAGGGAGATGCCAGCTTGAGTGTTTGATTTAAAAACGGGAAGTGCTGAGGAAAATCACTCGGCAAGTCTGCTCAGAGAGGAGCAGAGTTCACATTCTGAGTCCAAAATAACTGCTTCAGAACTCTTCAACAGTTACACTGGACTGGAAACAATAACTTTGTTCTGCTCTCCACAGGCAGTCAAACCTGCTGAGCTTCTCCAGCACTTTGTTTATCTTTCAGATCTCCATCATCTGCGATACTCTGCAACCTTGGCATTCTCAAATGCTGCTGGCTGATGTATTTCCTCCTCTCTCCTATGGTGATGCCCCACACCTTGTCCCTTCAGCTTCACAACATGCGAGGAAATGTGGCAAAATGTAATAGGGCTACAAAGAGAAGGTGACAGAGTAAATTCTGTGCTATTTAAATTCAAACATTGTTTGTTGATATTGTTTACCTTAAACATCCAGATGTTAACAGATCAAGTTATGGAATGAAAATCAGGAGGTTTAAAGTGACAGCATTTATATTTGTTCTTGCCCAGTGCCAATGATTCAGTGGCTAATCAGTAGAACTCATGGCTAGCGAAGGCTGTGGAAGCCAAGTCATTGTGTCTATAAAGACAGAGATAGATAGGTTCTTGATTAGTAAAAGGATCAAGTATTACAGGGAGAAGTCAGGAAAATGGGTTGAGAAAAATATCAGTCACGATCGAATGGCTGAGCAGACTTGATGGGCGAAAGAGCCTAATTCTGCGACTATCTCTTCTATTATTATAGTGCTATTTTATCCAAAATTTTCTTTTTCAGCTTCTTCAATCACCCCTTGTGACCATGCTGGCTGTTCATATAGTGATCCAGTTAGGCCCATTCCCCCATCGTATCTCTGTAGGTCTTTAAATTAATTTCCTTTAAGTGTCATCTGATTTTCCTTAGAAATCACTGATTGTCTCTGCATTCCACCAACTTAATGGATGAATTCAAATTTGCTATCACTTACCGCATTGAGGAGTTCTTCCTCACATTCCCCTGGGATGTTTCGTCAAAATCCTTAAACTTTTGTCTTCCACTGTATGCAACATAAGCTGACGGAATAAAAACAGAAGTTGCTGGAGATGCTCAGCAAGTCTGGAAGAACTGGTTCTCAGGGTCAGCGGACCAGAAACGTTAACTCTGATTTTTTTTCCTTCACAGATGCTGCCAGACCTGCTGAGCTTCTCCAGCAACTTCGGTTTTTGTTCCCAATCTGCAGCAATTGCAGTTCTTTTGGTTTTCACATGCTGATGGGAATAGCCCTTTTTCCAGTCCTGTCATAATCTTGTAGATCTCTATTAAATCACAAATCTCCTTTGCTCCAAGGAAAACAACCTCAACCTCAATAACCTTGCATCCACCATCTCTGGCACCATTTTGATAAAATTTCCTCTGCACCCTCTCAAAGATTCTCACGCCCTTCCTAAAGAGTGGTGACCAGAACTCTAATTTTGGCCTAATCACATCTTTATAACAGATAATAAAGTGTGAAGCTGGATGAACACAGCAGGCCAAGCAGCATCTCAGGAGCACAAAAGCTGACGTTTTGGGCCTAGACCCATCTGATGAAGGGTCTAGGCCCGAAACGTCAGCTTTTATGCTCCCGAGATGCTGCTTGGCCTGCTGTGTTCATCCAGCTTCACACTTTATTACCTTGGATTCTGCAGCATCTGCAGTTCCCATTATCTCTGACACATCTTTGTAACAGTTCAGTATAATTCCCATGCTCTTGTGCTCAATACCTCTTGGTAATAAAAGGTCTTCGCTAGCCATTTTCTCAATTTGTCGCGCCACCTACAAAAATCCATGCATTTTCACTGCTGGGTCCCTTTGTTCTGCAGATTTAGAATGGCACCAGTAAGGCTACTTGCTTTACCCTCACCCTTCCCTCAAAATACATCACTTATCTTTGTATTAAATTCTGCCAATCATTCTGATGGCCTATCCATTTCCTATTATCGTCAATTCACAGCCTTCTACTCTCCAACTGTTGCATTATTGGCAAATTCAAACTTTTGGTCTGTATTCTGATCACCATTTCAAAAGCAAAACTGCCCCAGCACCAAACCTCTAGTCCAAAAAAAAACCATTTTCAACAGCTGACTACTTTTTGCCCTTCAGCCAAGTAAAGTGAATCTGTTACTGACATCCAAGTCAATTTAGTTAACTAGCTTTTTTATGGGCACTTTGTATTCTACCTCGTTCAACTACAAGCCAGATAATGATTTTTAATTCCTTCTCATTCTCTCTTTGCCAGTCTTATTTTCTTCTTCATTTCTTTTTATCCGATTTTCACTTGAAGAATTCACCTCGTACATCACACTGACTTGCTTTTTGGTTTCATCATCCAAGGGCCCCTTAGTTTCTGTTCCCCTATCTTTGCCACAGTCAGAACTTTGCTGCCCTCTGCCTGAAGCATCTCTTCCTTAAAGGTCACCCTTTGTTTCATTACACGTTCCTATCAATCCTTGGTTCTATTTTAGCCTGATTTGATCCCTACTCATCCCATCAAACTTATATCTCTTTAAATTTAGAGCTTTACCTGGTTCCTTTCTCTTCTCCATGGCTAATCAAAAGTTTGCAGGGTTAAAGGGATAGGATGGTGGTCTGGGTGGGATGTTCTTTGGAAGGTCAGTGTGGACTGAATGGGCCGAATGCCCTGCTTCCACACTGTAGGAGGTTCTATGGTATTGCTATTTGATGGAGCTTGCTCTGCACTAATTGGCTACTCTTGCATTAATAAAAAGCAAGAACAGTTTCTAAAAGCTTTCCAAAAGGAGTCTGTATGGAAGACAGGAAGTCACAATGCAACAAACTGTGCTTAACTTAGTGTCTTTAACATCCCCTTTTACAGGTGTACTTTAAGATTTTATAGCAAAGAATTAGAAATGGTGTGTAGGGCTGGGGAAGGTTACAGAACTAGGAAGGGCACAAAGTCATGGAGGTATTTGAACACCAAAGAGAAGACTTCAAAATCAAGCTGTTCTTTAAGTTGTAGCCAATTTGTCAGTGAGCACTGGGTTAATGACTGAACAGGGATTAGTAACAGTAAAGTTAACAGAGTTTTGAATGAGTTAATATGTACGGAAGATGAAACTGCAGATGACTGAAAGAACACCTCCAATATAGAAAATCACTGACTACGATTGAGCAAATGTCAGTCAGTAACATGTTGGCAAATGACAATACAAATATTAGCATATTTTGATTTTTATTTTCTTTAGGGCTCAATGTTACAGAATCCAGAGAAAGTGTAGGTTGTGTGAAATACATGTAGAATAATCATAAGGGTGTATCATCTAGAATTAATTTAAGGGGCCATACTTTTTAATATTTTCTGTTGGGCTTGAATAAGTTTGGGCTTTAAATGAAGTATATGTTGGGAAGTGTGGAATTCAACTGCGTCGTGATCCATAACTCGGGGCAGCCCCGTAGACACTGTTGAAACACAAGTCAATTTGCACACAGCAATTTCCCATAAGTTCCACTGAAGTAAATGATTCTTGCACCTGTCTTTAGAGACCTTGGGATGCAGGTTCATAGTTCCTTGAAATTGGAGTCACTGGTAGACATGATAGTGAAAAAGACATTTGGTACGCTTCCCTTTATTGGTCAGTACATTGATTGTAGAAGCTGAGATGTTATGGTGTGGCTGGACAGGACATTGGTTAGGCCATTTTTGGAATGCTGCGTTCAGGTCTGCCCTCCCTGCTTTAGGGAAGATGTCGTTAAACTTGAAAGGATGCAGAAGAAATTTACAAGGATATCGCTAGGGTTTGTTATAGGGAGGGATGTTCTCTATGAATGGTGCTGTGGAATACATACAACTACCTGAGGTGGTAAACAAGGGTCTTGGCCTAACATCATTTCTGACAGTGCCACACTCCCATGGTACTGCACTGGAGTGTCTATTTTGGTTATGTTTCAAGTCTCTGAGTACGGTCAGACCAGCACCCGAATTGGACTTAAGAGTACAGAAAGTCTGTCTCAACTAAGTGAGACAGCAAGTGTCTATGGGTTAATGACTTTGGGGCCAAACAGCAGCAAGATAGGGCACCAATCATTATTGTGTCAATAGAAGAGGTGAGAAAAGCTTTTGCTCATCTCTCTTAAGCTTCACCAATCTTCTGAAACTTCACGGTGACCCCAGTTCTTAGGCTGAAACATGATTCCAGAAACAGCCAGGGTGATTATATAATGAATAAGCGTAACGCTTATGTTTGCGGCTTCTGTTTCCCTTCCTTATCCACCCACCCCCCTTGTCCAAAAAGATGGAATCCCGCACACAAACAAATAAGAGGGGTTGCAGGTAGCGCTTTGATGTAAGGTTGGCTCTGCTGCAGCACAGAGCACCTTTTTTTTTCCCTCTTTCTTTCTGCCACATTCGTGTGTTAATCTCCTGAGTTGAAAATAAAAAGCCCAGGTGCACAGAGCGGCCAACAAAAGCACCAGTTGGAAGTGAATGTAGCCATGTCATCAGCTGGAGAGGAGGAAAAGAAAACATCCTTTGTTCAGCTAGGCCCTTTTTTTCTTGGCATGGAGAACTACTGAGGAATTACTGACTGAAAGCAAAGGAGAGATTACAAAGCTGGGCCCATATGATTAAATTCAAAACCACATATTTCAACAGGTTGAGAGTTTGTCTCAAGTTAAATGATTGAAACATACAATTTAGACTCTGCAGGACATGCTATTAGCTTTTTTCTTTACATACTCTAATAACTATTTCTTCACTATATACTTTTTAACTTCAGACTTTTTTTAATTGATAATATTTTAAACTTGAATTTAACTTTGTTAATTTTGAATGTGTAAAGAAAGAATATAATTTGCAGTTATATCATACCATTCTCAACCTCAAGACATTCTCAATAGAGAGTACATAGAGTCCCTAATGTGTGGAAACAAGCCATTCAGCCCATCAAGTCCACACTGATCCCCTAAAGAGCATCCCTCCTAGACAATCGCCCCTACCTTATCCCTGTAATTCTGCCAATCCAGTTAGCCTGCAAGTCCTTGGATACCACGGGCAATTTAGCACAGCTGATCTACCTAACCTGCACATGTGTGAACTGTGGGAGGAAACAGGAGCAACCGGAGGAAATCCACACAGACATGGGGAGAATGTGACAGTGTCACCCTGAGGCTGGAATTGAACCTGGTTCCCTGGCGCAATGAGGCAGCAGTGCTAGCCACTGGGCCACCATATCACCTAGCCAATATTATAAGAAATGACACAATTTGTGCACAGCAATGTGACACACTTGGAGGGCTGAGGACCTGCTCCTGCGCTGTACTTTACATTTGTTCAAATCAGAGGACAAGTAGTTCCTCTGTTCAACATGTCATCTATGGCACATTTCCTCAATATTGTATTGGAAGAGTTGCCCAAGATTTAAATCCTCAAGTCTCTGGAGTATGATTTAAGCTTAAGATCTTAGGCAAGATTCTGAAGCAAGTGACTTAATTGTGGCCTCAACTAATGGCAAGTTCATTTTTATTTTAAATGAGCGGCTCTTTTCTCCCCCCCCATTGTGCTCATTTCTATCATCTTCTCAAAGCACTGGCTAACAGATGGATGGGAACCAACTGTGAATACTTTGACCAAGTAACCGCTGGCAACTTTAAGAAAAGCGAAGTTTGTGTATTCTGGGCAATATTCACATCACTACATTGAACCTGACTAATAGGTGCTATTGTACCATTCCTCCTTTGGAAGGTATCACAGTTGAAGCAAATTTAATGCCAGCAAAAGCATATTGTCTAGCAGAGATTTCCAGGATTGCAATCAGAGGATGGAAACCTGGCCTCCTCCTCAGGCAAAACCGGCATTTATTGCCCACCTCTAATTGCCTTGGACAAGGAAGTAGTGAGCTGCCTTTCTCTACAATGCAGACACACCCAGTGATGTTTGGGATATTCCAGGGTTTTAATCCACTAGCAGTAAAGGAATGCTGATATTGTTCCAACATAGGGTGGTAGGTGACTTAGAGAAGAACTTGCAGATAGTGGGGTTCCTGTGCATCTGCTGCCCTTAACCTTCTAAGCTGTAGTTGTGGTCAGTTTAGAAAGTGGGTTGAGAGGAGGTTCAGTCATTTAACTGCTGAAATTAAGTGTAAACAGCAGTAGATGCTGAAAATCTGAAACAAACAGAAAATTGTGGAACAACCTGGCAAGATTTACAGCATCTGGGGACAAAGAAAGAAAGAGTCAATGCTTCAAGTCAAAAGAGTCTTTAGGCTCAAAACATCAACTCTGCTTCTCTCTCCACTGATGCTGCAAGATCTGCACAGAGTTCCTCCAGAATTCTGCTTGTCTTACTGGGTTGATGCACTGCACCCTATAGATAGAACACACTGGTGTCTTTGTGTTTTAGTAGAGAAGGAAGCAAATGTTGAAGATGGTGGACTGGGTTCGAAGCAAGCAGGCGGCTTCATTCTGAACGTTGACATTGAATATTGTTTGAACTGTACTCATCCAGGCAAAGTCGGGAGCGTAGATTCCTGACTTGAATTATAGTATCTTCTGCTCTACGGGCTGAACCCATGCGGGTTATTCTAATACATTTCCTTCACTTGATAAAAGGTATCATTTCCTTTCCACTGAAGTAGGCACTGAATTAACTGAATTTCCCTATCTCTCGGACAGGTTTAGAAATGTGTTTCTCCTTTGAGCTTTGGACCACTTCTTGCCAGGCATGCAGATCATATCACTTGCTCCCCATTTCCTCTACTTGATCCTCTTCATCAGGGATCAACACTTGGTCAACTCCAGCAGCATTCTCTACTTCCAGCCACCAAGGAGAACAGACTATCAAATCATTTTGCAAAAGGTGCATGTATGTCAAAACACGCTCATTCTCTTTACTGCCAGAATTAAAAAGTCACCAAGCTATGAGCTCCACTTCTAGAGAAGCAAAGAACGCCTCTGTTCAGTCTGTATCATGCCTCAACATTTATCGACCCCGTGAAGTAACTGCATGGAAATGACAGAAGAGAACAGGTCAATGGCAAGGTGATCTTATGCAGTAAAGACTAGCCATTTCCCTACCGGATGGAGGGATGGTTATGGTAGATGACAGAGAAATATGACAGGGAAGATTACACAAATTAGACATATACATAATTATAAGCAGAAACAAAAATACGTTAGCCCATACAGTCACATTTTTCCACAGAAGGAATGCAAGCTAGGTTTAGCAGTGTTGGAAGAGTGAACAAAACATACATTGTGACTACTTCCCAACCAATAGCAAAAGGGCAAGACTTGCATTCCAATGGTGGAAGTCCTGAAGCTGTGACAGACAAGTGTTTTACAGCTCACAAAGTACGAATGAAGTGTAGTCACTGTTCCGTCATATGAAAAGCCATATGGTGGTTAGTGCTTGGAACGCGCTGCCAGCGGAGTGGTAGAGGCAGGCATGATAGCGTCATTTAACATGGATCGAGACAGATACATGAATGGGCAGGGAGCACAGGAATACAGATCCTTGGAAACTAGGCGACAGGTTTAGATAGAGGATCTGGATCAGCACAGGCTTGGAGAGCCGAAGGGCCTGTTCCCCTGCTGTAATTTTCTTTTTTCTTTGAAACGTGGCAGCAACCTTATGCCCAACACAGTCCAACAGTCAAAAGCGTGATAACCAAGTTATCTCCTTAACTGTGTTGCAGGGTAAACAATCAGCCATAACATTTACTCTACATGAAAATAGTCTCCATGGAATCTTTTATGCCCACCTGAAATGGCAGAAGGAATCTCTCACCCGTAAAGGACAAAAGCTTTGACTGTGAGCACTGAGGGAGTGCCGAAATGTACCATCAATGTAGAAAACGCCTCTTGACTGGGGCTTAACCGCACTAATTTCTCACGTATTGCTCATGGAGCTACACTATATATTAAGTGACTGAGAGCAGAATACATGACCATGTACCGAGTACATACATTTTTAATGTTGTTGCATGATATAGGCAATTATTTCCCTACTTTAATAGCGGCATTATTTCCCCTCACCTACACGTCCATGAAATTACACCTGCTACAAAGTCAAAAGCAGTTGTTAAATATAAAGAATAGAAAATGAAAGATTTCGCAAATTTCTAAGTGACATGGACTAGGAAAATTCAAACAAATTCTTACAATTCAAATCCCCTATAATGGCTCTCGAGAGAACTTACGACATTACAGGCTTGCAGATCATCTTGCAGACATGCAACTGGTGGTTTCAGTTAAACTGCACAACCTAGTGGCAGCATGGTGTAAACCCATGTACTGAAAACCATGATCACGTTAAACTCGGTGATATCGAATTTAGTTGTTTCCTTAAAGTTATAAATAAAATTGGCTAAGTATTCAAATCATGTACTTCCTCCTGAAAAGGTATCTAAGGAACAACCTCATTTTATAAAGCATTTTTGTCTCAGCCAATTGTATCACGAATGTTTAACCAAAAATGACCAAAGGTTCAAAAAAACTTTGGTTAGAGGGAGGGAGCTGAGGAACTCTGACATCCATCCATCGGATCTTTACATTTCCTGTTGTTTTTAGTGATTTTGGTTGCATGTCAATCATGTGGGAGCACGCCTGAGAGCCACAGTGCTGCATAAAGCTATTAAAAACATATCTAACTTGATGCCACCCCTGTCTTGGAATTTTTTTTAGGTTAAGGAGTAATTACAGCACAGAGATGGCCACTTGGATATCTGTAAAACAATCCAGTCAGTCCCAATCTTCACTCTATTCCTATTGGCCTGTAGGCTCATTTCCAAACAATTTTCACCCAATTCCCATTTGAAATACTTGATGATTTCCACATCCAGCACCCTATTAAACACAAAATTCCGTGTCATTAAAGCTTCCTCAAGACCCAGGTACAAATTTTATCCCAAATCATACATCATTTTCCCAGTCAACTAATTGTAAGAGATTGCATAAACCTAACAGATTATTTTCATTTTTTCAAGAATTCCATGGTTCACCAGTATTTATTGCTTATACCTAACTACCCTTGAATTGAGTGGCTCGTTGGGCTACTTCAGGGAACAGATAAGAGTCAACTACATCGCTGTGGATTTTAAAATCACACACAAACCAGACTAGATAAGGACAACTGATTTCCATCTCTCAAAGACATGAGTGAACAGGATAGTTTTTTTTAAAAACAAAAAAAAGTGGTCTCAGTAATTCCAGGCTTAATAATGCAATTTAAATTCACCAGCTGCTCTGCTAGGATTTGAACCAATGATCCCCTAAATTACTTGTTAGTGACCTTACCAGGATACCGCCATCTCCCTTTAATTTTTTAGCATTTCGAACGAATATCCTTTATCCTAAAAAGTATAACATCAGCTTCTTCAGTTTAACAGTTGTCCTCCAGCCTGGTGACCAAAACTGAGTGCAATACACTATTTGTAGCCTAACCTGATCTCTACTACAGTTCAGGATATCTCTTCAACTTTTGTACTCAGTAATTCCATTTATGAAGTTGTCAACTATTCTTTCAATACGTCTTACCACCTTCAAAGGCCTAATATAGACTTGGTAACATATTCCACAGCTCCATTAGCAGTTGGCTGGAAAGCAGTTTTATTTCCATCTTACCATCTTGCTACTGATTGTATTTTTTCAAAAAAGTTATGCCTTTCAGTCTCTGGATTTTTCAACCACAGCAAACAGCATTTATCTGGATCAATTTTGTAAATTCCCTTATCTTGAGAAGTTGTAAAACAAAAATGTGGAACTAACACTTCAGAGTTTGACCTTTGCCCTGAGACTTCCTTTGCACTAATGTGAAAAGGTTGAATCCCATCATGTTCATGGCTTCATATTCAAATCCAGCGGTATCACGATTCTGAACTATAAGTATCAATAGCTTCTTTGCCCCTCACAAATCGGAGGAAAAGTATTAGTTATCTATATTCAGGATTGAGATGAGGAGAAATTTATTCCCCGACACTGTGGTGAACCTGTGGAATTGTCTGCTGCAGAAAGTAGTTGAGGACAAAGCATTGAATGCTTTTAAGGAGATAGATATAGGTCCTAGGGCTAAAGGGATCAGTGGGTTCAAGACAAAAGCAGGAACAGGTTACTAAGTACAATAATCACCCACGATTATATGAAATGGAGGTACAAAGAGTCAAATGGCCTATGTCTGTTCCTATTTTTGATGTTTCAAATAAGAGTAACGTTAACTCACTTTAATGGGTGTTTTAATAGTAGTCTTCACAATCTCTTCCTCGTCATCTTCCTCCTCGTCCTCTTCCTCATCATCATCATCGTCGTCGTCGTCGTCGTCGTCGTCGTCGTCATCTTCGTCCTCGTCATCTTCGTCCTCCTCTTCATCATCTTCCTCCCTAGAATACCAGGTATAAAATTCAGCAAACCTTCAGTAAATGATACACAATACCTACTGCAATTAAGGGTTCCAGTACAATTTATAAGGCAATAACAGAACTCAGCAGGTCACACATCATCTGTGGGAAGAGAAACAGATGTTTCAAGTTCAACAGTCACTGAATCAAAAAATTAACTTTTTTCCTCTCCGCAGAAGGAGCTTAACCAGCTGAGCATTTTCAGCATTTTCTACTTTCATATCTGATTTACATCATCTACAGCATTTTAATTTGCAGGTAAAAAAGTTTGTCTTGAGTTATGGCCTTTTAAAATACTTCAAGTGATATTTCTTATTGTTCCTTTTTACCCATGTGACATTGAAAATTTAATCATCCATACCCTTACTGTTACAGCATGCAGACACATGGCTTTCAAATCAAGATTCTTTGCACTTACCCCTGCTTGAGCTCATCCTTGACCAATTTATCAAAACCATGGAATTCCACCTTTTCCCTTACAAAACCCAACCCGGGACGATCTAGTTGTAGTTCCCTGAAGTGGTAATATTCTCGGGAGGAAATCCTGCCCTCTGGATTACCCAATGCCATGGGTCTGCCTGCCCACGCACACAAAAGTTCAAGAATCAGGTTGCTGAAGAGTCATGAATATCTCTGGCAGAAACCCATGATCCTCAATTAACATGATCCTTGAATTGAGGGACAACTAACATGAGCGCCTTTCACCTATTTTACTGAACAACTATGAATAATTCCCTCAATAATTTTTGCTCAATTAGTAATTAAACAGCAATGTGACATTAATTTGCATCCAATAGCCATGTCAATTTTTTAAAAATATTTCAATTATAACATCATAATGAAATCACACCGTTAATTTCCTTGTAACTTCCAGGCATCAGACAAATGCCCGGAAAAGCAACGTTTGTAGACATGTTACACAGGCGCAACAATAGCAATAGCAGGCACAAGCAACTACTTCGAAGCTAAAATCAGATTTCGGGAGTCAGAAAGAATGGTAAATTGCACATCTTTTCATTATGTGTAAAATATAAAGTTAGTTGAACTGGTCTATTAGATTCAAGCTTGTTCCTAAGTCTTGAGTATCTAACACACTACATATAAGCAATATTCTACTTTGTCATGATAAAGGCTGCTGGTCAGACTCCTTCAAACATTCTGTACCTGCACCAGCCGGCCTTCTGTCAATTTCCAAACCAGACAATTTTCAACGAGATTCCAGCTGATAATACTCCTCTGCATCTATTAAATCTGTCAAAAACTATTCAAAACCTCTGTTCAGCTTCGGTGCGTTCATTATATTGTTACTGAACACCACCTGTGCTCCCACATGAAATAATATAGTGGTCAGATTACATGAGTATACACAGAAGAATGTTCCTCTTGTAATGTACTTGTATCTCCAGAATGATAAGGAGTTTCATTAATTCAATGCCCCTAAAAAAAAATGGAAGGGGGAAGTGAAGAACACACTTACTCATCTTCATCGTCATCATCTTCATCTTCATCATCGGCATCATCATCATTTTCAGTTTTATCAGTCATCACCTTATCTTTTAATGATTTTTCTAACTCTGGTTTTTTCTATAAACAGAAAAGACTATCAGAGTCAGCAATAGTACCAAGAATGGGAAAACCTGTTAATTGGAAAATATCTGGACTCATTGTACTGAAGAGGGTGGCCAGCAATGAGGAAATTAAGATTGTCAGCAGCCTTGGAAATAATTCATTATATAATAAATCACACTTGAAGGCAAAAACTGAGCATGCTGGGGCTCTATTCTCTGAAAAAGATTGCAAAGTGATCTGCTAGAATTATGAAGGATTGGACACAATAGACAGAAATTAAAACTTAAGGGATTTGAATGCAGAACGCAGTATTGTCACAAAAAAAAATCCATTCAAGCACTCAGGAAAAACTTTTTTACCTAGAGTGAGTGATGAAAGATGCAGATAGAGTGGTTGAAGTGAGTGGTACAGATGTATTTGAAGAGAAGGTAGGTAGCTCAAAAAGAGAGATAGGAGTAGATCGGATACTTAAGTTTAAATGAAGTAATGTGGGAGAAGACACAGCAGCCTACAGCATATAGCATCTTTAAGATAATACAATGACTCAAGATGCAGCAGCAGCATTATAAGGGGAATTTTTATACAAAGGTATAGGTATTAGTGTAAGGAGCCAAAAAGTTGACCAAACATCTTAGGGAGGACATATTGACATTGGAGGGAGTACAACACAGGTGCTCAAGAATGATACTCAGATTTCAGGGTTTAAAATAGGAGGAGAGATTATAGGGATTCAGCCTGTTTTCTCTAGAATTTAGAAGGGTTAGGGGTGATCTGATGAAAGTCTTCAAACTATTAACAGGAAAAAGGGGTGGGAGGTAGATAAAGTATTTCCACTGGTTGGAGATTCTAAAACTCAGGAGAGATGTTAGGAAGCACTCCTACACACCAAGGGTGGTAAATGTTTGGAACACTCTTCCATAATAGCAACTGATGCGAGGATTAGTTGTTAGTTTTAAATCTGGAAGAGATAATATATTTGTTTAACAAAATATTAAGGAATAAACAGTTAGTCACAGATTAACACTGTTCTCATTGAATGGTGGAACAGGCTCACGAGGCTGAATGGCCTATTACTGATCCGGTGTTTCTAAAACAGAAGATTTTAAGAGAAGCCTTAAAAGGAGGAAAGAAGAGGAGGCAGCAAGGTTTTAAGAATGAATTCTGGAGGTCAAGATTTAAGCAGCTGACAGCATGGACAGAAATAACGGGTAGATTAAAATTAGGGTACTCCAAAGAACATAATGTAAGAGGAGGAGTAGGCCAATCAGCCAGTCATTCTATCGCACCATTCAACATCATGGCTAATGTACCCCAGGTAGAAATCCTCTTTCATGCCACCCTAGCATGGTTCTCAACTCCCTGTTATTTCCAAAACCTATCTACAACTTCTAAATATTTTCAGTGATCTAGTATTCACAATTCTCTGGGATAGAGAATTTCAGACATTCACTCAGAGAAGAAATTTCTTTACATGTGAATTTTAAATCAATGACCCCTTATTCCATAACTTTGTTCCCTAGTGTGAGGTAACCTGAACAACTGGAGAGACATCTTAATGACTACCCTGTCAAACCCCCTCCGAATCTTATTTTTCTTTTCATTTGTTCATGGGCTGAGGTCGTCACTTGCTAGACCAACAGTTATTATCCATCCCTCATTGCCCAGAGGACAGTTAACAGTCAACCACATTGTTATGGGTCTGGAGTCACATGTAGGCCAGACAAGACAAAGATGGCAGTTTTCTCCTCCTAAAGGGTATTAGTCATTAGTGAACTAGATGGATTTTTCATCACAATGGGCAATGAATTTGTGATGATCATTAGACTCTTAACTGCAGATTTTTTTCTTAGTGAATTCAATTCCACCATCTGACATGTTGTGATTTGAACCAAGGTCCCCAGGCTAGACAGCCCAGAGCGGGATCCAGAGACTGGTGGTAAGGCAGCTGACGAGTCCAGAGTGGGACTCTAGAAGCAACGTCAAGGAAGTGGCTGGCAGAGGGATGAGCACGGGGCTTGGTATCGGCAGCTACGTCAGCGAGGGCTAGCAGCTGCTGCAGAGTTAGAACATAGAATTGATGTGGTTTCTGCCTGGGACTCCTTTGGGCGTGTTTTGAGACATCTTCCTTCCCAAAATCGACAAGAGCCTGATGCAGTTGGCCAGCTTCGGCAGCGGCTTCCAACCCAGTATTCCAGCAGCCTGGTAATCCAGTAGCCCCGTGTGGCAGTTTGCAGCAGTACTGTCTATTCCCGAACACAGGAGCAGGGAACTGAACTAAGATAGACTTTGTCTTAATGTCTTTTCTTATCCAGGCCTTCTATTATTAATACAGGTGCAGTCACATAGTGACTTAAATACTATTCACTTTTATTTTTGTTAGAAGATACAGGTGACAATAAATGACTAAATGACAAGATCACCACCTGGGTCCCCCAATTAACAATCCAGAGACAATATCATTAGGTATTAACTCTCCAATTCTTGATAAATCAACCTCTTCATCCTAGGAGTGAACTTAGTAAATCACTTTTGAACTGCCTCTGATGCCCTTCTTAAAATACAGCACCAAGGCAGTACAGAATATGGAACCTCAACAACACTCTGTACAGTTATACCAAGACTTCGCTGGATTTGAACTCCAACCTCTCAGAATTGTAGAATCCCTAGTGTGGAAGCAGGCCATTTGGCCCATCGGGTTTGCACCAACCCTCCAAAAGGCACCCAACCCCAAATCCCACATTTTTCCAAGGCTAGTCCACACAACCTACACATACTGAACACTATGGGCAATTTAGCATGGTCAATCCACCTAACCTACACATGCTCGTACTGTGGGAGGAAACTCGCAGAGACACAATGAAATTGTGGAAACTCCACAGAGACGGTTGCCCGAGAGGAGAATCGAACTTGGGTCCCTAGGGATTTGAGACAGCAGTGTTAACCATTGAGCCTTCTAGCAATAAAGGCCAAAATTTCATTTGCCTTCTTAATTACTTGTTTCAGCTGCCTGCTCTTTATTTTGTGTTTCATACACAAGAACACCCAAAGCTCTCTCTAGTGTGCTTTTTTGGAGTCGTTCTCCATTTAAATAACATTTAACATCATCTACCAAGGGTTTTTGACTCCTTATTCAAAATATCCTCATGCCCTCATCAAAACATGCCCTCCCACCTATTTTTGTATCATCAATAAATTTGGATTCATTATATTCTGCTCTTCTCCTCCAAGTCAATAATGTTAAATAATTGAGACCTGAGCACTGATCATCGTAGCACTCCATCAGCAAACTCTTTCCAACCTGAATAAGAGCGATTGATCCTGGCTCTCTGTCTTCTGTGTTTTAAGAAATGCTCAATCTGTACTAATGCAATTCCCCAATACTAAGAACTCCTATGGAATAGAATAGAATCCCTACAATGTGGAAACAAACTGCCCAACAAGTCCACATCGAACCTCTCAGCATCCCACCCAGACTCATCACCCTATAACCCACCTAATCTACATATCCCTATGGGAATTTAGCTTGGCCAATTCTTTAACCCACATATCTTTGGACTGTGGGAGGAAACCAGAGCACTCGGTGGAAACCCATGCAGACAAAGGGAAAATGAGCAAGCTCCACACAGCCAGTCGCCCGAGGCTGGATCAAACCTGGGTCCTTGGTGCTGTGAGGCAATAGTGCTAACCATTGAGCTATCATGCCACCTTTGAGGCACTTTGTGGAAATCCCAATGCTCTTTATCATCTCTGTTTGCAAATCCTCAAAGAATTCTGGCATTTTTGTTTTATATTCATCGATATGACATGGGCATTGCTGGCTGGTGGTGGGAAACCGCCTTCTCGACAACTGTAGTCCAATCGATGTTGGAAGACCCAGAATGCCATATCTGCCAAACAGTATTTCCCTTTCACAAAACCATGTTGATTCTGTTTGAATGCATTCTGCCTTTCTAAATGTCCTATTTAATCATTAATAATGGGGTCCAGTGCTTTCCCAATGATAGATGGTAGACTAACAGTAGTTTAGTTCCTTGCTTTCTGTCTCCTTTCCTTCTTGAGCAGGAGTGTCACATTAGCAGGTTTCCAGTTCTCTGGACCCTCTCAGAATCCAGTAAAATCTCAAATATTTCTACCAATGCCTTCACTATCTCTGCAGCCACTTCCTTTAAAACTCTTGGATGCATGCCATAATCCTGGGGAGCTAACTGCCTTTAGTCCCATTAGTTTGGCAAATACTTTATCCCTTGTAATAGGAATAAGATTTACTTTCCTCACATTACTACTTTACTTGTAATCTTCAACATGTTTATAGTGTCATCCAGCATGAAGACCGATGCAAAATATCAGTTTAAATTATCTGCTATTTCCTTGCTTTCCTATCAACTCCTCAGTTACATTGTCTATGGATCCCATACTTACTTCAGTTATTCTCTTCCTTATTTACTTGTAGAAGGTCTTGTTAATTATTTTGTACAGTTCTTGGCAATTAACTTTCATGATCAATTATCAGGCAGATTCTTCAGTTGGGAAGAGATTCATCCGTGATTTCGTTGGTGTCTGTAGAGTCCTATTCTGGACCTGCAGATCCTGGGGCAGTGCGGGCAGGGGAATGCTCCGGACAGTGGGGCTTGAGATGAGGGCTCCTTCCTGCGTTTCGGTCTGTCCTCTGCAGCTGCTCTCCTCGAACATTTGAACTGCTCCGCCGCCGTCGTAGTTTTCTTCCGCCATGCGTCCCTGTCAGAGGCCAGCTTTTGCCATTCTGTTGAGGTGATGCCAGCCTGAGACATTTGTTGCTTCAGTTGGTCCTTGCAGCGCTTGCGCGGGGCACTGCAGTTTCTTTTGCCGTCACAGAGTTCCCCGAAGAACACTGTCTTGGGTATTCTGGTGTTGACGGTCCGCAATACGTGCTCCGACGTCGAAGTTGTTTCAGGAGAAGGGTCGCTTCCATGCTGGGGAGCCGGGCCTTTTCCAGCACTTTATTGTTAGAGACGCGGTCCTGCCAGGTGACGCCCAATATAGAGCGCAGGCAACGTTGGTGGAATCGTTCCAGCCGCCGCATCTGTTTCCAATACAGAACCCAGGCCTCGGAGCCGTAGAGCAGTGTGGTGATGACCGCGGCCTTATAAACCTGGATTTTCGTCGACATGCTTATCGAGTGGTTTCCCCATACACGCTTCTGCAAGGCAATTGTCGACGTCTCCTGTGACTGTAGCATTGTTGGAGATTATGCTTCCCAGGTACATGAAACGTTCGACCGTGTTGAGGGGATGGCCGTCGATTGAGATTCGAGGTGGGTTGTATGCGCTGCATGGTGGCTTCTGGTACAGGATCTCCATCTTCTTCAGACTGATCATTAGCCCGAAAGCCTTTGCAGCTTTGGAGAAGCGCGTCACTGCAGTCTGTAGCGCATCTTCTGTGTGAGAGAGTAGGGCGCAGTCGTCCGCATACAGCAGCTCCATGATGGGCTCCCGTGTTGTCTTTGTACGAGCGAGGAAGCGATGCAGATCGAAGATATTGCCGTCCGGGCGGAAGCAAATGTAGGTGCTGTTCGTGATGCCCTCCTTCGCTTCCTGCAGCATCATGTTGAAGATGGCGGCGAAAAGTGTTGGTGCCAAGACACTGCCCTGCTCCGTGCTGTTACTGATGGGGAACGGGTGTGATAGGTCACTGTTGTATTTCACCTTGCCGCTCTGACCTTCATGAAGTTGCTGTAGGATGGTTAAGAACTTAGGAGGGTATCCGAGCTTCCCCAGGATTTTCCATAGACCGTCGTGGCTGACAGTATCGAAGGCTTTGGTGAGGTCAATGAATGCATCGTACAATCCAACATTCTGCTCACGGCATTTCTCCTGAAGTTGGTGTAGTGCGAAGATCATGTCGGATGTGCCTCTGTTCGCTCTAAAACCACATTGACTTTCTGTCAGGTTGTCCTCCACAATGGTGGGAATCAGTCTGTCCAAGAGGATTCTGGAGAGAATCTTCCCGGCCGTAGACAGCAGAGCGACACCTCTGTAGTTTGAACAGTCCAATTTTTCACCCTTGTTCTCATACAGGGAGACTATCTCAGTCACGTAGATCAGCTGGCACCTCACCCTATTCCCAACAGAGTGTAAATAGGTTGGTGAGTTCGTTCAGGAGCGAAGTTCCTCCTAATGTGTATACTTCTGCAGGAATTCCATTGATACCGGGGGCTTTGTGAAGTTTCAAGCTTAGAGATGGCGGATTGAACCTCATCCAGCGTTGGTGGGCGGTCGAGTTCGGATCTGATGTCCTGCTGCGGGATTCTCTCGATGGACGCTGTTTGCACTTGGCGATTGTCCGCGAAGAGGTTCTCGTAGCGTTCTGTCCATCGGTCCACGATGGCTTCTTTGTCAGTAAGCAAACTGGCACCGTCAGCAGAGCGCAAAGGGGCCTGAAGTTGGCGGGTCGGTCCATACATGGTGCGCAGAGACTCAAAAAGCTCTGGTGTTGCTAGTGTCTGCATACTGCTGTGTTTGTTCTGCCAGTTTTGACCACCAGTCGTTTTGCATCGTTCTGATCAATTGTCTCCATGTTTATTAGCCTTTTAGAAACAATGCCAAGCCTCCCACTTACCACTAATTTTCATGACTTGTACGCCTTAGATTTTGGTTGGATGCACTCCTTGACAGCCTCTGTTAACCACAGATAGTTCATTTACATCGAGTCTTTCTTTCAGTTCAGAATAAATTTTTGCTGAGCTTTATGAAATATCTGCTTAAATGTCTACTACTGCTTATCCATTGACTTTCCTTTAATTTATCCCCAAGTTGAATGGCAGAGCAGGCTCGAAGGAACTACCTGTAACGTTTTTCCTATGTATTTTCTATGTTTGGTGTCAGTCAGTTGCCAGGCAGAGAGAGAGTTGGAAGCAGAAAGATTTCTGAGACGGGAACTCAAGCAATTACTTCAATATTCTCAATAACCTATTACTTGAAGGCATTTGTTTTTCAGTACTGTATGGAGGGTAATGAAAGACAGTGTAGCTTGCTGCTATCAACTTACACATGAAAGCTAATGCAATGTTTTCAGATAATGTCACCATAAGATATATGTAGATGAAGAACTGGAGGGAGCCATAGATAGATTTTTTGGGGCGCACAGTGAGCAGAAAGAGAGAAGCTACTGTAGATGATTATCTGAAAACTTTTAGGGAGATACAACTCAATGGCACCTCCAGTTCTGCCCAGTGGACAACAAAAGACAGCTGTTATAGGATGGTAAAGACAACTGGTTGAAGAGCAGTTCACCTTTCGTGGCAATTACATACAATCCTGTTTTTGACTTCATAAGACCAGTTACACTACAACGGCAGGAATGAAAACCTGGCTTGAGGGATCAATGCATCCAGGTCTGAGATAGATGGAAAGATTTGGGAGGTGACAAGTCAAAAGGATTTCGAAGAAAAAGCAAGATTGGAAAAGGGAGTGGCAGTTTGCAATCAGAAAGTGAAGGACTGTACCTCTAAGCAGAAAGATGTCTTCAGATTTGACAAGCGAGATGATGCAGGACAGCACATCAGCATCAGTAGCACCAAGAAGAGACGTTATATTGTCAGCGCTCAAGTTGGAAAAGGGGAAATGAACAGGGGATGAATCTCATGAACAGCAGGTCAGAGGGTGTGAGACATGCAAGGACAGAACTAGAGTATGATGAAAGTACAGGATAAATATGTTCATACGTATGTAGCATAAACATTTACAAAGATTTACAGACAGAAATGGGAAAGGAGTTCAACAGCAGAATCATTGAACAGATGGAAGGTAATCAGCAGAAGAACCAAGAGCTGGAATAGGGGAGATTTACCAGGATATTGGAGAGTTTTAGTTATGAAGCCAGTTTGAACAGACTGGGGATGTTTTCCCTTAGAACAGAGGAGATTGAAAGGGGATATAATGGAAAAATATAAAATTACGAGGGCCGTAAGACAGGAAGGAACTCTGATCCTACCAGCAAGGGAAAATGACCAGACAGTACTGATTTGCAAGGAGGAACAGAAAATTTAGCGGAGATACGAGGAAAGTCTTTTTCACCTAAAGGATGGTTGGAATCTTGAACTCTGCCTGTAAGTGTGATAGAGGCAGAAACCCTCATGAATTCAAGAAATATTTAGATGCACACTTCTAACAGTAAGGGTTAAGGGCTGGAAAATGGCAGTAGAATAGTTAAGTGGGTGTTTTAGGCATTTTTTTGAATGCAGACATGTTGGGCCGAAGGGTCTTTCTCTGTGCTGTGAACCTTTAAAACTCTAAACAGAAGAGAAAAATAGATATTGTTTATATATAAACACAGCAAGCTATTATGATCTGGAATGCACCACCAGGGTAAGTGGAAGTTGCCACAAGGAATTGTCAAAAGGGAATTGGTCAAATATTTGAAGCAAAATTTATTGAAGGTTTGAAGTGAAGAAATGAAATTAATCAAAAGGATCCTTTCCAAAGCCAAGACTGATGAAATTTGTCCTATTGCTTCCTCTAGGGCTGCATTATTCTGGAAAATATTATTTTTAAACAAGGGGAGATCAATGAACAATTCTTGAATTCAAGTGAAGATCAATGCCTCTGTTCTCTGAAGATATTTACCAGGATGTTGCATTTTATGAAAGGTTTGAGTCATAGGGAAAGGTTGGATAGGGTGGGACATTTTTCACTGAATCATAGGAGGTTGAGAGTTGACCGTCTATAAGTTTATTAAAATAACAAGAGGTACAGATAAAGTTGATGGCAGTTGTCTTTTCCCCAAGATATGGAATTTGAAGACTAGGGGACATATTTTTGAGGACAGAGATTTAAAAGAAGACAGGGGACAATTTATTTTTCTCTTTACACAAAAAGGTGGCTCACATGTGGAATGAACTTCCTGAGGAAGTGGTGGATGCGGGTACATTACAACACTTGAGACATTTGGATGGATAAGTGAATAGGAAAGGTTTGCAGGATTATGGCCCAGCAGCATTTGGGATTAGTTTAGTTTGGGATGATGTTCGGCACGGGCTGGTCGGACCGAAAGGTCTGTTTCGGAGCTGTATGACTCCACGACTCATACCTCACAGGAAGTGGCCTCTAAAAACACTACACTACTACACCAGGGTTTATGTGACAAGACTGCACTTATTAAAACTTAAAAAGTTCAGATTTTTCACCCATAGGTTTAAAGTGATTAATCCATAATTGAACAAGGATCCACACAAAAGTGAAAGTTTCCTCTGCTCCATACCTTAACAGGGTGCTGTGTACTGGGGGACAATGCCAGTTTGACAGGTTCCTTCTTCACAGGCAGCTTCATCTGGTGATTCTCTTCAGATTCAGACTCCGATTCGGAGTCGGAGTCAGACATACCTGTAATTATTTCAGAAAGTACTTGTTCAGTACTTCAAAACAGCAACACTAAAATTAATCTAAAGATATCCACACTATATCAAAATCATGTTGCATGGATGGTACAATAAATTAGCTCAGTTGGCTGGATGGATGGTTTGTAGTGCAGAGTGACACCAACAGCATGAATTCAGTTTCTCCATGGGCCAAGGTCACCACGAATGATTCTCCTTCTCGACTTTCCTGCCCTTGTCTGAGGCGTGGTGACCCTCAGGTCAAACCACCACCCTTTGCCTCTAATGAGACAGCAGCCCTATGGTCTGATATGACTACTGTGACTTTCACTTTACTTTTTACTTACATGCCAGCTTCAGCCCAAAATAGCCCAAGGTACTTCAGATCTACTGTTACATAACAACTGACAAACACTGAAGGAAGTTAAGGATAGACAGCAGAAGGCAATGAAAACAAGGATGAAAACTGTAGAAAGAAAAACAGGCATTTCCTAACTGAAGAATTGCTAACCCCACACCAATATATATCCATGTAGACATACCCATATATCAAAAGATCTATTAACAGTATTCAGCAGTTTGGGATCTTGCCCATTATTCTGACCACCAACACTCTCAAATGAGAAACCAAGTGAGATCCTACTGCACATTTCAGTTGTCAAATTTCACTTTCATGACAGGCACATGTACTTCACGGTATCTTATTTTGTATGAATGTACAGACTATTTGAGATACAAAGACATAAACCCAAAGTGTACTTCTGTGTAAAAATAGCATCTGTGCAACAAACCTTTTCATTTTTAACCTATCAGAGGTTTCCTCCTATCATCCAAAACTTAATTAACAAAAAAAAAACTGCTTTCTCAAATCTATTTGTAAAACCATAACCAGCCCTTCTCTTTGAGCTGGTCACCATAGTGCATTTCCAGGACTCCTGGAGTCTTTATAAACATACTATAGAATCTCAGCACTGCTGTCCTGATCCAGCTTATGTGAAAAGGTAGATTTGTACTTTACCTAACCAAAACTCCAGATTTACCAACTGCTTCACCCTACCGTCTCTTGTATCATCAAGATGTCTTTTTATACCTGTAAAAGTGCTCCATTATGATGGAATCTTTAGGCTGGGATGGAAAGGCTGTTCTGATTGAACTAAGTATCTATGCTACCTTGCATCTATTGAGGCCTTGGACAGGAAACTGCCGCAATAACTGATTTTCTTCAAAAGCAAAAAGGCAGTCAAGTATTCATTGCTTGATGTAAGATGCTTTTTTAAAATGCATTGGGGGGTTGGGGGGGGGGGGGGTGGGGGGGAGAGAAGGGGGCGCTGTGAGCTTCCTTGGATGGGCCAGCATTTACTGTCTTACCCCCTAGTTGCCTTGTTCTTTTCCCTTCTCTCTTCTCAAAGGCCTCAAACATCCCCTCCAAGCAAAAAGGCAATTTACTTTCATCTTCGCCAATTTATTACACAGTATGTGATGCTCACATCACAATTGCTCCTCGGGAGTACAAACAAGACTGAGTGACCACTTTGTAGAACACCTTCCACAAGTTCAATCCCCTAACACAAGCAAGCTTCTGGTTGTCATTTTTATTCTCCACCTTGCTCATGTCTGAAACCTCTCCATCTCGGAGCCATTCAGGGCTCCAGCAAACTTGAGGAACAGCACTTTATTTTTCAGCTTGGTACTCCCACAGCATTTAGAACTCAGCATAAACTTCTTTAGAAGACGATGGCCTCTGCGATCATCTCACTTTGAGTGTTGTTTCCTTTTCTAATTTTGCTGCTTCAGTATTGTCGTTTCACTCCCTCCTTCACATTGCAGTTAGATGGTATTCATATAGCCATTCATTCCTCATTTATGCACCTGTTTCTTTACTATCTCCATTAACATCTGGTTACTGCATATGGAATCTTGCATTATTGCATCTACCCTGTCCTCCATCTATCCTGGAAAGAAAGGTCATCACAACATGTAATGTTATTTTTGTAATTATTTGTTCGCAGGATGCAGGTGTCATTGGCTTAAGCCAGCAACTTTTGTCCAAGGAGGTAGGGGTGGGACACCTTCTTGAACTGCTGTAGTTGTGTTGTGTTCTGTGCGAGGAGAAAGGAGACATTAGTGTTGTTAAGAAAGGGGCTCCAGAATCTGTTACTGTCTCCACAGGTGCTTCCTGACTCAGCATTTCCAACATTTTGTTCTTAGTTCAGCCTTCCAGCATCCACAGTATTTTGATTTTATGCTTAGTCTGAATCAACTTTAGAAGGAATAAGGAAACCACCATACTATTTGTGCAATCATGTTTATTTGCAAATATTTGTGACACATTTTAGTAATTCAAGGTCAGTACTCTCATTAAATCAGTGCTCAATTAGTGTTTTTAATGCTCCTTGCAATGAAAAAAATGACATCAGAAAGGAACCTATCCATCCTCCACATAGCTGACTTATCAGTTTCTGGGGTTCTCGTTATTCTTCAACTTTAATGAACACATGCTTGAAGGTGGCATAAGACTGGCCAAGTTACTCCTAGGCTTTTTCTGCTGCAGTCTGAAGAAAAATTCGACTAGCGAGGGCAGTCCTGAACGACAATCAACAACTTAAATTCAACTCCAAGTTGTGCAAATTCAGCATGTAGCCCCAATGTCCTTTGGCTGTCAAGTGCACTCAAACTTGGATGCACCAAAATCCATACTTTTCAGATTCTTGAGACAGATCCCAACGATGGCTCAAAATCCTTTTCCCAAAGCAACTTATCTTCCACATGTGTCATGTGTCCTTTACATCCTGAAAGATGCTGAACGACATCAACTTTCTCCTATGTGCAAGTCGCACCATCATAGCAATGCAAGAGCGTATTTTTAAGTGCTTCAGGTTGGTGCACGGCTCCCCAGCAATGGTGCTAGGTATGGCTGATGCACTGGGGTCACCTGTCCTTCAAAATGTGTTTGCATCACATCAAGGCCAATCTGTAACCAGAAAGTAAAGCCCATAAATTACCCAGGCATTTGTCATTTCTTTAATATTCACACAGACTGAAAATTACATAGACTTCGGTTGTAGAGTTTTACAAGCCACAATGGAGCAATGCACTCCAATGAATTTTCACAACCACGTACTTACCAAGATTATTCCCGACACCATCAAGATCTGAGGCAACACTTCTCTCCAGGGTCTCAGCTGTATGAGGTTTTCTTTGTGAACCGAAGTCTTAAAGTGACGGTTCCTGCTTCTACACCACCTCCTTGAGCCTAGAGGTTGAATGAGAAGACTTTCACCCTAAAACATCTTAGGCTGTTAACTTGTTCTGGGGTAATAGATCAACATGTTAATTCATTTCTGACAAGAGCCTACGCCTCTGTTTCAAATTAAAAGTGCATCCAAGACGAAGAAAATAAATTAAGTTCACACCCTTTAAAAGAAATTAGTGCAAACATAATGACTCAATGTTTAATAAATGCACAAGTTTCAAAAATGCTTAACTTATACTTTCAAAAGACAGTTTAGTCTCATAAGAGCTAGGAGCAGGAGTAAGCAATTCAGCCCCTCGAGACTGCTCTACCATTTAGTATGATCATGACTGATCTCACTTCAGCCTCAACTCCATTTTTGCACTTGCTCCACATAACGCTTCAACCCATTACAAATGAAAAATCTGTATCTCCTCCTTAAATTTATTCAATATCCCAGCATCCACCAAATTCTGGGGAGTGAATTCCCCCAGTGATTCACTCTTTCAGAGAAAGAATTTCTCCTTGTCTCTGTTTTACATCAGCTACCCCTCATCTCTCATTCCAAACTGCCCCACAAGGAAACGTCCTCTCTATGTCTTGTTTGTCATTCCCCTTTAGTATCTTATATACTTCCACTGAACTCCTCTCATTGTTCTAAACTCTAGAGAGTAGAAAAACATAGTTGCTGGGTATGGAACTACCCAGTCTCACTCAGAGGTATTGAGCCGAATTCTTCCTAATCTTCAAAGAGGAGATGGTTTGGGAACAGTCAGGATGATTCCACAATGATCAGCACCCTTCATAAGTCCTCAGACACTGAAGCTGTCTACATCCAAACGTAACAAGATCTGGACAACATTCAGCCTTGGGCTGAAAAGTAGCAAACAATATTCATGCCACGCAAATGCCAGAAAATGACCATCTCCAAGGGGAGATGATGGCCTAGTGGTATTATTGTTAACCTATTAATAGGCTAGTGTTCTGGGGGCCCAAGTTCGAAATCCCATAATGGCAGGTGGTGGAAATTGAATCCAATTTAAAAAATAAATCCAGAATTCAGAATTTACTGATGACCATGAAACCACTCCCAATTATCAGGAAAAATCCATCTGGTTCACTAAAGTCTTTCAGGGAAAGCAAACTACCATCCTCACCTGGTCTGGCCTACATGTGACTCGAGACCCACAGCAAGGTGGATGGCCCTTTCTGCCCTCTGGGTAAACAGGGATTGGCAATAAATGCTGGCCAAGCAGTGGCAACCTCATCTCACGAATTTAAAAAAAAGAGAAATTCTAACAATTGCTCCCTGACATTCCCATCACCATAACTGAATTCCCCATTAAAATCTTGGGAGATACCCAGATCTGAAATTGAACTGGACTCATCATAGAAATATTGTGGCCACTTATTTGTAAACTTTATAGATCAGAAGCTATGAATTTTGCTGTCAATAAGTCACCTCCTGATTCCCCGAAGGCTGTCAATCATCAACAAGGCACAAGTTAGGAGTGTGACGGAATACTCCCACATACCTGGACGATTACAGCTCCAACACCACTCAAGAAGCTTGAATCGACCCAAGACAAATAGCCAACTTGACTGGTATCACATCCATTCCTCCATTACCAAAGCTCATCAGCAACAGGGTGTACTATCTACAAGATACACTGAAGAACTTTTCTAATCTTCAGACAGCACCTTCCAAACCCACAACCATGACAATCTAGAAGAACAAGAGAAGCAGATGCTTGGGATCATCACAACCTGCAAGCTCCAAGCCACTCACTGTCCTGACCTGGAAATATATTGCTGTTCCTTCAGTATTACTGGGTCAAAATCCTGAAATTCTCCTTCTAAAGGCATTGTAGACCTAGTTATAGCATATTTCAAAAGATGTAAAGACAGGTTTGTTGTGGTGGGTGATTTTAGCTTCCCCTATATTGACCGGGATTCACTTTGTGGTAGGGTCTTGGGTAAGGCAGAATTTGTAAGGACCATTCCGTGCGTTTCTTGGCACAGTAATTTAAATAGACCAAATAAGGGGTAAACTGATGAAGGGTCTAGGTCTGAAACGTCAGCTTTCCTGCTCCTAAGATGCTGCTAGGTCTGCTGTGTTCATCCAGCTCTACACTTTGTTAGAGCTGCTTTTGGGCAATGAGCACAGACAGGCAGGTGAAGTTTCAGTGGGGGAGCATTTCAAGAACAGTGACCATAATACCATGCGTTTTATGATATTCATGGCCAGGGATAACTGCTGTCTTTGGCTGAAGATGGTAAATTGGAAAAAGGCAAACTATAACCCTATGTTTTACAAACAGACCAACAGGGTAGCCATGAGGTCACCTATCTCTGGACTAAGAGCAGGAGCGGTGACAGAGGCTTGAAGTCATGGCCCTACCACAAATCCAACTCAAACAAAGGATCTGGTACATGGATGACATTTTCATCATCAAACAGATCAAACTAGAGATGAGACACACCAACTAATAAACACTCTCGCCGGCATCAAATTCACTAGGGAAAAGGAAAAGAATGAGCCGCTCCCACTCCTGGGCGTTGTGGTAGCACCAGGGCCAACAGGGAATTCCTGACAAAGGTACACAGGAAAGCCACACACAGTGGCCAAGTACTGAATTTCAATGCTAACCACCCAACACCCACAAATGAAGTTCCACAAAAACACAATTTAAGCGAGCAACAAAACATTGCAGCCACCCAGAACTACGCCAAAAATGAAGAACATTACCTCCACCACGTATTTAAGGACAGCAGGTAGCAGAACAACTGGATCAGACTATGCTTATCACACGAATAACAGGAAGATGCTGCATGTCCTAACACTCATCATGCTACCATACATCAAGAACATATCCAGACTGAAAAAAACTCCTATGACCATTGGGCATCACTGTAGCACACAAACCCACGTGAACCCTATGCCAACTACTAACTCGAATCAAAGACCCCTTACCCACTATGGATAGAACCTACATAATATACAAAATTCCATGCAAGGACTGCGACAAGCATTACGTTGGATAGACAGGAAGAAAACTGGACACATGAGGACATGAACACCAACTAGCAACAAAAAGACACAAACAATACTCACTCATTTCCATTCATATGGATAAGGGCAACCACCAGTGCAGTTAGGACAACACCAGGATCTGAGGACAGACCAAACAGAGAAACACAGGAATTCCTAGAAGACTGGTTCTCTACCAAGAAGACCATAAAACACACAGAACTAGGCCTTATATATACACACCACTGCGAAGGAAAACTAGAAGTGAGGTAATCAAATCCAACGTACCCCTGAGTTTAAATACCAGGCGGGAAAACACAACAGCGCTTCATCAGAGGCTGCACTGACGATGTTACCCAGCAGGGTAACGAAACATCCGTGAGCTAACGAACCAACCACAGCATCCACAACCGGAGCTATAAATTTACTCAAGAACCTTAGGAACAGACAAGATTTTTGGAGCCAGGCAGTTCTATCAGTGTACCATTTCAGTTCATTTACCTAACCTTAACCACAGCCTCTTGTCTGCCCATCCACTGCAGTGGCAGACTTCCAATGACAACTCATCAGGTGAATCACACTGATCAGACATGAAATAACGAGTAGAAACATTCCATACTCTGTCAGAGCACAGATCACTTACTCTCTTACAGCTACAGCAGTGCATGGGCACCGAATTGTGCAGCCACCTCTGTCCAGGCTGCCTTTATCAGTTGGGACGACTTCTTCTTGCCCAAGGAGGGATCGCTAAAACATGGCACGCTGACATCTCCAGGAGTGGGTGAGGGTGATTAACAGAGGTTAGGTGAGGCTCCTCAGTAGCTAGAGCCCAGATGTTCTCAGCAGGACACAGCAGAATGCTTGTCCTCCAAGACACTCTACAATAAAAATATGTCGCGTGTCCTTCAGTGTCGCTGGGTCAAAGTCAGAAAACTCCCTCGGTGCAAGTCTACCTACAGCAAATGGACTGCAGAAGTTCAAAAAGGCAACCCATACATCATTCTCTCCAGGCAACTAGCGGTGGGCAATAAATGTCAGCCCAGCCAGCAAAGCCTACTTCCCATGAAAGAATTTGAAACAAAAAGCTCATAAAATTTGGCATTTTACCTACACATGAACAAGTCATTTTCAGGAAAACCAGAACAACCCCAGAATTCCCTCTCACCATTATGTCCCTCTTCACTCTTGCATTTCTAAGTCAAATTCTACTCAATGGTTTCAAAGGTAATGCACTGTAGAAACTCACCAACAATGTGCTCTCCGCTGATGTAGATGGGACCAGAGCCAGTCTTCAGACGTAAACAGACTGGAGGGGACACCTCAAAACCTCCCAGGACGATCTAGAATACAAGAGAGATGTTTTGTTGTTTCAAATTAGTGTATTGAGTAAATAAACACCTATCAGGACCACATTAAAGATCCCTTTCAGACTCACCAATTATCCTGCTGGTTAATTTCACACTGACTCAATAGTGACGACATTAGCAGTTTTATTAAGTGCATGCACGTAATTTGTATTCAAGCACTGAAACATATCACTCTACACATACAATATGAAGTCCATGTTCATCAGAAACTGTCTTAACTTCCTGTGGAGGCCAAAGAGCAGAAGGTTCTTAATTTTCAAAGTAGTGCGCCAAGTTACACTATTGTAGCAATATTAGAAATGGTCACAGCGCCAGGGACCCGGTTTCAATTCCAGCCTCGGGTGACTGTCTGTGTGGAGTTTGCACATTCTCCCAGTATCCTTGTGGGTCTCCTCCCACAGTCCAAAGACGTGCAGGCTAGGTGGATCGGCCATGCTAAATTGCCCGTAGTGTTCAGGGGCGTGTGGGTTATAGGGGAAATGGGTCTGAGTGGGGTGCTCCAAGGGGCGGTGTGGAATTGTTGGGCCGAAGGGCCCGTTTCCACACTGTAGGGAATCTAATCTAATCTACAATTAATTTGTAGCTCGTGATGGTGGGGATGAATCCAGAGTTATCATAAGTCCATAAGACAGAGGAGAAGTATGCCATTCAGCCCATTGAATCTGATGGATGAATAGCTGATCTGATAATCCTCAAATCCGTTTGCCTGCCTTTCTCCCCATAACCCTGTATTCACTCACCAATTAAGAGTCTATCCCAGTCTTGAAAATAGTTAATGACTCAGGCATCACGTCTCTCTGCGGTGAAGAAATCTACAGACTGATCACCCTCAGAGAAATTCCTCATCTCTATCCTAACTGGGTGACCTGTTACTCAGATCTTAAGTCATTTCCCTTTGTGGCAGGGTCTCTCTCGCTCTCCCTACCCTGTCAAGTGCACCAAGAATTTAATAGGTTTTCATAAGGTTGTGTTGCATTCTCTTAAAATCCAATAGGTACAAGCTTAACCTAACCAACCTCTCCTTATAAAGAAAGCCTCAGCTTCATCCTCGCCTCCTTGACTTATCCGTCTTCTCTCCCACCTTTCTGCTCCACTATCCACCTTCTATCACCATGTCCCCCTCTATTTATTTCAGAACCCCCCTTCTCCTGCCCCATTTCTGAAGAAGGGTCAGACCCAAAACTTCAGGTTTCCTGATCCTCTAACGCTGCCTGGCCTGCTGTGTTCCTCCAGCTCCACACCTTGTTATCCATACCTGGGACTAACATATTGAACCTTCTCTGGTCCCCTTGCCCAAGGAAAGGTATACTGACAATAGGCGTAGTCCAAGCAGTTCACAGTATTCTCAGAAACAAAAACAAACTGCTAAAAAGCTCAGCATGGCTGTGAAGAGAAATCAGAGTTAAAGTTTTGGATCTGGTGACCCTACCTTAGAACTTGTCGGTGTGGACTTACTTGTGCCTGGTACAGATGTAGCAAGAATTCCTTATTTTCTTACTCCATTCCCTCTGAACAAATCCATGACAGTTTCACTCATGCCTCCTCCCATCTCTTGCCCTATTAACGCATGCTTCTCCAGATTCCCCTTAAATCAAGCACTTCAAATCACTTCCTCTACTATTGAGAGCCAGGCATTCTCACCATCCTTCGGGGAAAAATGTTTCTTCCAAATTCTCTGCTACCTTTGCATTGTGATTATCCAAAGTAACATCCTGTAATTACCCTCTTCCCCTGAATAAAAATTCAATCTAGAAGAACCTCATGAATTTTGTCTCAAATATTCTTCTAAGAAGGCCTCTATTTGCCGAACTGAAGTTTTCCTTTTGAAACAAAGGAAAAAGGCCCAACAATACATTCCCATTTTATATGTAGCATACATTTCCGGCATCGGTTTTGCAAACCTTCACTATGCCCTTTTCATTAGAATCCCTAGAGTGTGGAAGCAGGCTATTCAGCCCATCGCATCCACATCAACTCTCGAAAGAGCTCACCATTCAGACCCAACCCGCCACCTTATCCCTGTAATGCTGCATTTCCTGTGGCCAATCCAGCTAACCTGACATCTTTCAAGCGTGGCAGGAAACCCACACAGATACAGAGAGAATATGGAAACTCCAAACTGACAGCCAAGGTTGGAATCTTCTCCAATACCTTTATTAATTTTTAATATGGTTACCAGTACTGCTCACAACACTGATGTAATTAATGTTTGATGTAGTTTCAGTATAACTTAGTTATTTTCTATCCCTCCAGGTCGAAAGCATAGTTTATTTTTTTAAAATGGCCTTGCTAACTTGGTGTGATTTTTAGCAACAGGTATACTTGTCATCGAGCTTCCTTTACTTCTCTTTCCCACTTCGAAATGCATCACCTTATTCTTCAGGCCAAACATGCACATTCACTTTTAAAGGAAGCAGTTACAAAACTATTGGATACTTCATTCAAAATGTTTGAGAACACAGTGGATTCTGGGGACTATCCCAGATGATTAGAAAACCACTGAAGTGGCAACCCTTTTAAAGAAGGGTGTCAGAAAAATAGGAAACTATAGGCCAGTTAGCCTAACATCCATTGTGGGGAAAATGCTACAGTCCATTAAGGAAGAATAGCAGGATATTCAGAAAAGCTTAATGCAATCCAGAACCAACATACTTTTGTGAAAGAGAAATTTTGATTTTCCTTTATTAATTTGCGGGGTAAGGGAGTCACTGGCTAAGCAGCATTTATTGCCCATCCCTAATTGCCCAGAGGGCAGTTCAGAGTCAAACACATTGTTGTGGGATGGAGTCACATGTAGGCCAGACCAGGCAAGGATGACAGTTTCTTTCCCCAGAGCATATTTGTGAACCAGATTTTTTTTTCCCCCTGACAATCGACAATGCATTCACTGTCATCATTATATTCCTAATTCCAGATATTTATTGACTTGAAATTTCACTACGTGCCGTGACGGGATTCAAACCCAGGTCCCCCAGAACGCTGTCTTGGTCTCTGGATTAGCAGTGCAGTGATAATATCACTAAGCCATCACCTCTCCCTTTTTATGTTTGATAAATATGCTGGGGAGTGGCACGATGGCTCAGTGGTTAGCATGGCTTCCTCAGTGCCAGAGACCAGGGTTAGATTCCACCCCCTGGCGACTGTCTGTGTGGAGTTTGCACATTCTCCGTATCTGCGTGGGTTTCCTCCGGATTCCTCCCACAGTCCAAAGATGCACAGGCTAGGTGGATTGGCCATGTTAAATTTCCTGTAGTATCCAGGGGTGTGCAAGTTAGGTGAATTAGATATGGAAAATGCCGGGTTGAAGGAAAAGAGTAAGGAATGGGACTGGGTGGGATGCTCTTTGTGGGGGTGGGGGGTGTGAGCAATATGGACTAGGTGGGCCGAATGGCCTGTTTCCACACTGGAGGGATATTATGATTGATTCTATGATTTATACTTAAAAGACATACAACCAGAGTTGATAAGGGGGAACTACGAGATGTAGTGTAATTTGATTTTTCACTAGGCGCTTGAAGAAGGACCACGTAAAAAGGTACTGTAACAAGATAGGAGTTGAAAGTGTTGGGGATAATGTCTTAGCATGGGTTGAGGACTGATTAAAATACAGAAGACAGATTGGATTGATGGGTCTTTTTCAGTTTGGTAAGACCTAAATAGTGGAGGATCAATCCTTGGGCCTAGACTACTAACCATTTATGTTAATGATTTGGAGGAGGAGGAAAAAGGTAAAATGTATTGTGCCTAAACCTCGCAATATGAAAATGGGCGGGAGGGCATGGGTGATGAGGACGTAAGAAATCAACAAGAGGATAATGATAGACCAAGTGAGTGGGCAAAACTCAGCACATGGAATTTAAATGTAGGAACATGTAAGAGCTAACTATTGGTCAAGGCAGCATGAAAATCCAGCACAAAAGACATTTTTTCAAAAGACATCGCCCAACGTACTTGGTACATTGGAGGGTGGTAAAAGAGGCAGGGGAGTGACATTGCTAGTCAGGGCTAGTAAAGCAGATATTGAAAGGCAGTTCAAGAATGATATGTCTACAGAATCAGTTTGGGTTCATGTCAGGAACAAGAAAAGAGTAGTCACTTTGTGGGGGTGTTTTTGTTTTACAAAACAGACTTCCCAGTAGGTGCAGAGCAGGAGAGGAGCGGATTGGGAGGCAGATACTGGAAAGGTGCAGAAGTCACAGGGTTGTAGTCATGAGTGACTTCAACTTTCCAAATATTGATTGGAAACTTTTTAGTTGTAATAGTTTAGATGGAGTAGATTTTGTCCAGTGCATTCAGGAAGTATATACAGTATGCACACAGTATATAGATAGACCAACACGAGGAGAGGCCACTTTGGATTTGGTGCTTGGCAATGAACCGGGCTAAGTGTCAGACCTATTGGTAGGAGAGCATTTTAGCAGTAGCGATCATAACTGTTACTTTTACAATAGTCATGGAAAAGGATAGGTATATACAGCAGGGTAAGGTTTATAATTGGGAGAAAGAGAATTATTATTGAGGTAATTATAATTCTGAGGGGCAAGAACTGGGTAACATAAAATGGGAACAGATGCTGTCAGGGAAGAGAACTATTGAAATGCAGAGATTGTTTAAGGAATGCATACTGCGTATGATCGATATGTTTGTCCCTAGCAGGCACAGAAGATGCGGTCGAGTGAGGGAGCCTTGGTTCTCAAGAGAGGTCAAACAACTGGTTAAGACGAAGAAGGATGCTTGTATAAGGCTTAAGAAACAAGGATCGGAAAAGGCTCTAGAGGCATACAAGCTATCCAGGTAGGAGCTGAAGAAAGGGCTTAGGAGAGCTATAAGGGGGCATGAGAAAACCTTGGCAGATAGGAGCAAGGAAAACTCCAAGGCTTTTTACATGTATGTGAGAAATATGAGAACATCCAGAGTTTGGGTAGGGCCAATCAAGGATTGTAAAGGGAATTGGTGCACGGAGCCTAAAGAGATAGGAGAGGTCCTTAATAAATGCTTTTTCTCGGTATCATAACTGAGAGGGACGTTGTTGTAGGGGACGACAGTGTGAAACAGGCCGGTGGGCTAGAGGTGGATGTTAGTAAGGAAGATGTACTAGGAATTCTGAGGAAGTTGAAGACAGATAAGCCCCAGGCCTGAGGGGATTTATTCAAGGATTCTATGCGAAGCGAGGGAAGAGATCGCAAGGCGATGATCTTTTCGTCCTCACTGTCCACACATACAGTGCCAGAAGATTGGAGAGAAGCAAAAGTCACTCCCAACTTCAAAAAACGGAATAGGGATAACACCAGAAATTACAGGTTAGTTAAGTCTCATGTCAGTGGTGAGCAAATTATTGGAAAGGGCTCTGACAGATAGAATTTATGATCACTTGGAAAGGTACAGTTTGATTCATGATAGTCAGCATGGATTTGAGGGGTAGATCATGCCTCAAAAACCTTACTGAAATCTTTGAAGAGGTGGCTATACACATGGATGAAGTAGTGTTTACATAAGGCGTTTGATAAGGTTCCCCATGGTAGGCTCATGCAGTAAGTAAGGAGGCATGTGACAGGGGGAAACGTGGCAGATTGGATTCAGAATTGCCTGGCCCTTAGAAGACAAAGGGGGGTAGTAGATGGAAAATATTCAACATGGTGCTTGGTTACGAATGGTGTAATGCAAGGATCTGCCCTGGGTCCTCTTCTATTTGTGATTTTTGTAAATGATTTGGAAGTAGGAGTGGATAGGTGGATTAATAAGTTCATGAACGATATGAAGGTGGGTCAAGTTTTGGATAGTGCGGAGGGCTGTTCCAGGTTACAAAGGGATATTGGCAGGATGTAGAGCTGGGCTGAGAAGTGGCAGATGGAATTTAACCCTGAAAAGTGTGAAGAGATTCATTTTGGAAGGACATACTTGAAAGCAGAATACAGGGTTAATGGAAAGATTCTTCCCAGTATGGAGGAGCACAGGGATCTCAAAGGTCATGTCCAAAGTTCCCTGAAAGCTGCCACCCAGGTGGATAGAGTTGTTAAGAAGGTGTATGGCGAGTTAGCTTTCATTTATAGAGGGCTTGAGTTCAAAAGCCGTGAAGTTATGCTCCAGCTATACAAATGCCTGGTTCAGCAACATCTGGAGTATGGTGTCCAATTCTGGTCGCCTCATTACAGGAAAGATATGGAAACGTTGGAAAAGGTGCAGAGGAGATTTACCAGGCTGCTGCCTGGAACGGAGCGAAGGTCATACAATGAAAGATTGAGAACACTAGGGCTTTTCACTTTAGAAAGATGAAGGATGAGATCGGACGTGATAAAGGTGTACAAAATGATCGGAGGTATAGATAGAGCAGTCAGCCAAAGACTTTTTCCTAGGGTGGAGGCAGCTATTACGAGGGGGCATTGTTAAAGTAGGGGGAGGTAGATATAGGGGAGACATCAGAGGTAGGTTCTTTAGTCAGAGTAGTAGGGGGGTGGAATGCATTGCCAGAGAGGGTAGTGGAGTTGGCCTCATTAGGGGCATTTAAGCAGGTATTAGATAGGCATATGGATGATAGTATAAGGTAGGGGTGGAGGTTAGACAGACCTTAGGTTGAGGGTAAAAGTTCGGCACAACATCGTGGGCCGAAGGGCCTGTACAGTGTTCTGAATATACTGTTCTATATTCTATGTGTTACTCCATTGCTCAATCCACAACATGGACTGGTATTGTTTGAATCCACGAACTCTTAGCCCAGAGATTAAAGGCGCCACAACTGAGCTAAGCTAACAACATTCTTTAGATGCATATGAGCTGTGCAGACAGAAAAGGTTCCCCTGTAAAAAAGAGAACAGTGCAGGTGCTACTACTGTAGGACGAATCACAAAATTATTACACATATCAAACAAATCACACGGGAAACAGATCCTTTCACAGTAGGCATCTGAAAAAAGTAGTATCAATATACAAGTTTATTTATAACACAAATCTGTAAAGAAAATAATCTGACAGAAATGGTGAAGTCACCTCTCAATTCCACTGTACATTTATTTGAATTATCTATGAATGTGGCAATTGTCTTTGTCCATTTCTATTTCGGCCTTTGCTGTAAATGGATGTTTTCATGCACTCTCCCAATTACACCACAAGACAGGAGAACAGAAATTAGGCCATTCGACTCGGTCTGCTCTGCCATTCCTTCATGGCTGCTAAACCCCATTCTCCCTGTAACATCTGATCCCCTCGACAATCAAGACCCTGTCTCCGTCCAAAAGATACTCAATGACCTAGCCACCAAAGCCCTCTATGGCAATGCATTCCACAGATTCGTCACTCTCTGGCTTGAGAAGTTCCTCCTCATTTCCATTCTAATGTGTCTTCCCTTTACACTAAGGCTGTATCCTCAAGTCCCAGTCTCTTCAGTTAATGGAAACATCTTCCCAACATCTACTCTATCCAAGGTGTTCAGTATTCTGAGCTTCAATCAGATTCCACCTCATCTTTCTAAACTCCATCAAGTATAGACCCAGAGTGCTCAAACATTCCTCATACGTTAAGACTTTCATTCCTGGCATTGTTCTCCTGAACATCCTCTAGACCCAGTCCAGAGCCGGAACATTCAATTTGAGGTATGGCACGCAAAATTTCACCAAATATTCTCAATGTTGTCTGAACCAGTGCCTTACAAAGAAGTACATCCCTGCTTTTTTATTCTCGTCCTTTTGTCATAAGAGTCAACATTTTATTTACCTTCCTAATTATCGACTAAACTTGCAAGTTCACCTTAACAGAAACTAGGACTGGGACCCCCAAATCCCTCTGCACTTCAGATTTCTGTATGTTCTCAAATAGAAAATAGTCTACACCTTCCCATGTTGTACTCCATCCGCCACTTCTTTGCCCACTCTCCTAACCTGTCTAAATCCTTCCGCAGCCTTGTCGCCTCCTCAATACTACCTGCCCTTCCACCTATCTCTGTAACATCTGTAAACATAGCCAGAATGTTCTATTAAGAGTTTGTGGTCCAAACAGTAACCTTTGTGGAACACCACTAGTCAATAGCTGCCAGTCTCAGAAAAACCCTTTTATCCCCATTTTCTGGATTTCTGCCAGACAGACAATCTTCTATCCACGCTGGTACCTTGCCTTTAACACCATGGGCCCTTATCTTAATCAGTAGCCTCCTGTGCGGCACCATATCAAAGATCTTCTTGGAAGACCAGGTATTTAACATTTTTTGGCTGTCTCTGGTCTAACGTGTTTATTACCTCCTCAAAGAATTCTAAAAAGATTCATAAGGCAAGGTCTCTTCTTGATGAAACCACGCTGACTCTGCCCTATTTTACAATACGAGTTGTGGAGTTGGAGATGAATATAGTGGCCATCACTGAGGAGAAGGTACTAGGAAAAACTGAAAGGTCTGAAGGTGACTCTCGAATTTTTGGGATGTTGCTCATGTCTTCCATACCATGAATTGTTCAGCAAACTCTAACAGAGAAATGTTGCAGCATAAACCTAAGCGGTTTCTGCAGAATTTCCAGGTATCTTCTTTTTCTTTCGACAATTGAAGTTGTCAGAGGGGGCTGAGATGAGCTCAATTAATATCTGGACCAGTTAACATTTACTGTAGCCTGTCACAGAAGCATGGATTTCATGGCACTGGAGGCCATTTGGCCCATGGTGTCTGTGTCAACTCCTTGAATGAACAACAAACTTGTGCTTTTCCCTTTACCACTGCTCAACCTTCTTTTTCAGAGGGAAGAATAATTCCTTTCCAGATGATTCAACTGAACGTGCCTCTGTCACATTACCAGCTCAGTCCAACATTTCCAACTGAAAGAAAGTACATTTTCTCTTTTGGAGTTCCATTTTGGACCCACACAGTGGCTTCATTAAAAAAAATACATGAATAAATATGCAGGTGCAGACAGATTGGGCAGGAACTAGAATCAGAGTTGTACAGCATGGAAACAGACCCTTCAGTCCAACTTGTCCATATCAACCAGATATCTTAAATTAATCTAGTCCCATTTTCCAGCATCTGGCCCAAACCCTTCCAATTCATGTACCCATCCAGTTGCCTTTTGAATGTTGTAACTGCACCAGCCTCCACCACTTCTTCACTGCATACATACACCACTCAGTGCATGAAGAACCTGCACATTATGTCCCTTTTTATACCTTCCCCCTCGCACCTTAAACCTATGCCCTCTAGTTTTGGCCTCCCTACCCTAGGAAAGGGACCTTTGGCATTCACTCTATCCATGCCCCTCATGAAATTATAAAACCTTTAGCATCCAAATAAGTGAGTCAGGAATCACTGTGTCCTGCTGAAAGGATACACATGACTGCACTTGATCATCTGCTAGAAGGTGGCCCCATTTTCTGGACACTGCCATCTGCAATCTTTCGGATTTCCACTATGCTTTGCAAACAACTTACCTACTAACACTAAACGTATCAAATGTAAACACTTGTGCATATGTTGAGGCACTTACTGTAGTTAGAATAGATGGCTTCAGAGATGTCAAAGGCACCTTGATCATTTTTCCATTCGAGTTCATAGCCTCTACCTCAATGACATGTAGCTCATCTTTTGTTTCTGGACCCACACATACCTGTCACCGGAAAATTAAAAAATAGTGATACTGACTTTTCACAAAAAAAGTAAAAATACATACAAAAGGAGGTCTATAAATCAACTTCATCATTCATGCTAAAAAGGGAGAAAAGTTAGTTATTCAGCCACGAGTCTTCAGTAGTTGTATTTGAGCATTGGCAAAACCAAAATGCAGGTCACCACCTAGTGGCCTCAACTAATTATGACAGTGAATAAAACAACAAAAATGCAATGAGATAACAAAGTGTGGAGCTGGATGAACACAGCAGGCCAAGCAGCATCTTAGCAGCACAAAAGCTGACGTTTCGGGCCTAGACCCTTGATGCAATGAGCCATGTTTAACAGAGTTAATAACCACAGTACAGGCCATGGTCTCTCAAAATGGAAAGTTTCACTGTGCTCCAAACAGCATTGCCTTCAGTTGATTGATTTCAAAGTGCTGCTCTTTGTGTTCATGAACAGAGCAGCTAATTTGCAAGATGCTAGGAACAGCAAAGACAACGATTGACCTGTTAAATCAGTTTCTAGTGGCGCTGGTCAAGGGAAAGTTACAGACAGGATGCTGGGATAACACAAAGTTCTTTCAAATAGTGTCAAGGAATTTGAACCTGAATAGACATCTGATGGCACTGCACTGGAAGTGTCACCCTAATTACATGGTCAACTTGTGAAAATGTTTAAACAAAGAAAAATTTTATTGCAGAAAGAGAAGCTTTACAAAGGTGATATTAGTGCAAGTTGGCAGCACCCACAGTAATGGTGCATGTCAAATGTAATTATTAACAACTACATAGAACTTTACAGCTCAGTACAGGCCCTTCAGCCCTCGATGTTGTGCCAACGTGCCATACCAATCTGAAGCCCATCTAACCTACACTATTCCATGTACGTCCATATGCTTATCCAATGACGACTTAAATGTACCTAAAGTTGGCAAATCTACTACCATTGCAGGCAAAGCGTTCCATTCCCTTACTACTCCGAGTAAAGAAACTACCTCTGACATCTGTCCAATATCTTTCACCCCTCAATTTAAACCTACGCCCCCTCGTGCTCGCCGTCACCATCCTAGGAAAAAGGCTCTCCCTATCCACCCTATCTAACCCTCTGATTATTTTATATGTCTCTATTAAGTCACCTCTCAACCTTCTTCTCTCTAATGAAAACAGCCTCAAGTCCCTCAGCCTTTCCTTGTAAGACCTTCCTCCATACCAGGCAACATCCTAGTAAATCTCCTCTGCACCCTTTCCAAAGCTTCCACATCCTTCTTATAACGCGGTGAGCAGAACTGTACGCAATACTCCAAGTGTGGCCACACCAGAGTTTTGTACAGCTGCAGCATAACCTCTTGGTTCCGGAACTCGATCCCTCTATTAATAAAAACTGTGATTACAAAAGGAGTAACAATACATCCCTTGAGCGTACAATCTCATATTCATATTGAATATCAATAAAAGTTTAACCTTATGTTGTTAGCCAAACGACAAGACAAAGGACAGAGTAACAGTATTTTCTGATCCTGCATGATTTACTTTCTAGGCTAGTGTTTAAAGAGGTAGTGACTAAAATTGCACCTCAACTTGACTAAACCTCCACACTGTGGAAACACTTGAAAAGCCGCATGGATAGGGGAATTGCAAAGGTCAGTTCTAGTAATAGAAATAACTGCGAGTCTGGAGATGAAAGCAATCCAAATCAATTCAAATCAACAACAAGCAACTACACAAGGGCAGACCTTGGGAACAGGTAAGGGTTTTTGATTGAAATTTCAATCATCACTGGTTGGCCAGCATTTATTGTTTATACCTAGTTGTCCTTAAGAAGGTGGTGGTGAGCTGCCTTGTAGTCCGTGTACTGCAAGTTGACGCAACGTCCCAACGGAGGGAGTTTTTTTACAACATTTAATACTTCACACGGTATTCACTGACATCTTCAACCGCACTCTCCTACAAGCCAAAGTCCCCACCTGATTCAAGAAGACCACCATCATCCCTGTACCCAAGAAAACGCAAGCAGCATGCCTTAGTGATTACCCCCCAATAGCTATGACTTCAATAATCATGAAGTGCTCACATCAACTCCAGACCCCCAACCTGCCTCAATCCCCTACAGTTTGCCTACTCTCATAACAGGTCCACAGATGATGCCTTATCCATAGCCCTGCACTCATCCCTGGAACACCTAGACAGCAAAGATACCTACATCAGACTCCTGCTTGTTGACTACAGATCTACCTTCAACACCATTAATCCTTCCAGATTGATCTCAAAACTGCATGAACTTGGTCTTGGCTCCACTCTCTGCAACTGGATCCTCAGCTTTCTGACCGGCTGCAATCAGTGAGGATAGGTAACCGCACCTTCTCCACAATAACTCTCAACGCTGCGGCACCCCCCCAAGGATGTATCCTTAGCCCCTTACTGTGTTCCTGTACACCCACAACTGTGTTGCCAAATTACAAACTAACACCATCTACAAGTTGGCTGAGGGACAGATATCTAACAACAACAAATCAAAATATAGAAGGGAGATAGAGGACTTGATGTGGTTAAATAAAAATAATCCGTCTCTCAACATTGTCAAAACTAAAAGAACTTATCATCAACTTCACAAAAGAAAGGAGGAGAACATGTCCCCATCTACATCAAAGGAAGTGAGGTTGAGAGGACAACAAAGTTCCTCAGACTGATGGTAACTAACAACCAGTCCCGGGCTTGCCACAGAAATGTGACAGTCAAGGTGGCACAACAATGCCTTTTCTTTCCCAGGTGGTTCAGGAAATTTGGCACATCCAAGAGGTCCTTCACCAACTTCTACAGATACACCATTGAAAGCAAACTGTCCGGGTGCATAACTGCCTGGTATGGCAACTGCTCTGCCCAGGGCCGTAAGAAACTACAGAAAGAGATGTGCATAGCCCAAACCATCATAGAAGCCAAAGTTCCATCCACGGACTCCATTTACGTGACTCGCAGCAGCAGAAAGGCAGCCAAAAATCAAAGATCAAAACCAAAAATCAAAATCATGTCGGTAATGACCTCCTCCAACCTCTTCTGTCAGGCACAAGATACTGAAGCCTGAACACACACGCCAGCAGGTTCAGGAACAACTTGTTTCTGGCCATAATCAGGCAGCTGAATGGACTCTAGACTCAAATAATGTAAACGAAACCTGTAATGTAAACGTATGGCTCTAAGTCTGTTGGATCTGTACATTCTTTGCTTGCTGTGATCTGCCTGTACAGTTCATAAATGAAACTTTTCACTGTATCTCAGTACATTTGACAATAAAATCAAGCAAATTGAGAACTGACAGACATTTGTTAAGTAATAACTGTATTTCACCTAACGTCCCGAGTATATTCTTCAGTCCATTCACTCTCAAGTGGGCTTATGCCACTTGCCTTACTGCAACAGATGGCACTGAATTCCATATATTCGCTCCTGTCTGGAGGTAGAATTAAGGGTTGAACAGATGATCTACCTCAGCCAAACTGATCCACTTCACATGTTATGATAAAAATGGTTGAAGGTATTTGATGCTGCAAAGGCAATGGACCCACACAACATATCACCAATAGTAGTGATAAATTGTACCCTGGAACTTGCCGCATTCTTAGCAAAGCAGTCACAATACAGCAACAGCTACATCTACCAAACAACGAGGAAAACTGCCCACTAATGTTCTGTGCACAAAACGCAGGGAAAATATAATCTAGCCAATAACTGCTCCGTCTACCTACTCTTGAATATCACTGATGGAAGGTGTCATCGACTTAAATGAGAAAAAGTATTTGCTCAGCCGCAATAACCTTCTCATTAAAGCTCAGCCGGGTTCAGTCAGGATCACAACTCCTGACATCATTACAACCTTAGTTCAAACATGGGGTAAAACAGCTGAATTCCAGAGGTGAGGCAAGTGGCTGCTCTCAATAACACATTTAACAGAGTAAGGCATCAAGGAGCCCATGCAAAACTGAAGTCAATAAGAATCAGGATGAAAATTTTCTGCTGGCTGAAGTCATACCAGGCATACAAGAAAATGGTTGTGGAGAACAGTCACGTCAGCTCACGCAGGAGTCCCTCAGGACAGAGTCCGAGACCCAAACATCTTCAGCTGCATCCTTCACTCCACATTAAGGTCAGAAGTGGAGATGCCTGCTTGGCTCTCAGGTTTAGAGGAATATGGGCCTACTGCTGGTAAATGGGACTGGGTTAATTTAGGACATCTTGTTGGCACGGACAAGTTGGACCTAACAGTCAATTTCCATGCTGTACAAACAAGTCTATCAATGTCTTAGCAATTACCATTGACCGGAAGCTGAACTGGATCAGCTACAGAAATACTGCAGCTACAAAATCAGGTCAGAAGCTAGGAATTCTGAAAGCAACACAGCTCCTGACACTCTAAAACGTGTCCACTATCTACAAGATGCACATCAGAAGCTGACAGAATACTCCCAGCTTGCCTGGATGAGTGTTACTCTGATACTCTGTTACTCTGCACCACCTTCTGCAAGTTCCCCTCCAAGCCACTCACCATCCTGAGGTGGAAATAGATCGGCATTCCTTCACTCTTACTGGGTCAAACTCCAGCAACTCCCACTCTGAAAGCATTGCGGGCTACCTACACCACGTTCTTGACAGCAAATAGGGGTGACCAATTAATGCTGGTCAGCTAGCATCACCCAGTTTCCATGAACACATTAAACTTAGCTCAGTTCAAGTTTATGGTTCTTTTATTCGATTGTGTTTCTTTGGTTTATTATCCCATGCCTCCCACTTCCCCAAAAAAGCTACCATTTTCCTGTGTTAAAGACAATTATTATGAAAATAGTTGTAAAAACAGAAAAACAGGGGCATAGAAATACGGGCGAAGGTCATTCAGCCCCTTGAACCTTCTCTGCTAATCTTCAATGTCACTTTCCCACACTATCCTTAAATATACAGTATTGTGTGCAATTCTTGAATGCACATTATAGAATGAAGTGATAGCATTGGAAAGGGTGTTGAGGAGATTTACCAGATTGCTTGGGCCGGACAGTTTCAGTTATGGAGAGAGACAGGACAGAGCGGGGATGGTTTTGCCCAGGGCAGAGGGGATTGTCATAACCGTTTGGGGCCCTAGATAGGACCGACAAGAAGAAACTTTTCTTTTGGATACAATACCTTAAAATCTATTTCTCCTGGTCGAAGGGCAGAAGGTTTAGAGGAGATACCAGGTGGTGGGAATCTGGAACTCATTGCCTGAAAGGTCAATAGGGGCAGAAACCTTCATAATATTAAAGCAGTGTTTTGATGTGCGCTTGCGATACCAAGCCATACAAAGGCCATGTGCCTAGTGTTGGAAAATGGGATTAGAGTTGTTAAACTGTTATTTTTGACTGGCATAGACTCAATAGGCTTAAGTACCTTTTTAATGGCTCTACGTACAGCATGGAAACAAACCCTCTGGTTCAACTCATCCATGCTGACCAGATATCCTAAATCTGGTGTAGTCCTATTTGCTGGCATTTAACCCATATACCTCCAAACGCTTCTTATTCATATACCTTTCTGGATGCCTTTTAAATGTTCAATTGTACCAGTCTCCACAACTTCCTCTGGCAGTTCATTCCATACATGCACCTTCTTGTGTGAAAAAGTTGCCCCATAGATCCCTTTTAAATCTTTCCACTCTCACCTTAAAACTATGCCGTCTAGTTTTGAGCTCCCCTACTCATGCACCTCACGATTTTACAAAACCTTTATAAACTCACTCCTCAGTCTCCAATGCTCCAGGGAAAATAGCCTTAACTTACTCAGCCTCACCCCATGGCTCAAACCTTCCAAACTCTGGCAACTTCCGTGAAAGAGTTCAGAAAAGATTTACCAGTTTCACGATATATTTCCTCTAGCAGGGAGACAAGAGCTGAACCCAAGTTTCCAAAAGTGGTCTAACCAATGCCTTGCGCATTCCTTTCATCCATATTCTCAGTTACTTCATCTAAAAATGTGATTAGACTCACATCTTTGATTCTCTGATAATATTTCTTGATTTTACTAGCACCAAAAAATCTATTAATTTCTGTTTTGAACATATTCAATGACTGCTTTCACAGCCCTTGGGAGTAACTATAACTACATAGAGAGTCAAAAAATTTCTTTTCATCTCAGTCCTAAATAGCCTGCCTCTTATTTGGAGGCCAACCAGCCTGAGGAAATGCCTTTTCTGTATCCATCCTATATGACCCTGTAAGAACTTTTGTTTCAACTCGGTCATCTTGCCTTCTTGGAAGCTCTGAAGAATACAGGCTCAGTCCCCTCCAAGTGTAGTCCCTCCATCCCAGGAATTAGTCTGGAATGAACTTGTACTGCACTTCTTCAATGGCAAATACACCCACCTTCAAGTAAAGGGACCAAAACTGTACACAATACTCCCAATGCAGTTTCACCAAGGTTCTAAAATCTGCAAGACATCTTTAGTCCCATACTCTCATCCTTCTGAAATAAAAGCCAGCATACTATGTGCCTTCCCAACTGCGTGTACAAGTTAACTTTCAAATCACTTATGAACAGGGACATCCAGATCCCTTTAGGCAACAATACTTCACAATCTCTCACCATTTAAGAAATATTCTGAAACTTGTGGGAAATAGTTAAAAATCTGAAAGAAAAAGTGCAGTACTTTATTTTCTACAATGGTGTTTATATCATCTTTGAAGTGCAAGATTCCATGTTCTATGCAATCTATTTCCCTTCATTATCCAAAATAATATCCCACAGCATCTTTAAAATCATATAAAATTAAAGAGTGTGCTGTAAATTTAAGGCCTTCGAATGGGAAATGGTGACTCAGAGAATCAATAACAGTTAATGTTTAGCTGAAGAATGACACAAACAGCCTCTGGCTAAAATGTGAAAAGAAAAATAAGTGCTGAAACGAAAAGAAGAAGGAGACTTGAAGTCTCTAATTAACCCACTTTAAATGGTTCTTGTGTAATATTCCTGGTCAAAGAGAAGATAAGCCTGGAGGAGCAGCAGAGAAACCTAACGGCATGCATAACAGGGGAGCAACGGAGTGCTGCCTTGTCAAAGAGGGGCACTGAATGACAGCTCAGGCCTTAAAAGCCTTTACCTTGGACTGATATGGCTACGAAGTTCTGGTTCCAGTCTTGTGACTGGGCAGCTCCAGCCAACTTCGAGGGGGGCTAATCACTTCGATAGGCTTCTCTGGATATCCTGTAGCTGCGTCTATTTGCTACACATCTGCACTCGCAATATTGTGTGTGAGGCGACCAGCATTCATTTCTGGCACCAACGTCTGGAGCTGCACATGGGCTTCTGAGGTATTGGGAAATTAATGGGATTGAAGGCTGTTAAATCTGCAAGGCCAATTAATATATAGCCTAGAGTACTTAAGGAAGCGGCCCAAGAAATAGTGGATACATTAGAGGTCAACTTTCAAGATCCTCAGACTCTGAAGCAATTCTGAAACATTGGATGGCAGCTGGTGTAACTCCACAATTTGGAAAACAAAGGTAGAGGGAAAGCACAAAATTATACAGTTAAGTCCTGTCCTGGTTTGTCTTACCAAAATACAACATCGCACATTATCTAAATTAACCACCATTTGCCACTCTGCGGCCTATTGGTCAATCTGATCAAGGTCCCGTTGTATTCTGAGACAATCTGCACTGTCCACTACAACAACTATTTTGGTGTCATCTGCAAACTTACAAACAATCCTTCCTATATTCACATCCTATGTACGTATGTATGCTTTAATCCTTGTGGGCACACCACTGGTCACGGGCCTCCACTCCAAGAAGCAACCCTCTACTAACACCCTGTGTCGTACTTTCAAGCCAATTCCATGGTCTCAATGTGGACTTTACCAGTTTCAAAACAGTCCCAGTCCCAGCTTCATCTCATGATCAACCCTCCCTCTCATCCCCATCTCCTAGTCCTGTCATAACCTGTCCATCATCTCTCCCACCTCACTGTCCAATCCCCACCACTACATACCCGTACTCAACTATCATCCCACCTACCTTTCCCCAGCCCCCACCCTTCCTCTATTTATTTTGGAGCTCCCTTCCCCCTCTCCCATTTCTGAAAAAGGGTCCTGACCTGAAACATCAACTTTCCTACTGCTCTAATGCTGCCTGGCCCTCTGTGTTCCTCCAACTCCACATTGTCTTGTCGCCAGTCTATCATGCAGAACCTTGTATAATGCTTTGCTGAAGTCCATAAGACAATACCTAACAGCGTACCTTCAATCTTCTTTGTTACCTCTTCAAAAAACTGCATCAAGTTAGTGATACATAATTTCCCCACACAATTATCAAGTTTAACAATGTTAATGCTTGAGCACCTTCCCCATGCTTTCCTCCACCCCTATACACTTGTCACACGGACTGGTATTACATACAACCTACCAATGGACTCTAGCCACGAATAGGCTCCATTAGTCTTTCTCCTAGGCTGACTGTTATTCATTATTTTGTCTGTCCAACCGTTTTCTCTTTCTCTGTGCTCTATCCCCACCTATCATTTACTCCTTACACATTTCCCCCAGCCTATCTTCTGTATATAAACCAACACTTTTCTAGCTGCCATCAGTTCTGAAAGGTCACCAGACCCAAAACATGGACTCTGATTTCTCGCCACAAGTGCAGGCAGACCCACAGAGTTTTTCCAGCAACTCTGTTTTTGCTTCCAACTGAACCCCATGGAAAAACAAATGGTAAACTGTGCTCGACAAATCTACTGAAATACTTTGAGAACGTAACTAGCAAAGTTGATAAGGGTGAACCAGTGATATGGTTTACTTGGACTTCCAAAAGGTTTTCAATAAGTTGCAAAAGATTAGCATGCAAAGTTAAAGCACACGGGATTGAGGGTAGTGCACTGAATGGATAGAGATTTGTTTGGCAGAAAGGAAGCAAATTCTTAAAACATGTGCAAGGCAAGTACTATTTTTTCAAAAAGAAACAAAAAAACAAAAAGAGGGTGGTAGGTGCCTGGAACATGCTGCCAGGGGAGAAACAGATATGACAGGAACATTTAAGAGGCATTGAGATTAACACATGAACAGGCAGGGAACAGCGGGATACAGACCGTGTGCAGGCAGAGTCAAGCAGTTTAGAATGGTATCAAGGTTAGCAGAAATACAGTGAGCCAAAGAACATGTTCCTGTGCTAAGAAAAGAAGAATAAATGGTACTTTTCCTGAGCGCGAGCCAGTGACTAGTGGGGTACTGCAGAAATCAGTACTTGGATCCCATCTATTCACAGCATGTATTAATGATTTAGATGAGGGAACTAAATATAACAGATTCATACAGCACTGAAACAGGCTCTTCGGTCCAACGAGTCTATGCCAAACTTAATACCAAACTGAACTAGTCCGACCTGCCTGCTCCTGGCCCTTATACCTCCAAACCTTTCCTATCCATATATCCATCCAAATGTCTTTTAAATGTTGTAATCGTGCCCCCTTCATCAGGAAATTCATTCCTCATGTGAACCACTCTGGATAAAAAAAAATTGCCTCATGTCTTTTTTAAAAATTTCTCCCCTCTCACCTTAAAAATATGCCCCCAGTCTTGAAATTCCCCATTTTAGGGACAAGACAACTATCATTAACTTTATCTACTCCACTCATTATTTTATAAACTTCTATAAGGTCACCTCTCAACCTCCTACACTCCAGGAAAAAAATCCATGCCTACCCATCCTTTCCTTACAACTTAAAGTTCCATACCCAGAACCATGCTGGTAAATCTCTTCTAAACTCCCTCCAGCTTGATAATAAAAGACAAAAGCAGCAATTTTAAAAAAAAACAGAAGGTGGCTCATGTGTGGAATGAACTTCCTGAAGTGGTGAACCTGAGTACAATTACAATGTTTAGAAGACATTTGGATGTATGTATGAATAAGAGGGAGGGAATGGCCTAGTGGTACTATCGTTGGACCATTAATTCAGAGACCTAGATAATGTTCTGGGGACTCAGGTTCAAATCCCTCTATGGCAGATGGTGGAATTCGAATTCAATAAAATCTCTGGACTTAAGGATCTAATGACGATGACGACTCCATGGTGGATTGTCAGGAAAACCCATCCAGTTCACTAATGTCCTTTAGGGAAGGAAACTGCCATCCTTACCTGGTCCAGCCTACATGTGACTCCAGACCCACAGCAATGTGGTTGACTCTGAGCTGCCCTCTGGGCAATTAGGGATTTGCAATAAATGCTGCCTGGCCAGCGGCAGCCTCATCTCATGAATGAATAAAGAAAAAAAACAAGAAAAGTTTGGAGGGATGTAGACCAGGTGCTGGCAGGTGTAACTAGTTTAGTTTGGGATTATATTTGGCATAGACTAGTTGGACCGAAGTACAACTACAACTCTACGACAATTATACTTAATTGCCTCCACTAAATCATTAATGTATATTGTGAATGGATGGGGTCTAAGCACTGGCTCTTGCAACACTCCATTAGTCCCTGGCTGCCAATCAGGAAAAGACCATTTATTCTTTTCTTTTTAGCATAGAACACCCTTTGGCCTGCAGATTACACAAAGCTGGGTGGGAGGGTGACATATGAAAGAGATGATTCACTGTGATTTGGACAAGGTGAGTGACAGGACAAATGCATGGCAGATGAAGTGTAATGCAGATAAATAAGATGTTATCCACTTTAATAGCGAAAACACAAAGACAGGTCAGCATTGCCTTCAATAGATTGGCAATTGGGGCAGTGCAAGACTGGGATATCCTTGTAACTCCTTGTGAAAGGAGTACAAGAAGGTTTACCAGGCAGATTCCTGGGTTGCCAGGATAGATAGATGAAGAGAGACTGGATTAATTAGGATTATAGTCACTGGAATTTAGAATTTCATGTCAGCCCAGCGTTAACACACTTTGCTTCTACAAGAATAGGGGGAATCCTGTAGAAACCTATAAAATCCTAACAGACCCACACAGGATAAATGCAGAGATGGTCTTCTAGACGACCAGGAACCCAGAACCAGAACTCATAGTCGAAGGGCATGTCAGAGGCTACAGTGCACCTTGTGGTGCAGTAGTAATGTCCCTATCTCTGAGGGAATAGACCGGGGTTCAAGTCTCACCTGCGCCAGAAATGTGTATTAACATTTCTGGACAGGATGGTTAGAAATATTAATGATGTAGGCCACCTAGGAGTGAGGAGAAATTTCTACATGTAGAGAGTGACAAGAATGTGGAATTCACTGCCATGGAAAGTGGCTTGGGGTAAATGCTGAATTTTTGGGGTGGCACGGTGGCTCAGTGGTTAGCACCGCAGCCTCACGGCACCAGGGACCCGGGTTCGATTGCAGCCTCGGGCAACTGTCTGTGTGGAGTTTGCACATTCTCCCCGTGTCTGCGTGGGTTTTCTCCAGGTGCTCCGGTTTCCTCCCACAGTCCAAAGATGTGCAGACTAGGTGGATTAGCCATGCTAAATTGCCCGTAGTGTTCAGGGTGTGTGGGTTACGGGGGAATGGGTCTGAGTGGGATGCTCCCAGAGGCGTTGTGGACTTGTTGGGCCAAAGGGCTTGTTTCCACACTGTAGGGAATCTAATCTAATCTTTTCAAGAAAGAATTAGATATAGTTCTTATGGCTAAAGGGATCAAAGTGTATGGGAAGAAAGAGGACCAGGGTACTGAACTGGATGACCAGCCACGTTTATACTAAGTGGCAGAGCAGGGTGGAAGGTTTGAAAGGCCTATTCCTGCTGCTATTTTCTATGTTAATATGACATTCCCATCAGGGAGGGCACTCACTGTCCTTAGAATGAGTTGGTGCGCCATCCGATCATCTTGCACCTGGAATTTGTATTCTTTTCTTCCTTCTTCCAGCACACATCCTGAAGAATCAAATTGGAAAAATTAACCTGACAACTCATTTACAAGGTGCACACAACACATTTTTGTTGGCAGCAAAATTTTGCAATTATGTTTGTAAAAGAAAAAAGGACATTAACTGTCATAAGAGAAATAAAAACAATTGAATAATTGAAATAGGAGAAGGCCATTCAGCCCAATGAGTCCACTCCATTTTGTTCAATCATGGCCGATTGAACACTCAATTCCTTTCACCCACACTATCCACAAACTCCCATTAGTAATCAGCAATATATCAAAGTGTTTTAAACAGCGGCAGAAGACTGAGCTTCCACATATCTGAGGCAGAGAGTTACAAAGATTCACAACCCGGGGCAATAAAAATTCTCATTGTGGTCCTAAATAAAAACCAAACATAAAAATTGCTGCAAAAACTCAGCAGGTCTGGCAGGATTGGTAGAGAGAAAGCAGAGTTAATGCATTGAGTCTAATGGTCTTCCTCAGAACACCATTAACTGCTTTCTCTGCACAGATGCGGCTAGACCTGTTGAGTTTTTCCCCAGTAATTTCTGTTTTTGTTATTAATGTCCAGTATCTGCAGTCAACCATTTTTCTTTTGGTCCTAAATGGCATCCCCTTCTTTTTAAATTGTGCCCTTGGCTCCAGATTCCTCAACCAGGGAAATATCTTATCCTTGATATTGGATGGATGCAGGTAGGAGGGGAAAGATTCAAAGAAGGCCCGAGGGATAATTTTTTCACGCTGAGAGCGGTGAAAGTACGGAATGGGCTGCCAGTGGCAGTTGCAGAAGCTGGTACAAGTACATTTAAAAGGCGTCTGGATGGGTTCACAAATAGGAAGGGTTTAAGAGGGATATGAGCCAAATGCTAGCAAATGGGGCTACAACAGATTGGCATGTCTGGTCGACGCCAATGAGTTGGACCAAAGGGTCTGTTTCAGTGCTGTATGACCCTGTGGCTTGATGGCAGGACTCCCATCTCGGAAACAAGTCTGGTGAGTCTTTGCTGGACTCCCTCCATTGTGATATCATCTTTTCTGAGACAAGGCAACCAAAGCTGCACATTTACGCCAGGTGCAGTCTCACCAGCAACTATACAACTGAAGCAAGACTTCACTACTCCTGTACTCAAATCCTCTTGCAATAAATAACAATATTCTGTTAACTTCCTCTTGCAGCACCCGCATGTTAGACCTCACTAACTTGTTGACAAAAACACCTAGATCCTTTTATAAGGCACAGTGGCTAGCACTACTGTCTCACAGGGGTCAGGGTTCCATTCCATCCTCAGGAGACTGTCTGTTTGCACATTCTCCTTGAGTCAGCATGGGTTTCCTCCAGGTGCTCTTGTAAATGCAGGCTGACGAGTATTGGGTAGGGGGTAGGTCTGGGTGGGGTGATCTTCAAGGGGCAGGTGGATTTGATGGGCTGAATGGCCTGCTTCCACACAATAGGAATTCTAAAATTTAAATTTTCTAACCTCTTACTAATGAAAAAATACTCTGCACATCTCTTCATGCCAAAATGGTTAACCTCATTTTTAAAATCGCTTTTCTGGGCCCTAAATCGGTCTTACTCCTCCTTTGATCATCCTTTCACTATTTATGTACTATTATAAGCTTTGAGATTCCTTCTTAGGTCAGTTATCATGTGTTTGTTAACTCTTTTGCTTTTCTTATGTATTTCTTCTACTCCGGCATTCTGCTTTCTTCATTACATTTTCTTCCTGACATTGACACACTTTTCCCTCTATCTTAATTATTCCTACCTTTTCTTAATCTAGGAGCTCTGGATTTGTTTGCTCTCTGTGGCCCTTTTGAGGGACTAAGCCTCGAATGTGTTCAAACCACTTTCTCTTTGAAGGCACTCAATTGTTCAATGGAGGCTGCGACAAATTGTATTTTGGAAATCAAAAATCTATGAAGGGAAACAATGAACCGCCAGGAAAATGGAACGGAGGAAGATGATCAGCCTTGGTCACACTTAATGACAACAGACTCGGCTGTATCGCTGACTCCTGCCCCTGTTTGTTATGAACATGAACTTGATAAGCTGATAATACTCGAGGGTCTCCATTATTTCAAAGGTGAAACAGAACATTGTGGCATGTGGGTTAGTCATCTGCACAGAAACATGCCCATGTGCTCTGTAACTGAAGCTGAAAATTAAATGACAGGATTCCCACCTTGGGAACATTGTGGAAGGACAAGAGTAAAGACACAAAGCACAAAGGGTCTATGTGTAACATTTCCTCTTTCAGCATCTTTTAGCTTTAATGTTAAGTTAATAGGACAGGAAATCACAATGAGCATTACAAGATTAGTTTTAACATTGTTTACTGCAGTATCTTACGTGACCCAATTGTCTTCATTTTCTCAGACTTCTAAGCCAAGGTCTCTCACCGAGCTGAACTGCTGCCCCAAACTTTCAGCCACCAGCGCCCCGCCTACCAGGCCCCATAGCTGGCAGTATCCCAAGGATCTGTCCAGGAAAGGTGGTGTTGCCATCCCTCACAAATCCAAAACAACCTGCTGAGCATCAATCTCAACCGAGCTAAGCAGTACTTTTCTTCTGCAGATGCCAGCTATTCCTTCCCCCGACAAGGTGGAAGCGGGAACTGCAAGACCAACAGTTATCAGAACAAGTGCCCATGATCCACTACAGGGCTCAGGACTTTGTGTGTGCACGCATGAGACAAAACCGGAACCCATGAGAACAGAAGAGAGACAGGTAACGGCAAAGGTGAGAGGCCATTATAGGAAATACGGTGAGTGGAATATCAACTGATTTTATTTTAACGGTTATTCAACAAAGTGCGGTGGGTCTACTAATCCAGGGACCCTGACAACGTCTCAGGAGCCCAGGTTCAAATTCCACAATGGCAGATGGTGAAATTGAATTTAATGAAGAAAAGCTGGAATTTACAGTTTACCAATGTCTATGAAATTGTCAATTGTTAGAAAAAAAATTCGATTCAGTAATGTCTTCTAGGGAAGGAAGCAGCCATCCTGATCAGAGATTACGGATTCTCCAGCATCTGCAGTTCCAAGATAACACAGTGTGGAGCTGGACGAATACACCAGGCCCAGCAGCATCTTAGAAGCACAAAAGCTGACGTTTCGGGCCTCGACACTTCATCTGATGAGGGGTCTAGGCCCGAAACGTCAGCTTTTGTGCTCCCGAGATGCTGCTGGGCCTGGTGTATTCGTCCGGCGTCGCGCTTTTGATACCTGCCATTCTGCACCTGGTGTGGGGTGTGTGCGGGGTGTGTGCGGGGTGCGGGGTGCGGGGGGGGGGGGGGGGGACGGAGCGGGACTTGGGGCGGAGAGGGCAGCATGGGTGTGCGGGGCAAGGTGGGGGCGGCAAGGTAAGGGATGATGGGGGAAGGGAGAGGGTGTAGGGTACAAGTGGGGGGGGGGGGGTGTGGGAGGAGGAGGAGGCGGTGGGGGTGTCCGGTCCAGGGGGAGTGGGCAAGTCTGAGATGGGGGACCGTGAGGGAAGAGTATCCTGGGCAGCGGTTGCGAGCCCAGGTCCCTGTAGGCCTTGTAGCCGCTCCCCTTGCCCACGGCCCGGCTGAGTAGACCAGGCCCCGCCGCTTACCGAACAGGTAGATGCTGGAGTTGAGCAGCTCGGACACGGACACCTTCCGCTCGTCCATCGGCCACCAGCGCCCGCCTCCCCGCGCTGATTGACAGCGCCATTGACCAATCATAACGCCACCTGACCAACAAATGGGTGGGGTTTGGATCTGGCCAATCAATAAATAAGTGGAGGGGGAGGGCGGGACATAAATATCCTGTTTACCGCATGATGTAACCAATAGACGATGAAGGCGGGGAGTCCTTTCGATTGATGGCTGTATTACCCATTCAGCGGGTGGAAAGGTCCGTCAATCAGAAGCGGGTCTTCAGGCTGATTGACACGTTCCGCGTGCGGGGAGCGCCACCTCCTGGTCTGATGCTGTAATCGCTCTGAGCTTCCCAGAAATTGCAAAGTGCGACATCAGATTTGACTTGTCAAGTTAACATCGTTAAATAATGAAAGATTAAACAAACTGGACTAAGGGCATTCACTGACCTGGAACTGACCATTCTGTTTCCTCTCTCCATAGATGCTACGAGACTTCCTGAGTTTCTCCAGCACTTTGTTTGTTTCAGATGTTCAACCTCAGCAGTTCTTTGTTTTATTTGAATGTTCATGCTTGAGGAATTTCTTTTCATTAATTCTTGATGGAATATACCAAGGCATGGCTGGTTAGCACAGCACTTATGGGTTCAGGTCTGCTCTGCCCCAGAGGTGTGACATAACATCCTTGATCAGGTTGATCTGAATTGTTTTCATTGCTATCTCTCATTGGCCTGGAGAAAGTGGTGGGGTGCAGCAGTCTTGAGGTACTCAGGTCCATATGATATCGAACTCAGAGATAATGGGAACTGCAGATGCTGGAGAATGCGAGATAACAAAGTGTGAGGCTGGATGAACACAGCAGGCCAAGCAGCATCTTAGGAGCTCAAAAGCTGGCGTTTTTGGCCTAGACCCGTCATCAGAAAAGGGGGATGGGGAGAGGGTTCTGGAATAAATAGGGAGAGAGGGGGAGGCGGATTGAAGATGTATAGAGGAGAAGATAGGTGGAGAGGAGAGTATGGGTGGGGAGGTAGGGAGGGGATAGATCAACCCAGGGAAGACGGACAGGTCAAGGGGCCAGGATGAGATTATTAGGTCAGAAATGGAGATTGAGACAGAAAGGCCCAGGAAGGTGAGGGATGTGTTGGAGATGGTCCAGGTGAACTTGAGGTTTTTTGTGTTGGTGAAGTGGATGAATATGCTTGAGCTCCTCTTGAGAGCAGGAGGCGACACCGATACAGTTATAGAACTCACATTGCTGTTAGGAAGGGAGTTCCAGGATTTTGATTCAGACAGACTGAAGGAGCAGTGAAGCCCCAACTCTCATTGGCTTGGAGCAAAGTTGCATTAGAACTGAGATAAGGAAAAATTTCTACAGCCAGGCGGCGATGAATCTGCTAAACTCATTGTCACAGAAGACTTTGGAGGCCAATTCATTGATTGCATTTAAGACAGAAATGGATAGGTTCATGAGTAGTGAAGGGATCAATGGCTACAGAGAGAACGCAGAACAATGGCATTGAGAAACATATCAGCCATGATCGAATGGTGGAGCAGACTTGATGGGCCAAATGGCCTAATTCTGCTTCTGTATCTTTTGGTCTTATGCTGCTCCCATGTAGCTGCTGCCCTTATACTCGGTGGTACAGGCCGTGGGACTGGAAAATGCCAATGAAGGAGCCTTGGCGAGTTTCTGCAGCGCCTTTGGTATATGTGATGTTACAGGTAGTGAAAGTTTGTGAATGTGGTGCTAATTAAGCAGTCTGTTTTGTCCTGAGCATTTTGATGTGTATAGACAAGGGCTACATCATCATCTGAGGAGTTGCAAGTTGGGCTCACTATTGTGCAAATGATCTCTGACTTATCATGGAGGGAAGGTCATGATGAAACAGCTGATAATGATTGTGTCCAGGACACCATCCTGAGGAGCTGATGCACTGTTGTGGTGCAGTGCTGGTGTCCCTACCTCTAAGCATGATAACCTAAGTTCACGTTCCACCTGCTCCAGAAATATGCCGTAATATATCTGAATAGGTTGTTTTCTATATTCATTTATGGGATGAGGCAGCCACTGTGTATGCAGCATTTATTGCCCATCCCTAATTGCCCACAGGGTAGTAAAGAATCAACCACATTGCTGTGAGCCTGGAGTCACATGTAGGCCAGACCAGGTAAGGATGGCAGTTCCCTTCCCTAAAGGGCATTAGTGAACCAGATGGGTTTTCCCCAACAATCGACAATGGATTCACGGTCATCATTAGATTCTTAATACCAGATATTTTATTGGATTCAAATTCCACCATCTGCCATGGCAGGATTTGAACCTGGATCCCCAGTCTGCAATTTTTAATGCAGGCACAGTGGTCTGTCCACTTCCAATTCTTTCTGCAAACTTTGTAACAATTGAGTGACTTGCTAGGCCATCCGTAAAGCACATTCAAGAATCAATAGGGTCTTGATGACATGGTCTTTAGACTAGATTCCCTACAGTGTGGAAACAGGCCCTTCAGCCCAACAAGTCCACACCATGGCTCAGTGGTTAGCACTGCAGCCTCACAGCGCCAGGGACCTGGGTTTGATTCCAGCTTCAGGTAATTGTCTGTGCAGAGTTTGTGCATTCTCCCCGTGTCTGCGTGGGTTTCCTCCGGGTGCTCCAGTTTCGTCCCACAGTCCAAAGATGTGCAGGCTAGGTGGATCGGCCATGCTAAATTGCCCGTAGTGTTCAGGGGTGTGTGGGTTGTGGGGGGATGGGTCTGGGTGAGATGCTCCAAAGGGCGGTTTTATTTGCCTTAATTTCCTTTTAATTCCAGATATTTATTGAACTCACATTTCACTGTAATGAAATTTGAATCCATGTCCATTCAACCCATACGATCTGGATAACGCCAGTGTTCTGGGTGACCAGTCCGATCACATTATTGCTACATCATCACTTTCCCCTCCTCAACACGATTAGACACATTGGCACAATTACCCCGCTACAAGTACCCAGTTCATCATTCATGCACCACCCCCACCAACATACTGCTCATCCACCAACCTCCACCTACCTCATACACCTATCCGTTCATCCCATCACTCATATACCCATTCACTCACTCAGCCGCTGATCAAGCCATTAACATTCTTTCACTAACATTCGCGGTAGCTTATTGGGCCCTCTGGTAGTGCAGAGGTAAATCCCTATCCCCGATCCAGGAGGCCTCGGTTCAAGTCCCACCTGCTCTAGAAGTGTGTAATGGCGTCCCTGAACATGTTAATTTGCAAAGTACGTCAAAGTGGGCATTAAACAGTCTGTGCATCTGCTCGGGAGATGATGGATAGTGGTATTATGACTGAACTATTAATCCAGAGATTTAGATAATATTCTAAGGAACCCTGCTACGGTGGAATTTGAATTCAATTTTTAAAATATTCTGGAATTAAGAGTCTAATGATGATCATGAAACTGTTGTCAGCTCTCAGATAAAACCCAACCGATTCTCTGATGTAAGATAATGAAATGTGAGGCTGGATGAACACAGCAGGCCCAGCAGCATCTCAGGAGCACAAAAGCTGATGTTTCGGGCCTAGACCCTTCATCTGATGAAGGGTCTAGGTCCAAAACGTCAGCTTTTGTGCTCCTGAGATGCTGCTGGGCCTGCTGTGTTCATCCAGCCTCACATTTCATTATCTTGGATTCTCCAGCATCTGCAGTTCCCATTATCACCGATTCTCTGATGTCCTTTAGGGAAGGAAATCTGCCATCCTGACCTGATCTGGCTACACGTGACTCCTGACCCACAGCAATGTGTCAGAGTTAGGCCAGGGGAGTGTCTGACAGTAGCAATCCAACTAGCACTGCCCCATCTTGGAAGATTTGAGCCGATATCTTGAGATCTCCTGCGACTACCCATTCAAACGGCAACTCCTCAGTGTGTCAGCCTAGATGGTGGCACTCAAATAAATCCCCACATTTCTCGCTCAGAGACAAGAATGTTAACAGCTGAGCTAAGGCCTTCAACAAAGTGAGGCTCATATAGAAAATGAAGGCCATGGAACTCAATGACTGACTAACTCAGTGACAGGAAGGAAAAGATATCAGTGAATATGTGATTTTCCACTTGTGAGCTGACGTGTCCTGTTGTCCGCAGATCAGTTTCGTGTTCAAGAATTTTTTTTTAGGAGCAGCTTATAGTGAAACATCAGGGACAGATTTACAAAGTTATAACACTTATAAAGTTATAACATTTTGGCAGTATTGTAGAAAGTCCTTGCCTGAGATTATAATCGATTGGAAATCCATTGCAACACCAGAATTAGTATTAAAAAAATTGGATTAGAAACCTTTGGGCAACAAACTGAAATTTATCTGTAAATAGATTGGATGTCAAAGGGAGTTTAATCTGGACAAATGCAAGGTGATGCACTTTGGAAGATCAAATTCCAATGTGAATTGTACAATAAATAGCAGAACGCTGAGGAGCATTGATATAGAGGGATCTGGGCGTACAGGTCCACAGATCCCTACAAGTAACAACACAGGTGGATAAGCTGGTCAAGAAGGCATACAGCACACTTGCCTACATCAGCCTGGACGTCAAACATAAAAGTTAGTAAATTATGTTTCAGCTGTACAAAGCATGAGGCCACATTTGAAATACTACATGCAGTTCTGGTCACCAGAGGGGCATAGATGCTTTGGAGAGGGTGTGGAGAAACGTTACCGGAATGTCGCCTGGTCCGGAGGATTTTAGTTATGAAGTTAGGTTGGACAAACTTGGATTGCTTTCACTGGAAAGACAGAGGCTGAGGGGAGACTTGATAGAGGCCTACAAAATTACGAGAGGAATAGATAAGTTGGGTAGGCAGAGGCTTACCCCCCCCCCCCCCCCCCACCAGGGTGGATAGGCCACTTAGAAGAGGGCACAGGTTCAAGGTGAGAGGGGAAAGCTTAGAGGAGAAGTGTAGGGAAATTGTTTCGCTCAGAGGGTGCCGGGTGCCTGGGACATGCTGCCAGTGGAGGTGGTGGAAGCAGACGTGTTAGCAAAGTTTAAGGCGTATCTTGATCAGACGCGTGAACTGGAGGAAAACAGAGAGAGAGAAACCTTCCATGCACAATAAGTAGCTGTTTAAATAAGGACTAGGAATCAGCGCAGGCTTGGTGGGCCAAAGGGCTTGTTTCAGTGCTACATTTTATTGTGTTGTCAAGGAGTATTAACAAGCTGCAATGGTTCAAAAGGGCAGCTCACCAGCTCACCAACACTTCTCAAGGATGAGTAGGGATGGGCAATAAATGCGAGCTTAACTAGCAATCCCTCATCCTCTGAGAGAGTCATGAAAAAAAAATTGTTACAATGAACAGGAGATCAAATCGTTTAAGCTTATTTTTTCCATACAGGCCATTAATTACAACAGCAATGTTTAATGCACAAGTAATTGTCAGCCAAAGTTAATAAACCTATTGGACTGTAACCCTCTGTCTTTGTGTTAAAGTTGTAATGTATGTAATTCCTTTACGACAGTATGCCCAGACCTCAGCTGAGGTTGGCCATAATCTCAATGAATGGTAGGGCAGGTAAAGTCACCATCGTCCCAGAGAAACTCTCCGTTATTACAGAGAGATAACCTGTGGCCATGCTGAACCTGAGAGTCACCATACTTTAGGTGAGATTGAGAAGGTGGGACCTTCATGACGACCTCAGCTGGGGCAGGAATTGAATCCACTCCCTATTTTTGGTGTTACTGTGCATCACTATCCAACAAATTGAACTGACCGATCCTACTCATGTTAATGTGTCACTGTTACACGACATATTCTTTGTGCACTGTCGCTGGGTCAAAACCCTGTAATTTCCTCCGTAACAGGGATAGTGTTGGGGGAGGGGCTTAGATTAGTTCACAGGTCGGCACAACATTGAGGGCCGAAGGGCCTGTTCTGCGCTGTATTGTTCTATGTTCTATGTTCTAACAGCATTGTGGGTCAACCTGGAGCACATGGTTCAAGAAGGCAGCTCATCACCAACTTCTCAAGGGCAGCTAGGGATGGGCAATAGACTAACCCTAATCCACTCAGTGATATGCCATGACAGAACAACAAAAAAGAAATAGAAGGAGAAACAAGTCCGCATCAAGTCTCTGGAGAGCATCCCACCCAGAATCACCCCAACCCTGCATTTCCCATGGTTCATCCACCTAATCTCCACATCCTTGGACACTACAGGCAATTTAGCATGGCCAATCCACCTAATCCTACACATCTTTGGACTGTGGGAGGAAACCAGAGCACCTGGAGGAAACGCATGCAGACATGGGGAGAATGTGCAAACTCCAGACAGAAACCGCAGGCTGGCATTGAACCTGGGCCCCTGGTGCTATGAGGCAGTAGTGCTACCCACCGACCTGCAGTGCCACCTGTACCCACGCTGCTTTTTGACTTTCATTCCTGTCATTTAAGTCAACTCCCATTTCTCGGAGAGGTTTTACGGCCTTCAAAAGTTGACATCTATGTCCAAGCCTGCAGTAATACACTTTTCCATTTCATGATCCACTGTGACTACTCCAACCTTGCACTAGGTGGCAGTCTCTTCCACAAGTTAATAGCTTTGAGGCGCTTCCCTTCATGTTGCATTTGTTCACTTGACATTGTGCTCTGTTAACTGGTGAAACACAAGACTGGACTTTGCTTCCAGATCACTGTGCACAGGTGCTTTGGTGAATGGGCTGAGGTTCTGTGCTATTCCCACCGCATTTTACAACGTCAGCTCCACCAAAATAAGCTGAGGAACACAGAGTGCCCTGTACATGATGCTCCGAAACGCTGGTGTGAGGTGTTTAAATGGTTAACATCAAAACACAGTAAAGAATATTGTGTCCAATTCTGGGCTGCATTTTCACGTGTCTGAGTTTTGGAGAGGGTACAAAGGAGATTTCCTAGAAGAGATGATTGGTTCGTACTGTTGCCTCACAGCACTGGGATCCCAGCTTCAATTCTAGCCCAGTGCCTTCATTTGTGTGGAGCCTGAATATTCTCCCTCCCATGTCTACATGGATTTCCCCCCACCTGGCTGCTCCAGTTTCCTCCCACAGTCCAAAGATGTGCAGGTTAGGTGGGTTGGCCATGCTAAATTGCCTCGTTGTGTGCAGGGATGTGCAGGCTCTGCGAATTAGCCATACAAATGTGGGATTATGGGTTTACGGTGGGGCGGAGCTGGGTCTAGGTGAGATACTTTTCAGAGGGTCGGTGTGGACCCAATGGATGTCTCCCATCTGCTCTGCAGGGATTCTTTGGCTTCTGTTCTGTAGAGCTTGATTGTCAAACCTTTTTCACATGTGGATCCACATTTCAATTGGTCTGTCATTCAAGGGAGTGATGGGCAAGTTTCAGAAAGAGAAGTTTGGAAAAGATATGATACATGATTTTATTTTAAGAAATGGAAGCAATAAATTGGTAATTAAGACAAAAAGACTAATTACCGAAACATAATAAGCAGCAGAGCTATCAAATAAAGCCTTTTCTGTTTATGAAGCAGGGTTAGACATAGGAAGCCATGATCTCCAAGGTAGTGGGTGGGACCCAGCCAGGGTTAAGGCTTTGGGTTAATCTTAGCATCCCTACAGTGCGGAAACAGGCCCTTTGGCCCAACAAGTCCACACTGACCCTCGGAACATCCCAGCTAGACCCATTCCCCTATAACCCACCTGACCCACACATCCCTGGACACTATGGGGCAATTTTAGCATGGCCAATCCACCTAAGCTGCACGTCTTTGGACTGTGGGAGGGAACCAGAGCACCCAGAGAAAACTCACGCAGACATGGGGAGAATATGCAAACTCCACACAAATGGTGGCGCGAGGCAGGAGTTAAACCTGGGATCCCGGTGCTGTGAGGCAGCAATACTAACTAATCATCTCTTCTGTGTGAGTGAAGAATTGGAGCTTCTAGCACACACAAATGATTGGAGTGCTGCCCATTGCGAATGGTCTAGGAGACATGTGGTTTATTATGGTCAGTTGACATGTATGGCCTATATACCTGGCATCACACTTGCATTGAATCTCGTTACCCATTTGTTGCGGTCAGAACAATTTTTTGAGTTGATTGCAACATCCTGTCAGTGGGAAGTAATACTCATTTTAAATGAGAGATAACTAGTGTAGAGCTGGATGAACACAGCAGGCCAAGCAGCATCATAGGAGCAGGAAAGCTGACGTTTAGACCCTGAAGAAGGGTCTAGGCCAGAAACATCAGCTTTCCTGCTCCTAAGATGCTGCTTGGCCTGCTGTGTTCATCCAGCTCCACACCTTGTCATCTTGGACTTTCCCGCATCTGCAGTTCCTACTATCTCTTAAATGATCAATGATTCTGATTCAACTCTGCTAACACACAGCCTGAGTTGGTGTCATTAAGACTCGTATGAAAGCCTTGATTGGCACTCCGATTGACTCAACTCATTTGAAAGTGGAATTAAAGTAGATGAAAGTGAGCATCGAAAACTGGCTGCCTGAATTTTCCTCCTCTTGCAGACAGTTTCATGGACAAACTTTGTGAAAGTGGGGATAAAGGGGGATGAGGCAGGTAAGGAACGTGTGTGTCTTCAGCTCACTACCAATTTCAGTGTCACACACTCTCCCTTCACAGCTAACTCTGTTTCAGAGATACTGCTTCAGGGGTAAATATTTCTGGAACTCCTTCAATAGGCCCTGATACTTTTGGCAGATATGGAGGGAGAAAACCAGGCCCTGGTCCAACATTTCATCACAGAAATTACATCTAGTATTATCAAATCCCTACAGAGCAGATAGAGACTGTTCAGCAAGTCTGCACCAATCCTCCTGCTCAGACCCACCCTGCCCCACCTCATAACCCAGCATTAACCATGGACAATCCGCCTAACCTGCATATCTTTAGACTGTGATTAAACCGGACCACCCAGAGAAAACCCCTACAGACACCATGCAAACTCCACACTGACAGTGACCCGAGGCTAGAATCAAACCCGGGTCTCTGGCAGAGGCAACAATGCTAATCATTGTGCCACTGTGCCGCCCAGTCCTCTGCAGTCTGGCACTCCTCAGCGTGGATTTTGTGTCCAGGTCTGCGGGTACAAGTGAACATCTCACCCCCAGCTAAGCTCTGCCCACTGTGCCATGACTAATACTTGGTGAGACCTGGCAACACTGATCAAACATGTTGAGTGAACTTAGTCTAGAGAACAAATTTTCCAAATATTCGGATGCATGAAGTTCAAAAGGAATTGGAGACAGTCATAGGGGCATGCAACAGGGAACAAGCAATTCACTCCCTCTCGTCTGTGCCAACTCATCTACTTTAATTCCACTTTCAAATGGGTTGAGCCAGTTGGAATGTCAATCAAGGCTTTTTCCTCAGTTTGTGGAAGACATTGTACAAATATTAGCATTCTTTCTTCATAATAAATTTGTTTTGCCATCCAGGATTTCCTTGTAATATTGTGATTGCAGATCTCTTGGCACAATGAGACGAGTAATCCCCAATTGAAATTTTTTCCAACATGATTGATTGCTTGCAGACTATTTGCTATCATCCTTTCCTTTTTTTTCTCAGTTATGTATTGTGGGCTGGAGTCAGAAAAGAGCTGTTTTAAAATGAAAGGTTACTGGAGGATTGCCACATGTTTTGAAAGCAGCAATCATTGAACTATAGCTTGCAAAACTGAAACTGAGAATTGCATACCAATGGCAATTCAGCTGACAAGAGAGTAGTTTATTGGCCTGTTGACAATCAACCAGTTAGCGAAGGCGAAGGGCTTCTGCCTGCTGACAAATATGTAATTAGTGCTCAGGTAGCTGAATAACTTGAGGCTGTGAACAAGATCGAGAGAAGGCTTCTGGTCACCAACAGCTCTGGAGCGCTCTCTGTTCTCTGCAGTAAAAGTTATGTTAATCTTTAGGGAAATCAGTTTATTCTTCTTCTAGCAGTTTCTGCAAGGTGTGAATTTTAATTAATAATTCTTTAAGTGCACCAACCACCCTGTCCCTCCTACAAGCCAGTGAAAGCATTCCAAGAAGGAAGACTGAGAAGCAGTGTTCTGACCAGCAGAAGATTCATCTCAGTACATCCTTTAAGTAGAGACAACTGAACCATTTTTCCACTTTTGCCTTCACCCATTTCCCTTTATCCTCAACATTTGCGGAGAAAACCTACCTGGGTGCTTGCCTTGGCTGGAGAGGCACAAAGAGATACTTGACGGTCCACGGATGTTTCCCTTGGAGCAGGGGAGACTGAGGAGGTGCATTTTGACCAGGTTCCACATGAAAGGCTGGTCCAAAAGTGAAGAGCCTATGGGATCCAAGGTAAGTTGGCAAACTGGATCCAAAATTAGCCTGAAAATGGAGGCACAGTGCAATGGTGGAGGGTTGTTTTTTGAGATTGGAAGACCATGATCAATGGTGTACAACAGGGATTAATGCTGGGACGCTTGCAATTTGTTACGCACATTAACAACTTGGATGTGAATGTAGAGGTATAATTAGTAAGTTTACAAATGACACCAAAATCGGGGCTATTGTTGATAGTGAGGAAGATGGTCTCAGGTTACAGTCTGATATGATTGACTGGTAAACTGGACAGAGCAATGGCAGATGGAATTCAATCCTGATAAGCACAAGGTGATGCATTTTAGGAGGTCTAATAAAGGAAGGATGTACACAATGAATAGTAGGTCCCTCAGGAGCACTGAAGAACAAAAGGACCTAGTGTACAAATCCATCAGTCCATGAAGGGATGAGCAGAGGTAGGCAGGTTGGTGAAGAAGGCATGAGGGATTCCAACTGGGGCATAGAATATAGGGCACAGAAATACAGAAGTAATAGAGTGATCATTGACCTCACTGCCTGTAAGGCTGGTGAAAACATCATCCCTCATACCATTTGAGGAGCATTTGGATGTACAATTGCAATGCCAGGACATACAAGGCTTATATGACAAGTGAAGGAAAATTGGACTATAGTAGTGAGGTGGTTCTTTTTGACCAGCACAGACCCAATGGGCTGAACAGCCTTTTTCTGTGCTGTAGATTCCTTCCACTGCCACCCACTCCCTCACCGTCAATGCTCAGTGGTAAGGGTGTGTACTATTTACAGGACACATTGCAAAAATTCACCAAAAATCCTCAGACATCACCATCCAAACCCATGAGCACTTCCTTCTGCAAGGTCAAGAATAGCAGATACATGGGAACACCACTGCTTGTAAGTTACCTTCTGAGCCACTTACCATCCTGACTTGAAAATATATCACCATTTCTTCACTGCTCCTGGACCAAAGTCCTGGAAATCCCTTCCTAAGGGCATTGTGGATAAACCTACACAAGTGGACTGTGGTGGTTCAAGAAGGCAGCTCACCCAGACCTTCTCAAGGGCAGCTAGGGACAGGACATAAATGCTTGTGGATGTGGTGCCAATCAAGCAGGCTGCTTTGTCCTGATGATACCAAGCTTCTTCAATGTTGTTGAAGCTGTACCCATTAATTTTTTTTGCTGAGTCCAGGAATAGTAAAGTTTGATTTCCAGTGCTTTATCCCAGGTGAGGTGGGACACTCTCCAGAGAACCACTGTAACATACCCTTCTCACTCAGACACCATTGTCCCTGGCTCTCCCCCATTGCCCCCCTGCATGGCTCTCCTCGTAATTCTCATTGACATGTCACTTCTTGGCAACTTTGTCTGATATTACAACAGCAGCAGTCAGACTTGTGGTGCCATTCAGCTCCTTTTCAACCACTCTTCTTGACCACCCCACCAGCTCTGAAAGATGCCCATCTGCCATCCTTTACAGTATGAGCAGCAATTTCTTCAAGCCACATTATTGGAAATATCAAAGCATTTGTCTTCAGGCTCTGCCATAAACTACATTTCCTCACCACCGACGCCGTTCCTCTCCCTGCCAAATGTCCAAGGCTAAGCCAGACCATCCACAATCTTGGTGTTGCATTTTACCTTTAATCAGGAAGGGAATGAGGGGTTACAGAGAAAAGGCAGTAAAGTGATGTTGAGGGCTATCTGACCAGCCATGAATTCACTGAATAGCCTACTCGGCAGTATTCACAGCCCATGAATGAATAAAAGAATATATTGGCCGAAATGGCATTGGAAACAGATCCCAAAGTAACTTTCAGAAGAAAATTGAACATGATTGATTGAACGGCTCTTTTCCTGCGCTTCAAAGCTTTTCTTTGAATTGGATAAATTCAGCTGAATTTTCTTTCGTAAAAAGGAAACATTTTCAAGGGACTGGAATACATGAACTGCCTCTCGGGCCTGTGACATCATGACTGATCGACTTCATTCACCCCAAGTTCCTGAGTATCTTTGTCTAACAAAACTTTATCAATCTCCTTTTTAAAATTAATCCCTCGGTTGGGCTATTGGTCAAAGACAAAGGGAAACGAGCTGCAAAGTGAAACTGATTGGGAAGATCCTAATAAAGAGCTGGCATAATTATGATGAAATGAATGGCGTCTTTCTCCACTATATCAAAACCTTCTTTGATAGCATCTACTTCTGATTACTATGTGGGCATTGGGTGTGGTCAAAATTCAACAGGCGGGCAACATCCACAAACTTCAATTCATTTTGAAGAGGGTCCTTGCACTTATTTCTTACTTTATAAAACCATACTGACCCTTGAATAGTCTTTGCATTCCCCCTGTCTTTCTGCTCACCTGGCATGTAGTTGTGATGATTTGATGTTTAAGAAATTTCAGTGCCATTTCCTCACGGTCTAACTATCTGCTTTGTTTACTCAGATGCAAATAGTTCATGGTTCACCAGCATCTTCTCAGAGACCCACCTTTTTCCAGCTGAAAACCTCCAGCCTGCATTTCCTCTGCGCTGCACATTGTTCTTTGATGTCCTCAACAGGCCTGTATCATAATAGCTCAACTGATCCATTATTACACCCACTCGATACTTCAAAGCTCCTGTTTTGATGTGTCAGACACATTCTTAACAATGACAAGTGGCTGATGGAATCTTTCAGGGCAGGTAGACACTCTTGATGAAAGTGAACACAAACTTGCAAATAGTTTGAAAAGCTCAAAAAAAAGCATAAACCTGATCCAATGATTTCCCATGGATCAAAGCAGTTCTCATTCACTCCCATTGTGTCAAATTTGACTGTAAACTAACACTGCCCCATTTGCTCCTATTGTATAGAATCTCAGTGGACTAAACTTCTTTACGTGGACTCCCTTTTCCACTTTTCCAACAGGCAAAAAAATCTTGCAACTGACTTCCATTGTACACAATCTTAATGTACACACTCACCCTCGCACATTCTGAGCAATACCAATGATTAACTCACTTCCAGTGCCCTCCAGTTCATGAAACAAAAATTTAACTCAGGCAGGCCATGAGTATCATGAATGGGGTCATCATTTATTGCCCATCCCTAATTGCCCTTGTGAATCTGATGGTGATCTACCTTAGTGGCTTTGCTCAGCCATTCACATTGGATGTTTTTGTCCACTTCCTTCCTGCCCATGGCTGAGCTGTGCCCTGTATTGTGGTGGACTCATGGGCACTAGATTGACATCCCGCCAGCTATTTTTAGATAAGCGTCCAAAGACAGATGAACATGAACAATGATCAACTGAGCTTGGTAACAAGCCAACTAACCTGTTATCACATTCCCCATGCCATGATGTAGTTGGCGAAAACAGATGGCATGCGTTTCAAATGGCGAGAAGGAAGGAGGTGAGCACATCACTCGAGGGCAAGCAGTGCACATCAGTGGCACTCACCACTGTTTCCTCAATGACCCACCGTTGACAGCAATCTGCCAAACTGTTTGACCATCAGACCATAAGAAATGAAAGCAGAATTAGTGCCCATCAGGTCGGCTCTACCTTAGAATCATGGCTGACAGGTTTTCAGCCCCATTGTCATGCCTCCCCCCCTCATAATATTTGATCCCTTTACCAATCTAAAAGCCACCTGCCTCTGTCTTAAACACCCAATGACTTGGCCCCCACAGCCTTCTGTGACAATGATATTCCACGGAGACATCACCCTGTGGCTGAAGAAATTCCTCCTCATCTCAGGTTAGGGGTGGGGAGATTTTGAAACTGATAAAGTCCACATTTAGGCCATTGGGTTGTAGGCTCACACCATGGAATATGTGGTGTTGCTCCTCCAGTTTGCGGGTGGCATCACTGTGACACTGGAGAAGGCCCAGGATGGACATGTCGCCCAGGGAGTGGGCGGGGGCATTGAAGTGGTCCACCCCTCCTCTCTCTATATATTTCAGAGCCCCCTACCACTCCCCCATTTCTGAAGAAGGATCCCAACCCGAAATGTCAGCTTTCCTGCCCCTCTGATGCTGCCTAGCCTGCTCTGTTCCTCCAGCTCTGCGCTGTGTTGAAGAAACACGTGTTACAGCAGAACTAGCTGTACACCAAAGATGGGCAATTAAAAAGCTCTAAGGCCTCTCCTGATTCTATTCACCCTCCTTTCCCATGTAACTCTGCCTATTGTATCTTTTTAGATCACCCCATCAAAGTTTTCCTTGGCGTGTCATCCAACAGGTGATCAGAGGTGCATTGGTGTGCAGGGGAGGGTGTCTGCTCTGGATTAAGACAATCCCAACCCATTCTCAAACTGCCCAGCTATTTTCCTGAACTCACAGTGACTTGAGGAGTGTTTTGGTCCAAGTGAGTGGGTTTTCAGAAGCTGAGGGAATTTATCCATCCAGGCACTTCATGGACAACGTCGGTACAGTCCTGCACCATCTTCCCATTTTCTGCCACAGGAGGGCAGAATATTCTTCTTTGCTTGTCAAGACTGAGCAGAGTTACAGTGTGCGACAAATCACTTCAATGCCATTGTTGTAATTTCAACCCCACATTTACTTGAGCTCCAGAGGTTATCTGAAGAATAAGAGTGGGTTGGTGAAACAGCCAAGGACAAATTGAGGGAAACTGTTTCCTTTGGTTGGTGGTTAAGGAGATCAGAATAAAGATGCATTACCTTAGAGCCAGGACATTCAATGTGGAATATCAGGGAGCAGCAGTTCATTCTAAAGGGAGTGAATGTCTGAAACTCTCTCCCGAAAAGAACTATCCTGCATGGTAGCTGTGCAGGGAAACACAACTGTAATTTTCGAATCAATGTTGAGAGATTTCTACGAGGAAATGTCACTAGAGAATAGATGGGTCAATAGATAAATTAAGCTATGAATATTGAAATACTGTGCAACAATGATCTAACTGAATTGAAGGACTAGTACAAGGGGCCAAATGGCCTCCTTCTGTTTTCTTTCATTTCTCCACCCACCACTCAGCCGAGGCCTGAGTTCACTTCTCCAAAATCCACCCACCAAGTACCCCATCACGACCAGCCATAAGTGTCTCCAAACCTCCCGCCCATGTTAATGCTTGGATCATTTACACTACTTGCCTTCCTCAGCCCAAAATCTCAAAGTCCTCGCACATTACCATCCATGCACAGGATAGGAACTCTACCCTAAGTGGGAGGGTGAGCTAAAAATCCAAACGCCCTGAGTTTAACCCCTTATGGTTTCCTCAGCCACGTTGGTTGTAAGCAATGGGCACTGTCTGAGGTACAATATGATCTCTCTGGCCCAGAAATCCAAAGACTGGAAATACCAAACAAAAGCCGAAAGAACTGCGGATGCTGTAAGTCAGGAGCAAAAGCAAAGTTGCTGGAAAAGCTCAGCAGGTCTGGCAGCATCTGTGAAGGAATAAACACTTCTGAGGAAGGGTCATTGGACCTGAAACGTTAACTCTCTTTTTTTACCGTCACAGATGCTGCCAGACCTGCTGAGCTTTTCCAGCAACTTTGCTTTTGTTCTGGAAATACCAGTTGTCCAGAAATTTTTTGAATGGACCTAGAGACTCACTAATCAGGTTCATATTGGACAAGCACTTCCAGTGCATTTACACGCAGACCGGCCAACAACAGCACAGATAAAATCTAAACTATTTCCGAACATCAACCAAGCACATGAGGGCCAACAGAGTTTAAGTTGCATCAATGCAATGTATTCCATTTTAGTAAAATGAACTAGGGCAAGACTTACACAATTTATGGTCGGCCCCCCCGCATAGTGCTGTAGAGCAGTGAGTCTAGAGGTGCATAATTCTTTGGAGTTTATATCATATGTAGACAGGGTATTTAAGAAGGCTTTCAGCACGCTTGCTTTCATTGATCAGACTTTTGAGTACAGGAGTTGGGATGTCAAGTTGAGTTTGAACAGGACATTGTGAGACCTCTTCTGGAGTACAGTGTGCAGTTCTGGTCACCCTGTTTTAGGATAGATATTATTAAACTGGAGAGGGTTCAGAAAAAGACTTACCAGATGTTGCCTGGAATGGAAGCTTTGAGTTATAAAGAGAGGCTGGGACTTTTTTCAGTGGAGGGTAGGAGGTTGACGGATGGCCTTTAGAGGTTTATAAAATCAAGAGGGACATAGGCAATAGCGAGGGCATTTTCCCGAGGATGGGGAGTTCGAAGCTATAAGTAGAACATGGAACAGTACAGGCCCTTCGGCCAATGATGTTGTGCCGACCTATTTTCCAGCTCTAAGATCAAAACAAGGCAGCATTTTTTTAAAGTGAGAGAAGAAAGATTTTAAAAACCAAAAACTCAACAAATAGTAAATAAAAACCATAAGAACTGCGGATTCTATAAATGAAGAACGAAAACAAAGTTGCTGGAAAAGCTCAGCAGGTCTGGCAGCATCTGTGGAGGAGAAAACAGAGTTAACGTTCGGGACCCAGTGACCCTTCCTCAGAACTGATGGTGGCTGGGAAAACATCAGTTTATAGGCAGAAAATAGGGAGGTGGGTGGGGTAGGGAGTAAGCGATAGGATAGAGCCCAAAGAGGGAGAAAGACAGTTGGACAGACAAAGGAGTTGCTAACGATCAGGCTGGGAGGGTGAATAGTTGTTAATGGGGACTGTTTGTGACTAACAACAGGGGGTGTGTAATGGCAGGCCATGTGGTAACAAGGCCTGGTGTGTGGGGTGGGAGGCTGGGACATGGGGGAGTTTAGGCCCTAAAATTATTGGACTCAGTATTGAGTACAGAGGTCTGTAGGGTCCCCAAGCGGATAATGAGGTGTTGTTCCTCCAACTTGCGCTGGGCTTCACTGGAACACTGTAGCAAGCCGGAGACAGAGATGTTGGCCAGGGAGCAGGGTGATGCATTGAAGTGTCAGGCAACAGGTAGTTCAGGGTCTTTTTTGCGAGTTGAACAGAGATGTTCTGCGAAGCGGTCACCAAGTCTATGCTTTGTTTCCCCAGTGTAGAGGAGACCACATTGTGAGCAGTGAATGCAGTAGATTAGATTCTGGGAAGTGCAGGTGAAGTGTTGCTTCACCTGGAAGGTATGTTTGGGCCCTTGTATAGTGTGGAGAAAGGAGGTAAATGGACAGGTGTTACACCTTCACCAGCTCCAGGGGAAGGTGCTGTAGGGCTGTCGGGTGATGTTGGGGATGAAGGAGGTATGGACCAGGGTGTCCCGGAGGGAACGGTCCCTGCGAAAGGAGGACAAGGGAGGGGAGAGGAATATGTGTCTGGTGGTGACATCTTACTGGAGGTGGCGGAAATGGCATCTGATGATCTTCTGGATGTAGATGCTGGTGGGATGGTAGGTGAGGATAATGGGAACCCTATCACTGTTGTGGGAGGGAGGAGAAGGGGTGAGGGCAGAAGTGAGGGAGATGGGTTGGACCTGATTGAGGGCCCTGTCAACAACGGAGCTGGGGAATCCTCGGTTGAGGAAGAATGTGGACACTTCGGAGGCTCCCATGTCAAAATTGGCCTCATCTGAACATATGCGCCGGACACGGAGGAACTGAGAGAATGGGATGCAGTCTTTACAGGAAGTCAGGTGTGAGGATGTATATTCCAGGAAGCTGTGGGAGTTGTAATGGATATTAGTGGCCAGTTTATCCCCAGAAATTGAAACAGAAATTTCGAGGAAGGGAAGGGAGGAGTCAGAGGTAGACCAGGTGAAAGTGAGGGTAGGGTGGAAATTGGAGGCGAAATTGATGAAGTTTTCCAATTCTAGATGAAAGAGGGAAGCAGCACCGATGATATCGTCAATGTATCAGAGAAAACATTGTGGGTGGGGGCTGGAATAGGACTGGAACAAGGAATGTTCCACATACCCCATGAAGAGACAGGCATAACTAGGGCCTATGTGGGTACCCATGGCGACCCCTCTTACCTGAAGAAAATGAGAGGAGTTGAAAGAGAAGTTGTTGAGGGTGAGGGTGAGGATGAGGGTGAGGACAAGCTCAGCCAAGCGGAGGAGCATGGTACTTCCTGTAAAGACTCCACCCCTTTTTCTCACAGGTATAAAGGGATCTTTTTCAAGATGGCAGACTGTGACTAATGGAGCTCTGCAGGGGCAGTGTTCGGACCACAACTCGTCATGTTATATATGAGAGATCTGGATGAAGGAAATGAGGGCATTATCGCTAAGTTTGCAGATGACACAAAGATAGGTGGAGGGGCAGGTAGTGTTGAGGAAGCAGGGAGGCTGCAGAAAGACTTAGACAGGCTGGGAGAATGGGCAAGGAAGTGTCAGATGGAATACAGTGTGGGAAAATATGAGGTTATGCACTTTTGTGAGAAGAACAGAGGCATAGAGTATTTTCTAAATGGGATAAGCTTTGGAAATCTGAACCACAAAGGGACTTGGGAGTTCTAGTTCAGGATTCTCATTCAGATAAGATGCGGGTTCATTTGGCAGTTGAAGAAGCAACTGCAATGTTAGTTTTCATTTCTAGAGGGCTAGAATACAAGAGCAGGAAAGGACTGTTGATACTGTACAAGGTTCTGGTTAGACCACCTTTGCAATTTTGGACTTAGTTTTGGGCCCCATAGCTAAGGAAGGATATGCTGACCTTGGAAACTATCCAGGGGAGGTTTACAGCAATGGTAAGAAATCAGCACAAGCTTAATGGGCTGAAAGGCCTGTTCCTGTGCTATATTGCATTGCATTATATAAAGAGCTTGCCATTAACTTGGAATACTGCGTCCAGTTCTGGGCGCCCTATTATAGGAAAGATGTGGATGCTTTGGAGAGGGTTCAGAGGAGGTTTACCAGGATGCTGCCTGGACTGGAGGGCTTCTCTTCTGAAGAGAGGTTGACTGAGCTCGGTCTCTTTTCATTGGAGAAAAGGAGGAGGAGAGGGGACCTAATTGAGGTATACAAGATAATGAGAGGCATAGATAGAGTTGATAGCCAGAGACTATTTCCCAGGGCAGAAATGGCTAGCACGAGGGGTCATAGTTTTAAGCTGGTTGGAGGAAAGTATAGAGGGGATGTCAGAGGCAGGTTCTTTACGCAGAGAGTTGTGAGAGCATGGAATGCGTTGCCAGCAGCAGTTGTGGAAGCAAGGTCATTGGGGTCATTTAAGAGACTGCTGGACATGTATATGGTCACAGAAATTTGAGGGTGCATACATGGATCAATGGTCGGCACAACATTGTGGGCTGAAGGGCCTGTTCTGTGCTGTACTGTTCTATGTTCTATGTTCTATATGAGGAGCAGTTGGGGACTCTGGGTGTGTACTCGACGGGGTTCAGAAGTATGACGGGAAATATGATTGAAACTTACAGAATATGGAAAGGCCTGAATAGAAAGGAGGTGGAGAAGTTGTTTCCACTAGTAGGAGAGGCTAGGACCTGAGGGCATGGCCTCAGAGTGAAGTGAGCCCTTTTTAACTCAGATGAGGAGGAATTTCTTCAGCCAGAGAGTGGGGAATCTGTGGAACCCATTGTTACTGAAGGCTGTGAGGGCAAAGTGACTGAGCGTATTTAAGACAGAGATAGATAAGTTCTCGATTAGTAAGGGGATCGAGGGTTATGGGGAGAAGGCAGGAGGATGGGGTTGAGAAACATGTCAGCCATGATCGAAAGGTAGAGCAGGCTCAATGGGCTGAATGGGCCAATTCTGCTACTGTTCCTTAAGGTGTTTCAGCCTTATGGAAAAGGCAGTAGATTGGAACTAAATAGTATAGCCTGTGTGGGCCCGATGATCTAAATGGTCTCCTTGTGAACCGTAATATTTCAGTATTTCTGAACTTATCTGGCTAACATTTGCCATGTTAATTATGGAGACGATACAAAGGTGGGTCATGTTGTGGACAGTGCAGAGGGCTGTTTTAGGTTACAAAGGGACATTGATAGAATGTAGAGCTGGGCTAAGAAGTGGCAGATGGAGTTAAACCATGAAAAGCGTGAGGTGATTCATTTTGGAAGGGCAAACTGGAAAGCAGAATACAGGATTAACGGAAAGATTCTTGGCAGTGTGGAGGAGCAGAGAGATCTTGGCGTTCATGTCGACAGTTCCCTGAAAGCTGCCACCCCGGTGGATAGAGTTGTTGAGAAGGTGTATGGTGTGTTAGTTTTCATTAATAGAGGGATTGAGTTCAAAAGCCGTGAAGTTATGCTCCAGCTATACAAAAGCCTGGTTCAGCCACATCTGGAGTATTGTGTCCAATTCTGGTCACCTCATTACAGGAAAGATGTGGAAGCATTGGAAAAGATGCAGAGGAAATTTACCAGGATATTGCCCGGAATGGAGGGAAGGTCTTATGAGGAAAGGTTGAGAGAGCTCGGGCTTTTCCCTTTAGAATGACAAAGGATGAGAGGTGACTTGATAGAGGTGTACAAAATGATCAGAGGTATAGATAGAGTGGATAGCCAGAGACTTTTCCCTAGGGTGGAGGTAGCTTTTACGAGGGGACATGGTTTTAAAGTGAAAGGAGGTAGATATAGGGGAATGTCGAGGTAGGTTCTATACTCAGAGGGTGGTCGGGGTGTGGAATGCATTGCCGGAGAGGGTTGTGGAGTCGGCCTCATTAGGGGCATTTTAGCGGCTATTAGGTAGGCATCTGGGTGATAGTATATGATAGCGGTGGAGGTTAGATAGATGTCATCATTGACATGTCCATCATGGGCCTCCTGCACTGCCACAATGATGCCACCCGAAGGTTGCAGGAACAGCAACTCATATTCCGCCTGGGAACCCTGCAGCCATATGGTATCAATGTGGACTTCACCAGTTTCAAAATCTCCCCTTCCCCCACTGCATCCCTAAACCAGCCCAGTTCATCCCCTCCCCCCACTGCACCACACAACCAGCCCAGCTCTTCCCCCCCACCCACTGCATCCCAAAACCAGTCCAACCTGTCTCTGCCTACCTAACCGGTTCTTCCTCTCACCCATCCCTTCCTCCCACCCCAAGCCGCACCCCCAGCTACCTACTAACCTCATCCCACCTCCTTGACCTGTCCGTCTTCCCTGGACTGACCTATCCCCTCCCTACCTCCCCACCCACACCTTCTCCACCTATCTTCTTTACTCTCCATCTTCGGTCCGCCTCCCCCTCTCTCCCTATTTATTCCAGTTCCCTCCCCCCATCCCCCTCTCTGATGAAGGGTCTAGGCCCGAAACGTCAGCTTTTGTGCTCCTGAGATGCTGCTTGGCCTGCTGTGTTCATCCAGCCTCACATTTTATTATCGAGGTTAGATAGATCTTAGGTTTAAGGTAAAAGTTCGGTACAACATCGTGGGCAGAAGGGCCTGTACTGTGCTGTGCTGTTCTATGTTCTTCTCCTCAGCCAAGTGCCTCAGGATATTTTCTCTTGCCCTTCTGTTCAAAAGCCAGGTGCTGTAACCTCTTGATGAACCTGTTCTCGTTTTCAAAACAGCATGACTAAAAATTTGATTAATTGAGCAATTTTTATTTTTTTTCACATTGCGATAACCTTTTAGTGAGGTTTTTGTATGTGTGTGTGTGTGTGTGTGTGTGTGTGTGTGTGTGTGTGTGTGTGTGTGTGTGTGTGTGTGTGTGTGTGTGTGTGTGTGTGTGTGTGTGTGTGTCTGTGTGTATCTGTATGTCTGTGTCTGATAACTATACTTTACATTTTAAAAAGAAAAGATTCTGGCCAGTAATATACAGTAATGTGCAGCACGATTTGGTATGGGGGGGGCTTTGAGTGTCTCTGCCAGTGAGGAGAGAAAAGGAAAGTTCCCAGAACAATTGCCAGTGTTATTGTCATTCAGACCACCGATGCCAGTGAAGTCACGGAGGTGATTTTGCTGCTGTCATCTGCCCAGGGCTGGAGGTTCTGCAGGGCATATAGTGAGGCATTGTGCAGACACAGGGGGTCAGGTTGAACAGGCTGAGTCAGCGATTTCTGGAAGGCCTCTTGCTGGAGCTGAATCATCAGCCGGTTCGCCTGCTGCCTCTCGGCTTCCCGTTCCTCAGCCGTCTGCCTCCTGGTCGGAAAGATTACCAGAGAGAAAGCAGGTCATTTGTGGGTAAGAACTTCCTTGTTCTCTTACGGGGTTAGAGTCATACAGCACGGAAGACGACCTTTCAGTCAAACAAATCCATGCAGAACATAATCCCAAACTAAACTAGCCCCACCAGCCTGCTCCTGGCCCATATCCCTCCAAATCTTCCCTTTTCATGTACTTAGCCAAATGTCTCTTAAACATTATAAATGTACCCACATCCAACACTTCCTCTCGAAGTTTATTAACCTCATACCATTTTAAAATCTCTCTCCTCAAAAATGTGCCCCCTGGTCTTGAACTCCCCCATCCTTGGGAAGTGACAACTACCATTAACTCTGTCTATATGTCTCACAATTTTATAAACTTCTATAAGGTCAACTCTCAACCTCCTACGCTCCAATGAAAAAAGTCCCAGCCTATCCAGCCTTTCTTTATAACTTCCATATGCAGCAACATCCTGGCAAAATGATATAATAAGGTGTAGAGCTGGAAGAACACAGCAGGCAAACCAGCATAAGAGCAGCAGGAAGGCTGACATTTCTGGCCTAGACGCACTAAGAACATCCTGGCAAATCTCTTTCAAACTGTCTCCAGCTTAATAATATCGTTCCTGTAACTAGGCAACCAGGACTGGGCACAGTATTCTAGAAGAGGCCTCACCAATGTTTTGGACAACCTTAACATGACTTCCTAACTCCTATCCTCAAAGGACTGAGCAATAAAGGCAAGCATGGGGTTGCATGGTGGCTCAGTGGTTAGCACTGCTGCCTCACAGTGCCAGGGGTCCAGGTTCGATTCAACCCTCGGGCGACTGTCTGTGTGGAGTTTGCATATTCTCCCCGTGTCTGTGTGGGTTTCTTCTGGGTGCTCCAGTTTCCTCCCACAGCCCAAAGACATGTAGGGTAGGTGGATTGGCCGTGCTAAATTGCCCATAGTGTCCAGGGATGTGTGGGTTATAGGGGGATGGGCCTGGGCAGGATGCTCCAAGGTTCAGTGTGGACTGGTTGGGCCAAAGAGCCTGATTCCACACTGTAGGGATTCTATGATGATTGAGACCCGGATCCTGTCTACCATTTTGGCTAATCATATAAGATACTACTTGTACAATGAGCTCAATGTTGTGGGAGAATGTTCATCCTTCAACTAGATCCATTCCAAAACCCTGGAATTCCCTTCCTATTTGCATTATGGGTATACTTACATGCAAATGGACTGCAGCAGTACAGGAAGGAATGGGCAATAAACACTCGCTCAGACAGCAGTGCCCACATCTTATGAGTGAATAAAAAGATTGTAATCATCACTTTGTGGTAACCTGCTGCATGCAAATTGGCATGTTGCACTTTTTAAACTACACTGTCAAGTCCCTGAAACATTCTAAGATTGTGATATCTCTTCCTTGTTCTTTAATGGGATATGAACTCTATTAGGGCACCGCAGTGACTCAGTGATTAGCATTGCTGTGTCACAGCACCACGGACCCGGGTTTAATTCCAGCCTCGGGAGACTGTACTTGTGGAATTTTCCCACTCTGCCCAAATCTTTGTGGGTTCCTCTAGGTGTTCCACTTTCCCACACAGTCCAAATGATGTGCGGGTTACGTGGATTGGCCACACTAAATTGCTCATAGTATCCAATGATGTGCAGGCTGGGGGGATTAGCCAATGGGAAATGCGGGGTTATAGAGTAGGTGTGTGGGTCTGGGTGGCATACTGTTTGGGGGGGGGGTCAGTGTGGACTCAATGGGCCAAATGGCCTGCTTCCACACTGTAGGGATTCTATGACATGTTGCCTATCACGAATTGCCCTTGTACTAAATGGCAGGCTAGACCATTTCAAAGCCAACCACATTGCTTTGGGTCTGGAATTACACAAGGCCAGACCAGGTAAGGATGGTAGATTTCCGTCCGTAAAGGACCTTAGAGAACCAGAGTCACTGAAGTGTGAAACAAAAGAAGGAGGCCATTTGGCCTCTACTGTACATGCTCTTCAAACAAGAATCAAATTTCTAGACAACAAAGTGTGGAGCTGGATGAACACAGCAGGTCAAGCAGCATTTTAGGAGCATAAAAGCTGATATTTCGGGCCTGGACCCTTCATCAGAAAAAGGGGAAAGGGAGAGGATTCTGAACTAAATAGGGAGAGAGGGGGAAGCGGATCGAAGATGGATAGAGGAGAAGATAGGTGGAGAGGAGACAGACAAGTTAAAGGGGCGGGAATGGAGCCTGTAGAGGTGAGTAGAGGTCAGTCCAGGGAGGACGGACAGGTCAAGGGGGCGGGATGAGATTAGGAGGTTGGAAATGGAGGCGCGGCTTGAGGTGGGAGGAGGGGATAGGTGAGAGGAACAACAGGGTAGGGAGGCAGGGACAGGCTGGGCTGGTTTTGGGATGCAGTGGGGGGAGGGGAAGATTTTGAAGCTTGTGGAATCCACATTGATACCGTTGGGCTGCAGGGTTCCCAAGCGGAATATGAGTTGCTGTTCCTGCAATCTACGGGTGGCATCGTTGTGGCACTGCAGGAGGCCCATGATGGACATGTCATCTAAGGAATGCGAGGGGGAGTTGAAATAGTTCGCGACTGGGAGGTGCAGTTGTTTATTGCGAACTGAGCGGAGGTGTTCTGCAAAGCAGTCCTCAAGCTTCCTCTTGGTTTCCCCAATGTAGAGGAAGCCACAACGGGTACAGCGGATGCAGTATACCACATTGGCAGATGTGCAGGTGAACATCTGCTTGATGTGGAAAGTCATCTTGGGGCCTGGGATGGGGGTGAGGGAGGAGGTGTGGGGGCAAGTGTAGCACTCTAGTGCAATCTCCTGCTTTATCCCATTATGCTTGTACATTATTTTTATCCAAATAATCATCCAATGTCCTCTTAAATGCTTTCTTTTATGATAATCAACAGTAGCTCCACAGTCACCATGCCTAAGGTTAGTTTTAACTTCCAAAATATTAATTTAAGGCAAATCAGAACAGAACTTATACAGTGTATAGTAGGATCCTTGGAGTGTCACAGGTAGACAGGGGATTGAAGAAGGCTTTTAGCATGCTTGTCTTTATTGGTCAGTGCATTGAGGAGTGGAGTTGCGAGATCATGTTGTGGCTGTACAGGAGATTGGTTCGGCCACTTTTGGAACACCGTATCCAATTCTGGTCTCCTTCCAATTGGAAGGATGTTGTGAAACTTGAAAGGGTCCAGGGAAGCTTGACAAGGATGTTTCCAGGGTTGGAGGCTTGAAGTTAAGGGGAGATGCTGACCAGATATCCCAAATTAATCTGGTCCCATTTTGTCAGTATTTGGCCCATATCCCTCGAAACCCTTCCTATTCATGGACAGATCCAGGTGCCTTTTAAATGTTGTAATTGTACCAGCCTTCACCACCTTCTCCAGCAGCTCATTCCATACACTCATCACCCACTGTGAGAAAAAGTTGCCCCTTAAGTCCCTTTTAAATCTTTCCCCTCACCTTAAGCCTTAAACCCTCTCGTTTTGGATTCCCCTCACCCTGGGGCAAAGGCCTTGGCTATTCACCCTATCCATGCCCCCAGCCTCCGATGCTCCAGGGAAACAGCACCAGCCTCTCCCTATTGCTCAAACCCTCTAAACCTAGCAACTTCCTTATAAATATTTTCTGAATCCTTTCAAGTTTAATAACATCTTTCCTGTAACTCCCTGCTCTCTTCTTATAACCCTGCAAATCCTTTCTCTTCCACCTATTAATCTATTTCCATGCAGAATATTACACTTGAATCAGCCTCAATTTCCCCTCTCAGGCAACTTGTTCTAGATTGCTATATCTTATCGTGTTTGATAGAGTGAAATAAAATCATATCCTGCCTAGTTTTCTTGCTAATTGTCTTTAAATCTGTGTTCTTATTCACTAACTCCCTTGGGTCCAGCTTCTCCTGTAGCAAAGTGCTTCATAATTTTGAATGCCTCTATAAAATCATCCCCTTTTCTATTTCAAGAAGCTGGGGTGAGGGTAAAAGATGTGGCAGCATTCACTTACATGTTAACACACTTGGATCTTAAGTCGAAAGAGACACATTTATATTGGATCTAGGAACGTTAACCATTTCTCTCTCTACAGAAAGTACTAAATCTGCTGGGATTTTCAAATACTTCCTCTTTTTCTTGTATCTGAATGGGGCCTGAATATGGGAGTGAACTGGAAGCATTTAATGTCTTTTAGTTACTCTAACATTCTTGGGAAGTTATCCTATTCATACTTCTCACAAATGCGGCCTGTTTGAACACGTTGGCTCCAACTTGCGGCGAGACATGAGCTACAATTTACCTGACAAATTCAGGTAACTGGTTTTTCCCCGGGGATGGTATCAGATTCTTCTGTCCACGACAGGCAATTAGCCTGGTGAAGACTGTCCCGAATACCGAAATACACACACACACACACACACACACACACACACACACACACACACACACACACACACACAAATGTACACATGCACAGACACACACACATGCATGCACACACGTGCACACATGCACAGGCACAGACACACGCACGCAAACATATGCACAGACACGCTCAAACACACACACAACATACACACGTACACACACAAATGCACATGTGTACAGACACACACACATGCACACACACGTGCACACATGCACAGGCACACACACATGCATGCAAACACATGCACACATGCACAGACACACACACGTACACATGTGCACACAAGCACAGATACACACACATGCACAGACACACACACAAACACACACGTATACGTGCACACAAGCACAGATACACACACATGTACAGACACACACACATGCACAGACACACTCACGTGCATACACACATGTGCACACGTACACACGCACATACACACAGACACACACACACACACCCTCCCCTCGTCTCTGTGAAATGACAGTACAACTAGCTGCTGTCGGGGAAGTGACAAGTAAGCACCCCATACTTTGACAGCAAGTGAGTTCACCAACTTAAGATCAAAAGAACCGTTCCTACAGCAGCAAGTGCTGGTAGTGGTTTTGCTAAATCGCCTACAGCTCCTCCAGCCCCACAATGTCCTTCTTTAATTGTCCCATTGGTACCCTGCCCTTTTGCCTCGTACCGCCACCTATTACATTTAGATATTTAGATTCCTTACAGTGTGGAAACAGCACTTCGGCCCAACAAGTCCACACCGCCCCTTGAAGCATCCTATCCAGACCCAACCCCCTATTACCCACTCACCCCTGGACACTATGGGCAATTTAGCATGGCCAATCCACCTAGCCTGCACATCTTTGGACTGTGGGAGGAAGCCGGAGCACCCGGAGAAAACCCACGCAGACACAGGAGAATGTGCAAACTCCACACAGACAGTCGTCTGAGGGTGGATTCGAACTCGGGTCCCTGGCGCGGTGAGGCTGCAGTGCTAACCACTGAGCCACCGTGCCGCCGCACGTATTTTGTCATTCAATCATTCCTGCTCTTTGTTCTTTCTTTTTCCAGGTCACCTCCCCAAACTCCTTCCCGATTCCTAACAGCAGGGAGTTACAGGAAAGATGTTATTCCAATAGCTCTGGAATTTGTTTATAAAATCCTGTGTCTCAAACATTGGCAGGTTCTAATGAAAGACGATTTCCTAGAAACATAAGTAGCAAGTTTAAGTTAACCCACCCACCAAAGAGCTGAAGAGACAAAAACAGAAATTGCTGGAGAAACTCAGCAGGTCTGGAAGAGAAAGCAGAGTTAATGTTTCAGGTCCAGTGATCCTTGTTCAGAATGTTCTAAAGAACATCTCAAACGATTCATGCTGCCCATTCTCCCTCCACAAAAATGGAAAATGTCATATCTGGATTGGGATTTGCGATTTCTGGGCTCGTCGCTCATTTTAATCACCATAGACAGCCCCTCTAATGTGTTGGCTATCTAGGATCAAGGTCACATTTCAGTTCTAGGACTTTTCTATTTCTGAAAAAAATTTTCTTGATCTGATACGTTAACTCTATTTCTCCTTCATTGAATCTGGCAAGACCAGCTGAACATTTCCAGAGTTTTCTGTTTTATTTGAGATTTCCAGCATCAAAAGACTTTTATTTCAGTATGGAGCCAGGGTTGTTGAATGTAGCTAAGCTTAATGAGAACATAAGTAACCGGAGCAGGAGGAGGCTGCACAGTCACTGGAAATTGATCAACCTTATATTTTAACACCAATGTAGAGTCATAGAGTCATCTAGCATGGAAATGGGCCCTGTGGCCCAACTAGTCCGCACCGACGATGCTCCCAAACTAAACTAGTCCCACTTGCCTGCGTTTGGCCCATATCCATCCAAACCTCTCCTACTCATGAACTTATCCAAATGGCTTTTAAATGTTGTAACTGTGCCTGGATCCACCACTTCCTCTGGTAGTTCATTCCACACATGAACCACTCTTTTGTAAAAAAAAGTTGGCCTTCATGTCCATTTTGAAACTTTCTTCTCTCACCTTAAAAATATGCCCTCTAGTTTTGAATAACCCGACCCTAGGGCAAAGGCCCTCACTATTTACCTTATCTATGCCCCTCATCATTTCACAAAGTCGGAAATCACACAACACCAGGTTATAGTCTAAAAGGTTTATTTGTAAACACAGGCTTTTGGAGCCGCAGACCTCCTTCAGGTGTTAATGAGAGAGGTAGAGTTAGACACAGAATTTACAAGTAAAAATTCAAAGGGTCACACGACTGATGAGGATGTCTTAAACAAACCTGGGGTGCTGTTAAATCTTCAATCAGTTAGAAGACTTTAATTGATTAATATGTATTTTTAAATCCCCAAATTCCTTTCAACTCACTGTCCTGTGAGAACTAAAGGTTTTATCAGTGTAAGGAAGAGGTGACGTTTTAGATCAGACTATACAAGTTAATTGTGAGGCTGTGTTTAGAATCTGTTTGTGTTTTGGTTTGGAGTCAGATTAGTTTTGTTTTATAAAGTCGGAATTTACAAAAAGCCACATTGACTGATTGTCTATAAATTGTGTGCTTTTTGAACAGAATGGAATGTATCTGCAAATACAAATTCATGGCATAGATTCACGTGTGTGTATGTCTGTGTGTTTGTGTGTGTGTGTGCGTGTGAATGTGAGAAAGTGTGAGTGTGATTGTGCGTGCGTGTGTGTGTATGAGAACATGCGAGGGAGAGAGTGTGAGTGTGTATATGTGTGTGTGTAGTTGAGACAGTGTGTGTACAAGAGAGGATCTGTGTGAGAGTGTGTGTCTGTGTCTGTGTGTGTGTGTGTGTGTGTGTGAGAGAGAACACACAGACCCTCTCTCAAACACACACACACACTCACATAGATCCTCTTTCCCACAAACACACACACTCTCACTCTTTCTCTCTCTAACTTGGTGTCGTGTGATTTCTGACCTTGTCCACCCCAGTCCAGCACTTTATAAATCTCAATAAGCTCTCAGCCTCCTACGTTCCAGTGGAAAAAGGTCCCAACCAATACAGCTTTTACCTCAAGCCCTCCATTCCCTGTAACATTCTGGTAAATCTGTTCTGAACCCTCTCCAAATAGTCTGCCAATAGCAGGGCAGCCAGAACTTCACACAGTACCCCAGAAAAGGCCTTACCAATGTCGTGTAAAACCTTAACATGGCGTTCCAACCCCTATACTCAAAGGTCTGAGCAATGAAGGCAAGCACGCTTCTTAACTCGTCTGATCCCCAAATCATTTGACACCGAGTGCTGTGAGATCCATTAATCTCTGTTTTGAATTTACTCAACAACTGAGCAACCCTAAGATCACAAAACAGAAGAGCAGAAATAGGCCATTCAGCCCACTGAGTCTCTTCCACCATTCAATGAAATCATGGCTGATCTGATAATCTTCAACCCCACTTTCCTGTCTTTTCACATCATCCTAGATTCCCTTACTGAGTAAAACTCTGTCTATCTCAGCCTTGAATGCACTTATTGACCCAGTCTCTACACCCCTCTGTGGTAAGGAATTCCACAAAACTTCCACCATCTGAAGGAAGAAATTCCTCCTCATCTCTGGCTTAGATACACATCCCACCTCATTCTGAGGTTATGCCCACTGGTCCTACACACTCTCATTTCTCATTTGCCCTGTCAAGTTCCTTAAGAATCTGGGTTGTTTCGTTAAGGTTCCATTTGAGTACAGGCCCCAACTATCATCACATGAAAGTCCCTCCATACTTAATATTATCCAAGTGAGCCTTCTCTGGTCTGCCTCCAACTATGGTCTGATTAGTGCCATACACAGTTTTAGCAAAACCTCCACACTTTTGGAAAACAAAGAATCGCAGATGCTGGAGATCTGAAACAAAAGCCGAAAGTGCCAGAGAAACTCAGCAGGTCTAGTAGCATCTGTGGAGAGAGAAACGGAGTTAATGTTTCAGGGCCAGTGGCCGTTCTTTGGAACGGAAAGGATCTGTGAAAGGGCGGTGTTCAAGATAGAGGTGGGAGCAGAATTTGGGGCTGAGCCGGGGGAGAAGAGGGAGTGAGGCAAATAGATGGAGATGGTGGCCAGAGAATGAGAATGATTGGGAAGACGACAAAGGGATAGTCAGCCTGGGAAGAAGCAAATGCTGAATAGGTGATAGGGTCATAGGCTCATACAGCAAGGAAACAGTGAACCCACAGGAAGTGTCAATAGTTTAAAATATACTCCATTTAAAATATTTCTCTTGCCTTTCCCATTACCCACTGAACTTCAATACCAGCTTACTCCAAGCGAAGAAATTTCTCCTCATTTCAGATCCCTTATGCTGAACTGGTGACCCATTGTTCAAGATCCTCCAGCCAGCCGGAGGAGCAAGGCTCTCAGTATCTACCCTGGCAGGCTCTCTAAGAACCTTCTTGCATTTTAATGGGACCTGTCGAGTGGCGGAACAAGCTCAAGTGACTGGCCTGTGACTGGTAGCAGCTCACATTACCTCCACTTGGTCCTTCTGTTCTGGAACCAGGTCTTGACTTGGGCATCCGTCATCTTGAGGGCCTTGGCCAGGGTCGCCCTCTCGGCTGAGGCTAGGTACTTCTGCCGGTGGAAGCGTTTCTCCAGCTCACAGATCTGCAGGCGGCTGAATGACGTTCGCGGCTTCTTCCTCTTCGGAGGGGTACGGTTCTGGTACGGGTGCCCAATCCTCCTGGCCACGGTGAAGGGCGACAGGGCAGCTGGTGATAGCAGAGGGGGAAAGAAGTCAATGGTAAGCTGGCAGGAGGAAAAGAAAAATCGCAGACCGTCGCAACAAAGGGACTAGGGAAGGTGGATTTCAAAGGGAGAGTTTTTTTTGGTGTGGCACAAGAGGATACTGTGGGTGGGCAGGGCCAGAAATCACATGACACCAAGTTATTAGTCAAACAGGTTTATCTGAAATCACAAGCTTTAGAAATGCTGCCCCTTTGTCAAGTGAAGTGGAGGGAAGCACACAGGCACACTATATATAGGAGGAGTGATCAAAAAATTGTACAAATGGTGTGAGTGTAGTGTTGACAGGCTGAATAACAAGTTTGTTCTCAATCCACTCACACCATTTATACTATATTTTGATCTCTCCACCTATAAATGTTATGCCTGTGTGCTTCCCTCCACTTCACCCAACAAAGGTACAGCACTCTGAAAGCTTATGATTTCACATAAACCTATTTGACTATAATCTGGTGTTGTGTGATTTCTGAACTTGCACACAATGTGAAAATGGCTGAAAAGAGAGACACTTTGCTGCAGTTTTTTCTTCTTGTGTGCTCAGCAGAACACTAATCTAAAAATGCCAAATTTCAACCAATCACAACAATTTACACTGCAAGTGCAAAGGGTCCTGATTGGTCAGCAAATTGACTCTGATTGGCCATGGTGCTGCTATGTTGGTGATGTACAAGTCCAGCCAATGGCCTTATCATAAATAGGGAGGGACCATAAAGTTGGAGCTGCTCCTAAAGCTCATGTGTTTCTGGGATGTGAGTTTGCCTCCTGGCTGCCAGGTCATGACAGATCACATACTTTTTTATTATTGGTTCAGCTACAAAAAATTCAGTTTATTGGCTTTTTCTCTCCATGCTTTCCTAACTTTGGCTGGGCTAACAAGAAGGTTGGGTCAAGGTGCGCTCACTATAAATGCCCTGGCCAATCACTGGTGAGTCTGGGCTCTGACTGTTGGACAGGAAAAGGCATCAGTCAAACTTGGCCCCCTTCAAACCCGGCAGGTGAAACTGAGCGAGCACCTCTCAGAGGTCCAGGAGTGGGGCTGCCTCACCTTTTCTATTCAACTGTCCTGTTATCGCACTAAGACTCAGGCTAATATCAGCAAACTCTGTATAGCAGTTGGGACCTTCCCAATCTGTGTATCCTCCTAACTTTGCAAAGGAAGTGCAAATAAGATACTTAAAAACTTATTTCTCTGGCGTCTTTTTTTATTTTAGAACAAAACTCTACACTCCACAAGTTCTCACTTTTCTTTACAAATCCCTCTGTGGTCGGAACCCTCTCCAACTCTGTAACCTCTTCGAGCCGGATGACCGTCTGAGATCTCTACACGACCTCCATGTGCTTTCAGTAGTCTTAACCCTACACTCTTGAACTCTTCCCTCAAACTTCTCTCTCTTTCCTCCTTCAACACACTGAGTTGCTCTTTATGTTACTCTGTACCAAGTTTTATTCATTAATTCTTCTGTGAAGTGCCTTGGGATGTTTTGTTACATTATAAACACCTTATCAATGCAAGTTGCTGCACTTAGTAGGACGAACACAATGGGATTCTGCTCCATTCGGTGATTAAAATAGTGGTTAAGTCCCAATGATGTTGTCGGAGCCCCATTTTGCATATTTACATGAAGACCTGCTGAAATCAGGCAGACTTTTTCTTTTGTCAGCTGTACAGCAGTGTAAGTTGAAAAGGAACACTGCCGATAGGAAGCAAGAACATTGACAGAAATGTCTCCTGAGAGACTTTAACTGCCTATATCTTTCTCCCCACAGCCATTATTAGGAGGGGGGGGGCGGGTTGAATTACACGGTAACTTGTTTAGATAGGCACAGCATATTTGTAAATCTGGAGAGAGGGAAAAAAACTGACATGAATGAAAATGCAACAGAAATTTGACAGTGAGCAAAGTGTTATAAAATAATTTTTAATCTATATATACACTTAAGCATGATGCAAATTAGAAATGTTTGCAGCTACTCTTGCCAGGAAATCTGATCTGTCATACTCCGGTATCGTGCACCATCCTCACACATTCACCATAGTTTATCCCCAACTGTCATTCAACCACATGCAGAAAACCCCTCTCTGGTCCCCTCTACTTTGCCTTTTAGAAGTGTATGGCACATGTAAATATAGCAACGATGTACATTCTAAGGTTCTACACCATAGTCAGAAAAAGAAGAAACAGCATTGTAACATCACACTTTCCAAGATGTCCTAAGGCAGCCCAGAGAAAATAAAGTGCTCTTGAAATGCATTGACAGTTATATGATAGGGAAATGAAGCTTTCGTTCTGAGCATAGCAAGGTTCCACAGCCAGTGATGATACGAACTGCAGATGCCGGAGAATCCTTTCTGATGAAGCGTCTAGGCTCAAAAAATCAGCCTTCCTGCTCCTATGATGCTGCTTAGTCTGCTGTGTTCATCCAGCTCTACACCTTGTTATCTCTATTCCAAAGCCAGTGAACCTGCTTGTTATTTTTGACAATAACCTTTGTTATTTTTGGAACAAATGATCAGCGGCGGCACCAGACAAGTGGTTGGAGGAGGCCTTCCCCAATTCTTCCTCAAAACGTTAGCTGTTGGAGTTTTCACTTTAAGCGGACAGGATGGAAAGTGTGCCTCTGATAGTGTAACACTGCATCAATACTGGGCTTGGAGTCTCGAACTGGAATATCAGCACAAGTCTCTGATTTGGTCTTGGCTCCATTTGTCTGTAAGACACTCTGAGATATTCTGAAGTCATGAAATATTCAGTCCTTCCACTACCAGAGCTCAGTAGGAGCAGTGTGTGCACCATCTACAAGATGCACTAAAACAACTCAGTACTGCTCAAACAGCACTTTACAAATCTGTTACCTCAACCATTTAGAAAGACAAAGGCAGCAGAGACATGGGAACACATGCAAATTCGCCTCCAAGCCATATTGCTATTCCTTCACTGTTGCCGGCTCTGGTTGCCCTGCTATAGAGAGGATATTATTAAATTGGATAGGGTGCAGTAAAGATCTACCAGGATGTTACCAGGATGGGAAGCGTTGAGTTATAAGGAGAGGCTGGATAGACTTTTTTTTTCACTGGAGCGTAGGACGTTGAGGGGTGACCTTATAGAGATTTATAAAATCATGAGGGGCATGCGAAAGGTAAATAGTGAAGGTCTTTACAAAAGTTCAAAACTTGGGGGCATAATTTCAAGGCAAGAGGAGAAACATTTAATAGAGACTTTTTCACACCGAGGGTGATTCATATGTGGAATGAATTGCCAGAGAAAATTGTAGAGACAGGTATGGTTAGAACATTTAAAAGACATTTGAAAAAGTAAATCGGTAGGAAAGGAATAGAGGGATATGAGCCAAATGCCAGCAAATTGGCCTAGTTTAGGTTGAGAAACTTGTCAGCCGAAGGGTCTGTTTCTATGCTGTATGGCTCTATGACTTTCTAACAGCACTGTATAGTGTACCTAGTCACCAAGGGCTACAACAGTTCAAGAAGGCAGTTCACTGGATGGATAATAAATGTTGGCCCATCCAATTGTATCCAAATCCCATTAACTAATTTAAAAAAAGACATAAAGATACATTCTGATTTCTCACCATGCTCCAGTGACTGCTTTTGTAAATACATGAATGAGTGCAGCAGAGCCCAAATACAGAAGCTAAATTAGCTATCCCTGGTTTGGGGATTGCAATGTATCTTGTAGATGGGATTGCAATAAATAGTGTGTCAATTTTATGTTATGTGCTCAGATCATTGACTACTGCAGGCCAATGTTTATAGGATCACAGAACGACCTACAGTCAGAAGCTGGAGAAATCATGAGTTGTGGAGGACAACATCAAAAGTCTAGTGTGAAAACTTGGATGCAGTGCTGTTAAAAGCTCAATAACTGTGTGTGAGAAGTCAAGGGCAGTGAATGCATCTTTTAATGCCATATCCGAAAATAAACTCGAACATGACTGCCCCTAAATGTCCACTCCCCTTCAGCTGGAGATAGCAAGAAATGTAGATGCTGGAGTCAGAGTCAATACAGTGTGGAGCTGGAGGAACACAGCAGGTCAGGCAGCATCAGAGGGGCAGAAAAGTCAATGTTTTGGATTTATACACTTCATCAGGACTGGGGAGGGGGAAGGGAGATTGGAAATAAAATAGGTGGAATCACATACCACCCCACCAACCTCCGCATCCAGCACATTCACGACTTACAGTCTGACCCCACCCACCAAAGAGCTATTTTCCTTCGATAACAAAGTATGGAGCTGGATGAACACAGCAGGCCAAGCAGCATCTCAGGAGCACAAAAGCTGACGTTTCGGGCAGAAACCTTTCCTTTCCACCCTTATTTGCCTTTTGTAGGGACCACTCCCTCCGCGACTCCCTTGTCTAATCTACACTCCCCACCAGCCTCACCACACCCGGTCCCTTTCCCTGCAACTGCAGGAGGTGCTACACCTGCCCCTACACCTCCCCCATGACCTCCATCCAAGGCCCAAAGCCAACTTTCCATATCTGACAGAGAATCATCTGTACATCCTCCAACCTGGTCTACAGTATCCTTTGCCCTCAATTTGGTCTCCTCTACATCGGTGAGACCAAGCTTAGTCTCAGTGACTATTTCACAGAGCAACTGTTCTCCATACACTCTAATCAAAAACACCTTCCAGTTGCCAACCATTTCACCTCCCCCTCGCAAGCCTTGGGTGACATATCCATCCTGGGCCTCCTTCAGTGTCACAATGACGCCACCCGCAACGTGGTGGAGCAGCACCTCATACTCCACCTCGAGATCCTGCTGGTCTCAGCATTGAATTCATCAAATTCAAAATTTCCCCACCCCCAGCCTCATCCCGTGTCCAATCCTCCCTCTCAACCCCGCTTCCTTGACATGATACAACCTGTCCATCTTCTTTCTCACCTATACTCCACAACCTTCCCAGTACCTATCTCTACAACCCCCTACCTGCATCCACCTATCACCATCCCAGCGACCTTCCCCCAGCCCCAGCCCCTGCTCTATTTATTCTGAGTTTGCTTCTCCATCCTCAGTCCTGATGAAGAGTACAAGCCTGAAACATCAACTTTCTTACACCCCTCATGCTGCGGCTCTGCAGCTCCATACTGTAGTCACTCCCTATCAATTACCTGCCAACAACCTCAAACACTTTGTTATCTTAACTTCAAACAGACAGGGTTTGTACTGAGCATTCACATGGTCCAGCATACCCTCATATAATGTTGTCTGGTTGTCACGCAAAACAATACTATTCACTGTAACTTAGTTACATGTGATGATGCTGTAAGAACTTTAACTTTAAGAAGTTATTGTGTCCTCCTTTTTTTGGCAGAGAGGTTGCAAGGCAGAGGTGTTGAGCAGTCTACCAGACCTACTACAATAAACAGCCTTTGATTTTTTTTCAACAGCCTGGATGGGTATGGCCAGCTGTCACAGGTCAGGGTTTCTGGGCTTTGAAGTTTAGTGTTAAGCAGAAGCTGTTGGAGCCTCAACAGAGTTTGAAGCTTCAGTGAATGTCTCCCGGCTGCTAGAGTCTCTGAATTTCCTCTTGATGTGTTTTCCTCCTGGATTGAAGAACTGCATGTTCCACTATATTGGAACAGTTAATCAGTAATAGGCACTGCATTTATTATTCAGTTAAGTTTTCCATTCTGTTAAGTTATTCTAAATTCTTCTTTCTTTGTTTGTATTTTGACTGCAATGTTTAAATAAATTGTGTAGTTCGACCAGTCACAGAAAATATCTGGAGCAGCTACTTTACATTTGCCTTTCAAAATAAGCAAAAGTTAGGGTCTAAACTATTTTCTTAAAATATTTTGAGGGGGTCTGGTCTGATCCCTAACACATGTAGCAATAATTAACCAAATCAAACCAATTCAATTCAAATCAAAACAAATCAAATGTGGTTGGCTGTGTTGCGAGCATCACACTGGCACCTCACAGTTTGCTCACACTGCTAGCTATTCAACTATGAGAGCCACCTCAATAAAAACAGAATGCCCAGTGCTCACTGACAGACCTTATTTCTAATGTTGCTGATGCACTGCCAGAAGTAGCTGGAGTAGGGGAGGGGCAGGCTGTCAAATAAATTTACAATGTCTTCATCCCAGTGAGGAGATAGTAGGCATCATTACAAGGACAACCAGAGTGGAAGTCAGGCCAGTTACGCCTCTTAATGTGTTAGCATCCACAAGCCTAATCCTCCTTCTCTCAGACACCCTCCCCACTCATCTCCCTCTCGCTTCTGATTTATAAGCTGCCCCCGGTGATCTTGCCAAAGAGACTCTCTCCGCTGGCACACTGCCAGTCCCTCTGCCCACATTGTCATCTGCCATTCCAAGATGCTGCAACCTGCAGCTGGGTCATGCAAGGCTAGAGCTGCTCAAGGTCATCCTCAGAACCAACCCCAATCTCCTCTGGTGAAGGTCAACAGCCAGACTGCAGTAGGTAGAGTGGCACTGCACAGGAGCACTGAGCCAAGCAAAGGACTATGAAGACAGGCACTAAAGGAATGCATTTTTTTCCTTTATTCATTAACAGAATGAGGGCGTTGCTAGCCAGGCAGCAGTTATTGCCCTTCCCTAATTGCCCAGAGGGCAGTTAAGAGTCAACTACACTGCTGTGGGTCTGGAGGTACATATAGGCCAGACCAGATAAGGATGGCAGTTTCCTTCCCTAAAGGACATCAGTGAACCAGATGGGCTTTTCCCCAACAATTGACAATGGATTCATGGTCATCATTAGACTCTTAATCCCAGATATTTATTGAATTCAAATTTCACCATCTGCCATGGTGGAATTCAAACCTGGGTCCCTAGAACTTTATCTTGGTCTCTGGATTAACAGTCCAGCGATAATACCACTAGGCCATCACCTCGCCACGAGCATAAAAATGGTTACTCACTGGGGCATTTTTATTCCTCACTTTGTTTCAGAATGTCTATTTTATAGTGACCTTTACTTGTGCATGGGACTGACAGTCACAGCGAGTGTGTCAGTGACTGAGAAGGACTGGAGGTGTGACCGTCAGTGACTGAGGGGGAGGGGGAGTGTCAGTGTCTGATGGGGAGGGGGTAGGGTCAGTGTCTGATGAGGAGGGGGTAGGGTTAGTGCCCGAGGGGTGAGAGGGGAGTGTCAGTGTCTGAGGGGTGAGAGGGGAGTGTCAGTGTCTGAGGGAGAGGGGTTGGGGCAGTGTCCGAGGTGTGAGAGGGGAGTGTCAATGTCTGAGGGGGAGGGGGTAGGGCCAGTGTCTGAGGGGTGAGAGGGGAGTGTCAGTGTCTGAGGGGAAGGGGGGAGGGTCAGTTCTGAGGGGTAAAAGGGGAGTGTCAGTGTCTGAGGGGGAGGGGTTAGGGTCAGTGTCTGAGGGGTGAGAGGGGAGTGTCAGTGTCTGAGAGGTGAGAGGGGAGTGTCAGTGTCTGAGGGGAAGGGGTTAGTGGCAGTGTCTGAGGGGTGAGAGGGGAGTGTCAGTGTCTGAGCGGTGAGAGGGGAGTGTCAGTGTCTGACTAGTGAGAGGGGAGTGTCAGTGTTTGAGCAGGAGGGGTTAGGGTCAGTGTCTGAGGGGTGAGAGGGGAGTGTCAGTGTCTGACTAGTGAGAGGGGAGTGTCAGTGTCTGAAGGGTGAGAGGGGAGTGTCAGTGTCTGAGGGGTGAGAGGGTAGGGTCAGTGTCTGAGGGGTGAGAGGGGAGTGTCAGTGTCCGATGGGGGCGGGGGTAGGGTCAGTGTCTGAGGGGTGAGAGGATGTGCTTAACTTACGCACATGAAACTTTATCCCTTCAGGAGTCACTCTCTAAACCGAGAGAGAGAGAGAATTGTAAGGGAGAAACAGCGCAAAGGAAATTGTGGTGTCCACATCACACATTGTTTATATTTCAGGGCAGGTGTTAGGCTTCAGGTACAGGGTGGATCCACAACGCACCGCTGACTGAAGGAGCCTGTGGTCTAAATGTCACTGAGTCATCGGGCTGAGTTCTGGCAGAACTAATCCAAGTCATTGAGGCAGAATTTTACTTCAAGCTCTTTTCTTCATTAATTTGTGACGCCACTTGAATCCCAAATTACCACAGCATCATAAGCAAGGGTATACCTAGCAAACAGTGAGGTCCTCCCCCTCCCCCATGGGCACTCTGACTTTAAAGTTCTGCCTCAGTGTCTCTGTCTGTCTCTCACGCTCTGCCTCATTTACCCATCCAGATGCCTTTTAAATGTTGTAATTGTACCAGCTTCCACCACTTCCTCTGGAAGCTTGTTCTATACACGCACCACCCTCTGCATGAAAAAAAATTGCCTCTCAGGTCCTTTCTAAATCTTTCCCCCTCACTTAAACCTGTGTTCTCTGTTTTGAAACCTCCAACTCCAGGAAAAAAGACCCTGTCTATTTACCCTATCTATGCCTTTAAAAAAAACGCTGCTTGGAAGTGTATGTCGTAAGCTGATGGGAGTTGTTTACTGGAAACCACAAGCCTGGGCTTATGGAGGTTAAGGGTTAGTTTTCCTTTGGACATTTGAAGTTAGTCTGGGGGACAAACTACTGAGTCAGAAAGAAGCCACCAAGCTCATTCTCTGCCTTTTAAAGACCATGTTTCTTGAGCATCTTGCAGGATGACTGAAACACGGACCCTGCTGCTCTTCTGAAAAGCTTCTTCTCAATGAATTCTCAACAGCTAAATCTGCAAAGGTTCTAGTAACAGCTGTGGGAACAAGTTACTGCAGATTAAGAGTCATCTGGACTTGAATCATTAACTTACTGTCTGTCCAAGGATCCTGCCTCATCCAATGTCCTTTGTACTATTTGTTGTTTTTGGTAACAGCTGCCCTTGTTTGCTCATACCTGGCTACATGTACTAGCACACTGAATAAAAGCCACCTTGAACATGACAAGCTTAGTTCCTTGCTCCTTCAAGAAATTTATTTGATCAAAGTGTTGTTTTAACTTGAAACTAATCACTATGGAGAAAACTATTTATTGCTTTCTTTCTGTGTATGGAGTGTTGGGAGAGTGGAGTTGTTTGAGTAACTATTTAAGCTTTGTTCATTCAAATTGCATCTTTGTTCAATATGTTTTGTTTTTATAATAAAGCAGTAATTTTTTGTTTGTTGAAGGGTCATGATTAATGGACCTTTTTATTCTAAAATAAGTTTAAATAAAGTATAAATGTTAAGTCACGAACTAGGTGCAATATTTAAATCTGGGTGATGACTACGGAGTAGAGTCATTGGGATACACAGCATGGAAACAGACCCTTCAGTCCAACTTGTCCATGCCAACTCGATATCCTAAATTAATCTAGCCCCACTCGCCAGCATTTGACCCACATTCCTTTAAACCCTTCCTATCCATACAGCCATCCAGATGCCTTTTAAATGCTGTAATCGTACCAGCCTCCACCACTTCCTCTGGCAGCTCATTCCATACTTGCACCACCCTCTGTGTGAAAAAGTTGCACATTAGGTCCCTTTTATATCTTTCCCCTCTGACCTTAAACCTATGCCCCTCTAGTTTTGGAGTCCTCCCCCCCAGGGAAAAGACCGAGACTGTTTACTCTATCCATGCCTCTCATGATTTTATAAACCTCTGTAAGGTCACACCTCAGCCTCTGACAGTCCAGGGAAAATAGCACCAGTCTATTCAGCTTCTCCATATAGCTCAAAGCTTTCAATCCTAGCGACATCCTTGTAAATCTTTTCTGAACCCTTTCAAGTTTCACAATGTCTTTCTGAAAGCAGAGAGACCAGAATTGCACACAGTATTTCAACAGTGGCCTAGTTGCAATATGATCTCCCAACTCCTATACTCAAAGCACTGACCAATAAAGGCAAGCATACCAAATACCTTCTTCACTATCCTGTCTACCGGTGACTCCACTTTCAAGGAACTTGCTAAGCCTCTTTGTTCAGTAACACTCCCCAGGACTTTATCATTAAGTGTGGAAGTCCTGCCCTCATCTGCCTTTTCAAAGTGTAGCATCTCACACTTATCTAAAGTAAACCACACCTGCCACCCCTCGGCCCATTGGCCTATCTGATCGAAATCAAGTAGGACTGGACAGTGATAATTCACTCCTCTAATCAATATCTAATTATCCCACTCCTCTGAGGGTTCGCCATAATCCTGCAAATCTTCACCCCTCATGTAAATGGCCTTCCTCAAAGCCACTTTTAAATCTACCTCCACCATCTTCTAAATCATCCCAGATCACATCGGCTGATCTAAAAATAGATTCTCTGGTCCTTTAGCTAATTTTCCTGGTACCATACTCTCTGGTCATCAGTCTTGTAGTCTGCGAAAGTAGTTTCTTTCAGATGTTCCCTGTCTTTTGTAACAAAAATTCCTCAGAATTTTAAACAGAGCTCAACCTTCTCTGCTCCAAAGAGAAAAAAATCTGAACTCTTCCAGTATCTCCAATTGCATCTCCTCTGCACCTTCTCCAAGATCTTCCTTGGTATGGCTCAGATTGACAGCATTTGCTCAGATCACATTTGGAATATTGTGAGCCGTTTTGGGCCCCTGTATCTAAGGAAGGATGTGCTTGCATTGGGAGAGTCCAGAGGATGCTTACGAGAATGATCCCAGGGATGAAGGGTTTGTAATGTAAGGAACAGTTGAGGGGTCTGAGTCCACAACTGAAGGAGTTTAGAAGGATGAAGGGGGGTCTGATTGAAACTTACAGAATACCAAGCGGCCTGGATAGAGTGAAAGTGGAGAAAATGTTTCCACCAGTAGGAGAGGCTGTAACCAGGAGGCAAAGCCTCATTGTGAAGGGGTGATGCTTTAGAATTGAGATGAGGGGGAATTTCTTCAGCCAGAGGGTGGTTAATCTGTGGAATTCATTGCTGTAGAAGTCTCTGGAGGCCAAGTCATCGAGTGTATTTGAGACAAAGTTGGGTAGATTCTTGATTAGTAAGGGGATCAAGCGTTATGGGCAGAAGGCAGGAGAAAGAACTTGAGAAACATATCAGCCATGATACAATAGCGGAGCAAAGGCAATAGGCCAAGTGGCCTGATCCTGCTCCCATATTTTATAATTTTATGGACATATTTGCCAGTGCAGGGTGGAAAGATTGGGAAATAAAGGGTGGAAAAGAGGTGCCAATGAATTTTGAGGACTGAAGAATAAAACAAAACCTCAGGGATCCTGTGCAAGGGGCCGTCTTCCTGGTATGGCAAGTGGCAGGAACACTGACAGCTCTACCTGGGTCCTGAATTCTTTGACCCATATTCCCCTAAACCCTATCCAGATGCCTTTTAAATATTATAATTTTATCAGCCTCCACCATTTCCTCTGGCAATTTGCTCTGTACACGCAACACCCTCTGTATGAAAATGTTGCCCCATAGATCCTTTTTAAATCTTTCCGCTCTGATCTTAAACCTATGGCCTCTAGTTTTGGACTCCCCTACCCCAGGGAAAAGATATTGGGCATTCGCCCTATCCATGTCCATTATAAACCTCGAAAATATCACCTCTCAGTCTCTGACACTCCAGGGAAAACAGTCCAGGCCTATCCTGCCTCTCCCTATAGCTCAAACCTTCCAATCCTGGCAACATCCTTGTGAATCTTTTCTGAGCCCTTTCGAGTTGCACAACATTTTTTCTATAGCTGGGAAACCAGAATTGAGCACAGTATCAAAACTGGCCTCACCAATGTCCTGTCTAGCTGCAGCATGACCACCCAACTCCTAACTCATTGCAAAAAGAAAGTTGAAACAATCAGCAGCATCATGAGAGAGCAAAGCCAGAAGAAGCTTTGTGCTCTCACAGAGCAGGAATGTAAGTATATAGTTTACACAAACTTTTCATGGATGTTTCTGAGTCTTGTAGTAGCATCATGATGCTTATATAATTTAACATTGGTAAGTGGCTTAATTTAGCATCTTACAAATATTTTGTGGCCTCCTGTAAAGTTAGGACTGATCAACCTGCCATAATCCATTCCCAGCTCACACAACCATTTGTGGATCCATTCCAGAGGGTGATGAATAGTCTCCCACATATGCAGGGTCCTAAAATCATAAGTATCTTAGACCAGAGATAGTAGGAGTCGCAGATGCTGGAGAATCTGAGATACCAAGTTGTAGAGCTGGATGAACACAGCTGGCCAAGCAGCATCAAAGGAGCAGGAAAGCTGACGTTTCAGGCCTAGGTCCTTCTTCAGAAATGCAGCATTTCTGAAGAAGGGTCTAGGCCTGAAACGTCAGCTTTCCTGCTCCTATGATGCTGCTTGGCCTGCTGTGTTCATCCAGCTCTACAACTTGTTATATCAGTAATTTAGACCAGTTGGCAGATTTCTTCCCTGAAGCGCATTGGTGAAATAAGTGGGACTTTATAGGAATTTCATAGTATCTTAACTAGCATTAATGAATCATTTCAGTTTCATTAATTTGTTGAAATTCTCAGAGCTACCTCAGTAGCTGTTATTACCATTATGCCAGTGGGTGGTCTTACGAGGATCATTTGGACAGATTAGGCTTGCATCTGCTGGAGTTTAGAAGAGTCAGCAGCAACTTGAATGAAACATATGAGATCCTCAAGGGTCTTGAAGGATGGATGTGGAGAAAACGTTTCTTCTTATGGGACAGTTGAAAACTAGGGGGACATTGTTGAAAAGAGGTCACCCATTTGAGACAGGGATGAGATGAAATGTTTTATCTGGGACGGATGTGAGTCTTTGGAACTCCCTCCCTCAAAAGATAAGCAGAGTCTTTGAATATTTTTAAGTCAGAAGGGGATAGGTTCTTGGTAAGAAAAGAGTGAAAGTTTATTGGGGGGTAAGTAGGTATATGAAATTGTGATCACAATTAGATCAGCCATGATGATGTTGAATAGAGGTGTGGGAGGGGAGGGAGGAGGGGCAAGAAATGTGGATGTTGTAGGGGAATGTGGAGGGGAGTGGGATTTGGTGGGTCGGGGTGGTTTGGTGAGGAAATGTCCTGCCTCCTGTTCTGCCACATGTTCACAGGTAGGTTTCATCATTAGAGCAGGAGCTGTCACACTTCAGCAAGTTAACCCATTTGAGGGGAGGGTTGTAAACGCCCAGCAACAACTGAGGGAGCAGAAGTTGGTAACGTGGGTCCTGAAAATGCACATCTCGATCAGCAGCATCCTCAAAATGGCAAAGAGATTAAACTGGTTTTGGATTTTAACTGATTCATTGCTAATTTCACGCAGCAAAAGAATGCAAGAGATAAAAAGGGAAGAAAGGTGGTATGTCAGCTTTTGTGCTCCTGAGATGCTGCTTGGCCTGCTGTGTTCATCCAGCTTCACACTTTGTTATCTTGGTTTGGTTTGTAGCTGGGTGGACCAATAAATGTTAAATTGTATATTTTTTAGCTGCTTATTTGAAGAAACGAGAGGCAGTACTCTGGTAACAAAGACACGCTTGATGCTGGTGGGGGGGGGGGCTTTAATTACTATAACGTTAGTATCATAAAGCACAATTGATGTCACTTTGACACCAAAATCAACATCATTCTTTTCGTTTCAAGGCTGATGGGGAAGTTCAGATCCAGAACAAGCACAATGAGTTGGCCAAGGACGGTTAAGGATTCCATAATCCTTAGGACAGACTATATTTCACTATATTTCAATAAGCACCCAAACATTAAGATTGACAAGTCGCCAGGCCCGGACCAGATTTGTCCTCGGCTGCTTTGGGAAGCGAGAAATGCAATTGCTTCGCCACTTGCAAAGATCTTTGCATCCTCGCTCTCCACTGGAGTCGTACCTGAGGACTGGAGAGAGGCAAATGTAATTCCTCTCTTCAAGAAAGGAAATAGGGAAATCCCTGGTAATTACAAACCAGTAAGTCTCACGTCTGTCGTCTGCAAGGTGTTAGAAAGGATTCTGAGGGACAGGATTTATGACCATCTGGAAGAGCATGGCTTGATCAAATACAGTCAACACGGCTTTGTGAGAGGTAGGTCATGCCTCACAAACCTTATCGAGTTTTTTGAGGATGTGACTAGAAAAGTTGATGAGGGTCGAGCTGTGGATGTGGGTTATATGGACTTCAGTAAGGCATTTGATAAGGTTCCCCATGGTAGGCTCATTCAGAAGGTCAGGAGGAATGGGATACAGGGGAACTTAGCTGCTTGGATACAGAATTGGCTGGCCAACAGAAGACAGCGAGTGGTAGTAGAAGGAAAATATTCTGCCTGGAAGTCAGTGGTGAGTGGGGTTCCACAGGGCTCTGTCCTTGGGCCTCTACTGTTTGTAATTTTTATTAATGACTTGGATGAGGGGATTGAAGGATGGGTCAGCAAGTTTGCAGACGACACAAAGGTCGGAGGTGTTGTTGACAGTGTAGAGGGCTGTTGTAGGCTGCAGCGGGACATTGACAGTATGCAGAGATGGGCTGAGAGGTGGCAGATGGAGTTCAACTTGGATAAATGTGAGGTGATGCATTTTGGTAGATCGAATTTGAAAGCTGAGTACAGGATTAAGGATAGGATTCTTGGCAGTGTGGAGGAACAGAGGGATCTTGGTGTGCAGATACATAGATCCCTTAAAATGGCCACCCAAGTGGACAGGGTTGTTAAGAAAGCATATGGTGTTTTGGCTTTCATTAACAGGGGGATTGAGTTTAAGAGTCGTGAGATCTTGTTGCAGCTCTATAAAACTTTGTTTAGACCGCACTTGGAATACTGCGTCCAGTTCTGGTCACCCTATTATAGGAAAGATGTGAATGCTTTGGAGAGGGTTCAGAGGAGGTTTACCAGGATGCTGCCTGGACTGGAGGGCTTATCTTATGAAGAGAGGTTGACTGAGCTCGGTCTCTTTTCATTGGAGAAAAGGAGGAGGAGAGGGGACCTAATTGAGGTATACAAGATAATGAGAGGCATAGATAGAGTTGATAGCCAGAGACTATTTCCCAGGGCAGAAATGGCTAGCACGAGGGGTCATAGTTTTACGCTGGTTGGTGGAAAATATACAGGGGATGTCAGAGGCGGGTTCTTTACACAGAGAGTTGTGAGAGCATGGAATGCGTTGCCAGCAGCAGTTGTGGAAGCAAGGTCATTGGGGTCATTTAAGAGACTGCTGGGCATACATATGGTCACAGAAATTTGAGGGTGCATACATGGATCAATGGTCAGCACAACATTGTGGGCTGAGGGGCCTGTTCTGTGCTGTACTTTTCTATGTTCTATGTTCTATGTTCTATGAAGGGTCCAGGCCTGAAACGTCAGCTTTTGTGCTCCTAAGGTGCTGCTTGGCCTGCTGTGTTTATCCAACCCCACACTTTGTTATCCTATATTTCACCTTGTGATAGGTTGATGAAATTGAAGGCTGAGTGGCCTCCATAATGGATTACCTTCCTTTCAGAATGATGTGAAAAGAACAGGGCAGTGGGACTAAACAGATTGCTCTTCCAAAGAGCTAGTACAGGCAGAGTTGGGTTGAATGGCCGTCTTCTGCACTGTACAATTTTGTGATCGAATGATTTTAACTTGAGACATTGATGAGTGGGATTTCTGAAAGGGTATTTGTGTTTCGGGGGGTAGCTAGAGGCAACTGGGATACATAATTGCAAATTTATTTTCTGACTCAAGTAGTTCACTTTTTAAGAATTAAATATTGATCTGCGCAATGAATTTATTGCACAAATGTGTACAGCACGATTGAGTTAAATCTCAGGCCAAATGGCTCCCCCATTTTATGAGGGATAACAATCTTGACGAAGGCTGAGTCTGAGTCTGTGCTGAGGCCGGGTGTTTGAATTGGCACTGAGGCTGGGAGTTCAGAATGTCGCAGAGAAGAAAGAAAAGGGAAAAAAATACAGAAGATAAAAAGGAAAAGAAAAAAATAAACTGACAGAGCTGATGAGCTCTGGCTGAAGCATTGTACTCCACTGCCACATTCCAAGCTACCAGGGCCGTGTTCATCCTCAATCAACATCACAGGCCAACAGATTATGTGGACATTATCACATGACTGTTTATGGGAACTTGCTGAACCTAAACTAGCTGACTCATCAGAATGAGAGGCAATGGGAACTGCAGATGCTGGAGAATCCGAGATAACAAAGTGTGAAGCTGGATGAACACAGCAGGCCAAGCAGCATCTTAGGAGCACAGATGCTGCTTGACCTGCTGTATTCATCCAACTCCACACTTTGTTGACTCATTAGAATTATTGCTGCACTTGCTGAAGCATTTGCAAGTCTTTCTTTTCTCATTTGCCCCTCCTCTCCTTCTACTGTAGTTTGCATAGGTATGACCACTTTCTCTCTTTCTCCGTCTCACTTTTGATTCGTTAGGCAGGGAGAATCTCCTGGAGAGCTCCACACTCTTTACAAGTTGGAAGCAATTTATAAATTGGAGTTGAATGTGATAAAATTGAGCAAGGGAGAGTTTCCACCACGGCTCAATATTTTCCTTAATTCATCAACAGGATGAGGGTGTCACTGGTAAGGCAGCATTTATTGTCCCTCCCTAATTGCCCAGACAGCAGTTGAGAGTCAACCATATTGCTGTGGGTCTGGAGTCACATGTAGACCAGGCCAGGTCAGGAACAAAGAACAAAGAACAAAGAAAATTACAGCACTGGAACAGGCCTTTCTGCCCTCCAAGCTTGTGCGGATCTAGATCCTCCATCTAAACCTGTCACCTACTTTCCAAGGATCTGTATTCCTCTGCTCCCTGCCCATTCATGTATCTATCTAGATACATCTGAAAACACACTTTCGTGCCTGCTTCTACCGCATCCACTGGCAACGTGCTCCAGGCACCCACCACTCTCTGCATTCCATGCATATCTCCCCGAAACATTTCACCTCTCACCTTGAAATTGTGACCCCTAGTAATTGAGACCTCACTCTGAGAAAAGGCTTCTTGCTGTCCACCCTGTATATACCTCTCATGATTTTGTAGACCTCAATGGACCTTAACACCCCAGTCATTCTGTGCATCAATGTTCCCCAGGGCTTTTCCATTTACCAGTTCGTTCTTGAATTAGATCTTCCAAAATGCATCACCTCGCATTTGCCTGGATTGAACTCCATCTGCCATTTCTCTGCCCAACTCTCCAAACTATCTATATTTTGCTGCATTCTCCGACAGTCCCCTTCACTATGTGCTACTCCACCAATCTTAGCGTCATCTGCGAACTTGCTAATCAGATCAACCATACCTTCCTCCAGATCATTTATGTATATCACAAACAACGGTGGTCCCAACATGGATCCCTGTGGAACACCACTGGTCACAATTCTCCATTTTGAGAAAGTCCCTTCCACTACAACTCTCTGTCTCCTGTTGCCCAGCCAGTTCTCTATCCATTTAGCTCGCATACCCTGGACCCCATGCGACTTCACTTTCTCCATCAGCCTACCATGGGGAGCCTTATCAAATGCCTTACTGAAGTCCATGTGTATGACATTTACAGCCCTTCCCTCATCTTTCAACTTCGTGACTTCCTCAAAGAATTCTATCAAGTTGGTAAGACCTGACCTTCCCCGCACAAAAACATGCTGCCTATCACTAGTAAGCCCATTTTCTTCCAAATGTAAAGATTAGCAATCCTAATCTGTGATGTGACCAATTTGCTAAACGTGCTGTCCATGACTTCCTCAGCATAGCAGATGTTCCAAAGTGAGTCCATCCACAGCTCCAAAGCCATCATGTGGTCTAACAAGAGCTGCAGCTGGACACACTTCCTGCACGTGTAGGAGTCAGGGTCATCAGCCGTGTCCCTGAGCTCCCACATTGAACAAGAGGAGCATAACACGGGTCAAAGATCTCCTGCCATTTTTATTCTTAAGCTTAACTTAATCCTAAGGATGGCAGTTTCCTTCCCTAAAGGACATTAGAGTACCTGAGATAATAAAGTGTGAAGCTGGATGAACACAGCAGGCCAAGCAGCATCTCAGGAGCACAAAAGCTGACGTTTCGGGCCTAGACCCTTCATCAGAGAAGGGGATGGGGTGAGGGTTCTTGAATAAATAGGGAGAGAGGGGGAGGTGGAGCGGAGATGGAGAGAAAAGAAGTTAGGTGGAAAGGAGAGTATAGGTGGGGAGGTAGGGAGGGAATAGGTCAGTCCAGGGAAGACGGACAGGTCAAGGAGGTGGGATGAGGTCAGTAGGTAGGAAATGGAGGTGCGGCTTGGGGTGGGAGGAAGGGATGGGTGAGAGGAAGAACAGGTTAGGGAGGCAGAGACAGGCTGGGCTGGTTGTGTGATGCAGTGGGGAGAGGGGACGAACTGGGCTGGTTTCGGGATGCAGTGGGGGAAGGGGAGATTTTGAAGATGGTGAAGTCCACATTGATACCATTGGGCTGCAGGGTTCCCAAGCGGAATATGAGTTGTTGTTCCTGCAACCTTCAGGTGGCATCATTGTGGCACTGCAGGAGGCCCATGATGGACATGTCATCTAAAGAATGGGACAACCCCCGGATACAACGCATCATCCTCCGACACTTCCGCCATCTACAATCCGACCACACCACCCAAGACATTTTTCCATCCCCACCCTTGTCTGCTTTCCGGAGAGACCACTCTCTCCATGACTCCCTTGTTCGCTCCACACTGCCCTCCAACCCCACCACACCCAGCACCTCCCCCTGCAACCGCAGGAAGTGCTACACTTGCCCCCACACCTCCTCCCTCACCCCTATCCCAGGCCCCAAGATGACTTTCCATATTAAGCAGAGGTTCACCTGCACATCTGCCAATGTGGTATACTGCATCCACTGTACCCGGTGTGGCTTCCTCTACATTCGGGAAACCAAGCGGAGGCTTGGGGATCGCTTTGCAGAACACCTCTTCTCGGTTCGCAACAAACAACTGCACCTCCCAGTCGCGAACCATTTCAACTCCCCCTCCCATTCTTTAGATGACATGTCCATCATGGGCCTCCTGCAGTGCCACAATGATGCCACCCGGAGGTTGCAGGAACAGCAACTCATATTCTGCTTGGGAACCCTGCAGCCCAACGGTATCAATGTGGACTTCACCAGCTTCAAAATCTCCCCTTCTCCCACCGCATCCCAAAACCAGCCCAGTTCGTCCCCTCCCCTCACTGCATCACACAACCAGCCCAGCTCTTCCCCTCCCCCACTGCATCACACAACCAGCCCAGCTCTTCCCCTCCCCCCACTGCATCCCAAAACCAGCCCAGCCTGTCTCTGCCTCCCTAACCTGTACTTCCTCTCACCCATCCCTTCCTCCCACCCCAAGCCGCACCTCCATTTCCTACCTACTAACCTCATCCCACCTCCTTCGCCTGTCCGACTTCCCTGGACTGACCTATCCCCTCCCTACCTCCCCACCTATACTCTCCTCTCCACCTATCTTCTTTTCTCTCCATCTCCGCTCCGCCTCCCCCTCTCTCCCTATTTATTCCAGAACTCTCACCCCCATCCCCCTCTCTGATGAAGGGTCTAGGCCCGAAACGTCAGCTTTTGTGCTCCTGAGATGCTGCTTGGCCTGCTGTGTTCATCCAGCTCCACACATTATTATCTTGGATTCTCCAGCATCTGCTGTTCCCATTATCTCTTAGAGTACCTGATGGGCTTTTTTCCAACAAGCAATTTCTGGACATCGTTCAATTCTTCTTTTCAGGTATTTTATTGAATCCAAATTCCACCATCTGCCCTGGCAGGATTAAAATCTGGGTCCCCAGAATATTGTCTGGGTTTCTGTATTTAACAGTCTAGCGATAATGCCACTAGGTCTTCACCTCCCCTAAAGCTGTTACAGGTGAATTCGTGCACTTTTAGAAGGAGATATTCTACGACAACTATATAAGAGTGAGGAGACAACACTTAGAATACAGTGTACAGTTTGATCACATCAATTACCTGCCTTAAAATTGGGAAGAAACAAAGCTTGATTCCTGGGGTGAGAGGGCTGTCTTTTGAGCAGAATCATTGAGTCATCCAGCACACAATGAGACCCTTCAGTCCATCTCATCCATGTTGACCAGGTTTCCCAAACCGAACTAGTCCCGTGTGCCTGCGTTTGGCCCATATTCCCTAAACGTTTCCTATTCATGCACCTGTCCATATGTCTTTTACATGTTGTATCTGTAGCCACCTCGACCACATTCTGAGGAGAATGGGCTTGGAGTTTGGAAGTAACAAAGTGATCATACTGAATGCACAAAATTCTTAGAGGGCTGGACAGAATTGAACCTGAGAAGTTGTTTCACCCACTGGGCAGTCTACAACATGGGATCACAGTCTTGGATCAGGGGTCAGCCATTTAAGGCTTAGATGATGAGACAATTCTGCACTTGGAGGGTTGTGAATCATTTGACACTTGTGCCCCAGAGGGCTGATTGCAGACAGCACTAACATTGATAGTTTCCTGATCAATGGGACAAGAAAGGAACATGGAATAGGATGCAAGTGAAGTCCAAGATCAATCACGATCTCGCCAAATGTTGAGAAAGTTTGTTGAGCTATATAAAATGTAAGAGCAGAGGAGGTCAATCAGTCCATCACGTCTGCTCCTTCATTCAATGGGATCATAGTCATTATTTGACTCCTTTTGCCTTATATCTGCTCCTATTTCTTCTGTCCTTAGTTAAGAAAGAGGCCATTAGAGACAGAAAGGTTTGATCCATTGCTTCATGGACAAGATCATTCACATTCCAGGCAATCAAGTACCCGAGTGAGGGCAGCAGAGATGATGCAGATTTAAACTTTGTGGCTCCCAGTCAGTTTCCTATCCTTAAGAACATCTGAACATTTCTTAAAATTTCAACCCTTTGAATATCCAGTATTTCCACCCATCACCCTTGCTAAGGCTGTGATGAGGACACTTCCTGAACCACTGTCACACATGACCTTTGCCAATAATTACACAATATTCAGCACCATTCAGGACTCCTCAGGTCCTGAAGCAGTCCTTGTCCAAATGCAGCAAAACCTGGTCAATATTATGGATTGGGCTCAAAATTGGCAAGTCACACATGCCCTAGCATCTCCAATAAGAGAAAAATCTAATCACTGCCCCTTGACATTCAATTGTGTTGCCATCACTGAATCCCCCACTATCAAAATCCCAAGGATTACTATTTGACCAAAAACTGAACTGAACTAGCTATACGAACACAAATAGCTATAACATCAGGTCAAAGGCTAGGAATACTGCAGTATGTAACATGCCTCCTGGCTCCTCAAAGCCTGTCCACTGCTTACAAGTCAGGAGTGTGATGGAATTCTCACCAAAAAAAAACCCGAAAGAACTGTGGATGCTGGAAGTCAGAAACGAAAATAGAAATTGCTGGAAAATCTCAGCAGGTATGGCGGCATCTGTGGAGAGAAAGTACAGTTAACATTTCGGGTCCAGTGACCCTTCTTCAGAAGAAGTTCTCAAAATATGAACTCTGCAATGCTCCTCGCTTGCCTGGATGGGTGCAGTTCCAACAACATTCGAGAAGCTTGGATGCTATCCAGGACAAAGCAGTCCATTTGATGGTAGCTCAATTACAATTATCCACTCCCTTCACCACCGATGCTCAGTAGCTGCACTGTGTACTATCTACAAGATACACAACAGAAATTCACCAAAGATCCTTAGTTAGCACTTTTCAAATCCACGAACATTTCCATCTAGAAAGACAAGGACAGCAGATACATAGGAACACCAATACCTGTAATATTCCCTCTAAGCCAGTCACCATCCTGATTTTGGAATATGTCACTGTTCCTTCATTGTTACTGGGTCAAGATCCTGAAATTTCCTCTCTAACAGCATGTTTGGTCAACTTACACCAAATTGGACTACGGCAGCACCACTACTTTCTCAATTGGTAACTGAGGATGACTGATAAATGATGAACCAGCTAACAATGTCCATATCCCATGAGGAAAAAACACAGAGGATTCCATTAATGCAACTACATTGATATTACAGTACAAGACCAGGCCATTTAGCCGAACTGGACAGTTTGTCTTTCTTGGATCCCAATGGGGATGAGGTCACATTTTCCACCATGAATTCCATCTATAAACACTTTTGCCAAACATTTACCTAATAACTTCCTCTTCCACCTGTCCAGCTTACTCCCAGCTAAGTTTCTTAGATATATGTCTTTCTATCCTTCAGCTGAGTCATTGATACACATAGGGAAAAGCTGAGGAAAACAACTAGTCATATCGTGATAACTGGAGTGCATTGCCTTTATCCCTTCATTTGATTCCTCTTGATCAATGCAAAGTGCACAATGCTTGGGTGGCACGATGGCACAGTAGCTGCCACTGCTGCCTCACAGTGCCAGGGACCTGGGTTCAATTCCACTCTCTGTCTTGTTCAGCTGTCTTTGGGAATTTGCACATTCTCCCTGTGTCTGTGGATTTGCTCTGGTTTCCTCCCACAGTCCAAAAGACATACAGGTTAGGTCGCTTGGCCATGCTAAATTGCCCATAGCGTCAAAGGGTATGCGACTTGGGTGGGTTAGCTATGGGTAATGCAGGTTATAGAGTAGGAGGCAGGATGCTCTTTGCAGTGTTGGTGTGGAGTCGATGGGCTGAATAGGCTCCTTCCATACTGTAGGAATTCTATGTTCATATTCCTTCACTTCATCAACATTAGCATCTTGTTCTATTTCTTCCTCACTCATGCTCTTACCTGGCTTCTCATTTACAAACACGTATGTTATTCTTTCCTGTAAATTCTCAGTTCTGGTACTATTCTTGTATATCTTATGTGCATTTCTTCTTAGTGAGCTCTAGTTGAGATTCTACACAATGTGACTTTCCTGTTTTTTCAAATCTCTCTCATCAAGTGAAGCCCAGTTTCTTTTTATGCATATTTTATAGCCTATTAACCTGGATTATTGTTTATTATAACAAGGTGTGGAGCTGGATGAACACAGCAGGCCAGGCAGCATCAGAGGAGCAGGAAAGCTGATGTTTTGGGTCAGCGCCCTTCTTCAGACCCGCAGGGTCAGCCTTCCTGCTCCTAAGATGCTGCCTGGCCTGCTGTGTTCATCCAGCTCCCCACCTTGTTATCTCAGACTCCAGCATCAGCAGTTCCTACTATCCCTATCGCCTATTATGATTTGTGAATCTGAATCTCTCCTTTTACACACGCAGATGTCTACTTTTGGCTGTTATTTTCCAAGAGGTAAATGGCTTCCTTATTTCTGCTACTTGGCTGTGCCTCTGTTGGTAGCATTTGCACCCAAGAAATCACATGCTTTTGTGCACCTCCTGTGCAGCTGCAACTTTGTATGCCTCACTTTGTCTAAATATCCTATGATCTGTACGTCCTTTTATGTTACGATCTGCCTTTACTGCACTCAAAGCAAAACTTTTCAGTACTTAGATACATGTGACTCAAATAAATAAAACACAAATCAAACAAATTTGAGGTAGATGGACCGAGGGGACTCCCTCTGCACTCATGACAATTCCATAATTTTGTGACGTCTCATTCAAGCGTTTGAGCACAGTGGCTGACACACCACTGTAATACCGCATAGGTGCTGCACAGATGAATGTGCAGTCTTTCAAATGAAACATTAAACTAAGGCTCCATTTGCTTGCTCAGATAAAATCCAATTTCACTTCTGCAAAGTAACAGCAAGAAAGTTATCCCCTGACAATATTTATGCCACAGTCAATATCACAAAAACAATCTTTCTGGTAATGATCTTTTTGCTCTTGGGGGAGTTAGCTGTATGCAAATTGGCCGTTGCATTTCCGAAATTACAATTGTGATTTTGCTTTAAAATGAATTTAATCAGCTGTAAAGTGGTTTGAGAAGCTTGATATGATAGGAATACAAGAAATTCCAGCAGATTAACATCTCACAATTGATAATCTTACTTCCACGTGGCACAGTGGCTCAGTGGTTAGCACTGCAGCCTCACAGCACCAGGGACCCGGGTTCGATTCCACCATCGGGCCACTGTCTGTGTGGAGTTTGCACATTCTCCCTGTGTCTGCGTGGGTTTCCTCCGGGTGCTCCTGTTTCCTCCCACAGCCCAAAGATGTGCAGGCTAGGTGGACTGGCCATGCTAAGTTGTCCATAGTGTTCAGGGATGTGTAAATTAGGCAGGTCATAGGGCAATGGGTCTGGGTGGGACGGTCTGAGGGTTGGTTTGGACTTGTTGGGCCAAAGGGCCTGTTTCCACACTGTAGGGATTCTATGCATTCACATTTAGGAAAACAGCAAAAGTCACTTTCTCAATCGAAACAACAGCTGTGGTTTAGCCTGAGGGTCACCCCACTGTATATGAGGGGCATGTTTGAGACGGAGGGAACTTCATGATAACTTCAGTCAGTAGAGGAATTGAATCCATGTTGGTGATGCCCCTCTGAATTATAAATAAGCCATCCAACCAACTGAACTAACTGACCCACAATATAATTGGTAGTGATGCACTATTGTGATATATTTTCTGTTAGCTGGTCCTCTTCCTGTTTTGTTTTTCTAACATTCCTTAGTTTTCGGGTGGCAATGCACTCTGATTGGCAAGATGTGACAAGCTGATTTCCTCAGCTTTTCCCTATGTGTATCAATTAATTCGGTAAAGGAGAGAGAGACGCACACATATCTGAGACACTTATTTGAGAGTATGCTGGACAGATGGAAGACAAAGTTATTGAGTAAATGTTTGGACAAAAGCATGTGCAGATAGAGTTCATGGTGGAAAATATGAACTCATCCCCATTGGGATCGAAGGAAGACAAACCATAATATTTTTGCAAAGTATGAGAAACTAAGAATTGCACAGGAGCAAAAAGATTTGGGAATCCCCACAGGTAAACCATGATATCATGAAGGGATTCCAGAGTGATAAAATCGGAGCTTACCCAGTCGGGAATGAAAACAGGAAACACTTTTCCACACAAAACCACAGCAACAACAATACTTTGCATTTATATAGCACTGTCAATGCAGTACATTGCCAAAAGTGTTTCACTGAAAAATGTTCAGAACAAAATGTAATACCGAATTAAATAAACCTGAGTTAGGTGACAGGAAGACAGATAATGGGAACTGCAGATGCTGGAGAATCCGAGACAACAAAGTGTGGAGCTGGATGAACACAGCAGGCCAAGCAGCATCTTAGGAGTGCAAAAGCTGACGTTTCAGGCCTAGACCCTTCATCAGAAAAGGGCGATGGGGGGAGGATTCTGAAATAAGTAGGGAGAGAGGGGGAGGCGGATCGAAGATGGATAGAGGAGAAGATAGGTGGAGAGGAGAGTATGGGTGGGGAGGTGGGGAGGGGATAGGTCAGTCTGGGGAGGACGAACAGGTCAAGGGGACGGGATGAGGTTAGTAGGTAGGAAATGGAGGTGCGGCCTGAGGTGGGAGGAGGGGATAGGTGAGAGGAAGAACAGGTTGGGGAGGTGGGGATGAGCTGGGCTGGTTTTGGGATGCAGTGGGGAGAGGGGAGATTTTGAAGATGGTGAAATCCACATTGATACCATTGGGCTGCAGGGTTCCCAAGCGGAATATGAGTTGCTGTTCCTGCAATCTACGGGTGGCATCATTATGGCTCTGCAGGAGGCCCAGTTTGGACATGTCGTCTAAGGAATGGGAGGGGGAGTTAAAATGGTTCACGACTGGGAGGTGCAGTTGTTTATTGCGAACCAAGCATAGGTGGTCTGCAAAGCGGTCCCCAAGCCTCCACTTGGTCTCCCCAATGTAGAGGAAGCCACACTGTGTACAGCGGATGCAGTATACTACATTGGCGGATGTGCAGGTGAACATCTGCTTGATGTGAAAAGTCATCTTGGGTCCTGGGATGGAGGTGATGGAGGAGATGACCCCAGCACTAAAGACATTTTTCCATCCCCACCCTTGTCTGCCTCCCGGAGAGACCACTCTCTCCACGACTCCCTTGTCCGCTCCATACTACCCTCCAACCCCATCCCATATGGATAAGCATATGGACGTACATGGAATAGTGTATGTTAGATGGGCTTGAGATCGGTATGACAGGTCGGCACAACATCTAGGGCCAAAGGGCCTGTACTGTGCTGTAAAATGTTCTATGTTCACACCCGGCAATTTATATAATATGTATATACATCAGAGGTATAGATAGAGTGGACAGCCAGAGACTTTTCCCTAGGGTGGAGGTAGCTTTTACAAGGGGGCATAGTTTTAAAGTGAGTGGAGGTAGATATTGGGGAACGTCAGAGGTATGTTCTTGACTCAAAGAGTGGTCGGGGTGTAGAATGCATTGCTGGAGAGGGTAGTGGAGTCGGCCTCATTAGGGGCATTTAAGCGGCTATTAGATAGGCATATGGATGATAGTATAAGACAGTGGTGGAGGTTAGGTTTAGGTAAAAGCTCAGCACAACAAGGTGGGTGGATGGACCTGTACTGTGCTGTACTGTTCTATGTTCTTTGTAGATAATAAATATTAGACTATGGAAATAAATCAGATATATTAACCCTAGGAAGTAAGGGAAGACAGGAGAGCTGGAGTGTCTTCATGTAAAAATTAATCATTTCTATCCAAAAACACGATTTCATTGCCAGTCACATATCTCTGAGTCTCTTTGTATAATTCAATAAATGGTTTTAAACTGACAGATTAATAAGGAATCAAGTGACTCCAGTCACTGTTAGATCCAATGAAATAGCTAAGATTGCACAATGACTCTATGCCAGCTGTACCCAAAGCGCAAACCCTTGTGGATAGAGCTGAACTGACTTTGAACATCTCTGGCTTAAAGTTGGACATCGTGGTCTCCTATGGGCACAAGTCATCGATCTCCCTTGTTTAGGAACAGTTTCTTTTGGGACTGTTCATGGGATGTCTCTACAGTCTCACAACCTGCTTGCTTCATCTCTATCCTCATAAGCAGTCTTAACCTGGATGGAATTAAACCTGGGAGCAGGAAAGCTGACGTTTTGTGCCTCCCTAACCTGTTCTTCCTCTCACTCATCCCTTCCTCCCACCCCAAGCCGCACCTCCATTTCCTACCTACTAACCTCATCCCACCTCTTTGACCTGTCCGTCTTCCCTGGACTGACTTATCCCCTCCCTACCTCCCCACCTATACTCTCCTCTCCACCTATCTTCTTTTCTCTCCATCTTCGGTCCGCCTCCCCCTCTCTCCCTGTTTATTCCAGAACCCTCACCCCATCCCCCTCTCTGATGAAGGGTCTAGGCCTGAAACGTCAGCTTTTGTGCTCCTGAGATGCTGCTTGGCCTGCTGTGTTCATCCAGCTTCACACTTCCTTATCTTGGATTCTCCAGCATCTGCAGTTCCCATTATCTCTGATACAATTTTGTGCCTAGACCCTTCTTCAGAAATGGGAGAGGGGAAGAGGGTTCTGAAATAAATAGGGAGAGATGGGGAGGCATATGGAAGATGGATAGAGGAGAAGATAGGTGGAGAGGAGACAGACAAGTTAAAGAGGTGGGGATAGAGCCAGTAGAGGTGAGTGTGGAAGGTGCCCTCTTCCGCTCCCCTATTTCTGATGAAGGGCCTAGGCCCGAAACGTCAGCTTTCCTGCTCCTAAAATGCTGCTTGGCCTGCTGTGTTCATCCAGCTCTACACCTTGTTATCTCAGATTCTCCAGCATCTGCAGTTCCTATTACCTCGGAATCAAACCTGGGTCCCTGGCATTGTAAGGCAGCAGGGCTCCCAGCAAGCCATCATACCATCCCCTGAGCTGGCAAGTTTTTATCACAGGGCAGTTGGTGCATGGTACGTGCTACCAGAAGCAGATACAGTGTCAGCAGAAACGATAGCAGAGGTGGTGACTCAGTGGTTCGCACTGCTGCCTCACAGTGCCAGAGACACAGGTTTGATTCCAGCCTCAGGCGACTGACAGTGTAGAGTTTGCACATTCTTCCTGTGACTGTGAGGGTCTCCTCTGGGTGCTCCAGTTTCCTCCCACAGTCCAAAAATGAACAGGTTAGTTGGGTTAGCCATGAGAAATGCAGTGTTATAGAGTAAGGGTGGAGTTGCTGGCTCTTTGGAGGGTTGATGTGGTCTTGATGGGCTGAATGATTGCTTTCACATGGTAGAGATTTCATGATAGCAATATTTAAGGGGCATTTAGACAGAGACATGACACCATGGTTGGTGCAGACACAGTGCTCTGAAGGACCTGTTCCTGTGCTACACTATTCTATGACTTGCACCTTCCTACTATCATGTGTCACTTGCGAATTTAGCCACCATGCCTTTGATCTTTCATCTAAGCCATTAAACAAAATTGAAAGCCCAGCTCAAATGCCTATGAGCCCCACTTGTCATATTCTGAAAATGACCTGATTGTGCATAAATTGTCTTTGGTACTAGCAAGCCAATCTTCTAGCCATGCTTGTCTGTTATTCCCTGTACAAGAAGGTCCTACTTTGAACAATAATCTTGCATGTGAAACCTTGGCAAATGGTTAATGGAAATCCAAATACAGTACATCAACAGGCTTCCCTTTATCCACAGCACAGTTTACTCCTTTAAAGAATTCCAAAGAATTAACTTCACATGATTTCCCTTTAACAGAACTGTGCTCCTAAAATGCTACTTGGTCTGTTGTGTTCATCCACGTCCACACTTTGTTATCTCGGATTCTCCAGCATCTGCAGTTCCCATTATCTCTGTGCTGACTCTTCTGGTGCCTTGCATTTTCTCAGATATCCAGTTATGACCTTAATGATCTACTCTTATGCCTTCTGATTGTAGACCTTCTCACTATAGTTTTCCATTTTCTGCCTCCCTTCCTTTTTGTATAGAGGTAATAAATTAACTACTTTCCAATCTGATGGAACCATTATAGAGCTTAGCGAATACTGGAAAATTAACACTAATTCTACCTCATTGATTTCTTTTAAGACCAGAGGATGAAACCCATCTAGACGCATGGACTGGTCAGCTCACACCTCAACCAGTTTGGTCAATACTGCCTGCCTGATGATTTGTCGTTTCACCATTTTCATTGCAATTCCTGATTTATCACAATTGCCACAACAGCTTTTGAATCCTCTATAGTGAAGACAGAAGCTAAAAATTCATTCATTTCACCCACCATTTCCAAAAGACCACAAGATTATAAGACACAGGGTCAGAAATAGTCCATTTGGCCGATTAAGGCTGCTCTGCCATTCAATGAGATAATGGCTGGTATGGTAATCTAAGTGCCCAGTGGTAGCCTCGTGGGTCGCACAGTGGCTCAGTGGTTAGCACAACTGTCTCAAAGCGCCAGGGACCTGGATTTGATTCCAGCCTCGGGCAACTTTGCACATTCTCCCCATGTCTCAATGGGTTTCTTCTGGCTGCTTTGGTTTCCTCTCACAGTCTAAAGATGTGCAAGTTAGGTGAATTGGCCATGAGAAATCTAGGGTTAAGGGATGGGTGGGTCTGGGTCAGAAGCTCTTCAGAGAGTTGGTGTGGGCTCAATGAGCCAAATGGCCCACTTCCACACAATAGTGATTATAATGATTGATTCTAGCAATTTCCTGGTGATAGACATCAAACCTATACCTTCCTATATTCTGCCTCCCTCCGTTCTTGAATAGAGAGGTTATATTTGCCACTTCCCAATCTAATGAAACTATTCCAGAATCATATGGATTTTGGAAAATTAACACACTTAATGCCACGATAGCACCTCTTTTTTCAGAACCCTAGGACCCAAGACTTATCGACCTGAGGCTTCATCAGTTTGCTCAGAACAGCTTCCCTATTGTGATTTCACTCAGTTCATCCCTCCTTTCCACTTCCTGATTTACAGAAAATATTGCAATAATTTTGCATCCTCTGTAGTGAAGATGGAAACAAATTTTCATTCATTCATTACATCATCCATTTCGTTATTATTCTCACCCAGTGGAGATCCAAAGCTCATTTTATTTGTTTTTTTGACTTTTTAGGTGTCTACGGGCACTATAGCTACCAGAGAGTATCTTACTATCTTGCTATTTTACATATCTAATTAGCTTCCTCTTACGTTCCAATTTGTTGTCCTTATAAGCCATTTAGTCATTCTCTGATGTTCTTTGTTTATTTTTAATTCATTTGCAATGTGCAGAGGTCACTGGACCAGTTTTTATTGCTCATTCCTAATTGTCCAGAGGCAACTTGAGAGCCAATCACATCGCTGTGGGTTTGGAGTTACATGTAGGCCAGACCAAGTTATGACGGCAGTTTCCTTCCCCAGAGGACAAATGGGGTTTTCCCAACAGTCAATATAGTCATCATTGGACTTGCACTTCCAGGCTTTTTTTTAAATTTCGCCATCTGCCATGGCAGGATTTGAACCTGCATCCCCAGAACTCTAAAATAATCTCTGAAGAACAATTTGGAAGAAGAGTCACTGGACTCAAAATGTTAGCACTGTTTCCTCCACAAATGCGGCCAGACCTGCTGTGCTTCTCCAGCAATTTCTGTTTGTGTTCTCCAGGATATTACTTGGTCCTCTGGGTTAATAAGCCGGCAATAATATCACTAGACCATCATCTTCCCAGGTCTAATTGGGGCTCGCTTTCATAAACTTATGTTTGGTTGTCTATTTAACTTATTAGTTAAGCACAGATGCTGGGTCCTTTCAGTTCATTACAGGAATATACCTATTCTGAGAATTCTCCACTGGTGTGTCACATAACCAACCCTTTGCCTATTGCTAACATTTTGGAAAATTCCTCCCAAACCTAAATGCTTAATTTATAAAACCGATACACTTGGAAAATATGAGCTACTTGTACTAACTTGGCAATACCTTTTATTGTTTATTCATGAGATGGGTGCTGCTGGCTTAGCCAACATTTATTGCCCATCTCTAATTGCCCAAAGGGCAGAAAAAAAGTCAATCACTTCGCTATCTCGGATTCTCCAGCATCTGCATTTTCCCATTATCTCTGATATAGTTTTAACCTCACTGCAAAGCCTCTTCCAGGGATGCCTAACCTGAAGAAGTCGTCTTCCTTCCTCCAGGTAAACCTCAGGGGATCTCTCTCCCACTGCAACTCTCTTGTAATCTCTTTGGCCTTGAAACTGCTTGACCATGTCCTGAAGCAAACCAGGTGCCACAGCCACATCACCTTCACTTTTGCCCCTCTCCACCCATTCATCAACAAATACTAGTCACGTTTGGACATCAAGTAGTTTTTCCGTTGCCTTCGCCTCCACACTTACTTCTCTAACCGGGAGCCTAGCCCTCCCTCCACTTACCCCTTCACCCACCTCCCTACCTCCTCCCTACCTCCCCACGTACACTCACCTCTACAGGCTCCATCCCTGCCCCTTTAATTTGTCTGTCTCCTCTCCACCTATCTCCTCCTCTGTCCATCTTCGATCCACCTCCCCCCTCCCTATTTATTTCAG